>NW_028324163.1:2222500-2539901 GCF_054372755.1 Phalangium opilio
TTTTCAATTTCAAAAACCTTTTATTAAATTAAAAAACTCGTTTTCCTCAACGAGAACTTTAACCAAGCCCACAGGAGTTTTTAGGTGGCCCCAGGAAAAGCACTCGAAAATTGTACCTCGATTTAGCGGGCAGTCCCGCTTAATGTGGCCTACCTTCCTGCAATTGTAGCAGGTCCGAATAAAATTGTACTGGCCGGAGTGACCTCCCCGTTTTTTGTGGCCTCTGCCACCGCGACCTCGACCGCGTCCGCCACCACGACCTCTTTTACCACCAACGCCATAAAAATAAGCGTTGGTAACAGTGATGTTTTTACCTTCCATTTCTCGACTAAACCGACAAACAAGAAATTTCATTTTATATTGATTATTTTCTATCTAGTTTTAAATTTGGCAATAAATTTAAACAGTTTAACTTTAAATTTTATGACTTATTTTCAAAAACCGTTAATTAATAATATTAACCATAAAAAATACAGTTCAAAACATACTTACGAGGTTGGCAAACAAGGGTTTCAGAGAGAAAAAAACAAGTAAATTCCCGCCAAAAATTCCCGCCCTAGGAACAGTAACATGGAGCAATTAAACTACGGGGAGTGAAGACTTTATTTCACAGCAACATTTTCACCTATATTTCTCCATGCTACTACAACAGACTCCAGAAGGCGGTAATTTTTTTGGTTTGTTTTTGGGCGGGAATTACTCGTTTACTCCTAGCATTAGCAGTTTACCAACTCGTTCTCTAACCTCTCTTATAATTCTCAAGACTTGTAAGACAATTTCAATTGCCACGAATCTTAAATATAAAGATTTAAAAGGTTTTATATAATCTAGTAATTAATTACCTTTGCTTTTTTATGTACCTATTGTAACAATAACTTTTATTCTGATTCCAGATTGTGAAACTATTCACTCTTTGCCTTAATTCTTAGGATTCACTTTCCCTTGTAATTACATTTATTATTATTGTTATTATTATTATTCAAACTGTATTTTTTTTCTTTTTACGATTTGCAATTCTGTCAGAGTTTTTTTTGACACTGGGTTCTTCCTGTGCGCCCAAAAGGTTCTTTGTGCCTTTTATTTTGCCAATTCTTTGTGTTTGGCAAGTGAATTCTCTGTGTTCCCAATAATTGGATTTCTTTGTGTATCCAAATTGCAAGTTCCAGTGTGGAATTAAGGTATCTTTGTGACCTATTGCAATCTGTGTCAAATACGGTACTATTTGTACTGTTTGAAACTCTACAGAAATTGAAAGGAATTTGCTATTTTGCGTCCATTAAGAAATTTTGAAATGATTTCTCGGGAGAGACTTAGGAGAAAAAAATGGCGTGAATTAAGGCAAAAGAAAAGCGCTGAAGCTAAGTTAAAATTACTTGTTCAAAGGAAAGCTTCGCAAAAAAAGCAAGCTAAACGAGATATTAACAAGATGTACTATTTGAAAAACAAAGATAATTTTCTTAGAAAAAGTAAATCAACGCTATGTACACAAAAAGGTGGTAAAAGGGCTATGGCACCAGGTGGCGCCACTAATGGTGGTTTTTGCTCCAAAAAAACAAAACCCAAACCTAAAACAACTAAACAAGATAAATTTGGTTTTGCGAAAAAACTACTAAATGCGGGCATTTTCAAAACGAAAAACGAAACAATTATAGCCGAAAGCTATAAAAGATTTCTAGTTAAACGTCTAACTGAAAGACTGGCGGCGTCAAAGTATTTTGACCGTGGGACTAAAAACAGACGCACGAAGTCCATCTCTCACAAGCTAAAATGCCAAGTGCTAGCTGGTAGAATATTGCATTTAAAAAGGCAATTATATTCGGCTTACCACGCCCAACTAACGGGGATTGTTAGTGAATTTAAGGATTTTGTTGAGAAAATCAAAGAAATTGGGTCCATTGATCTTGGCAATTTGGCACAAGTTGTGGGTGGGAAAAGGCTTCACAGTAGCATGAAAGAGGCCTATTTTCATGAAACTACCTATTATCTCATTGGAAATAATGGTAAAATATTGAAAAATGACGATGAGTCATAATACGGCAAAATTTTTCAATTGGATTCTGGTGGTCGTGTACGAAAAGTTCTGAGAGACCGTGCTACCAGTTCGACTAAAGAATTGTTTGTGGACGAAATGGGAAATTTCGTTGACATAAAAAACAATAACGCAACTAGTAACGTTGAACGAGTTTTACAAGTTAATGAGTCGGGAATTGTTACGAATCTTTTCAAAATTGTTGAAACTGAAGAGAAGAATCCGAAAGCAAATTTTGTGGCAATGAAGGGGGGTTTATTGAAACCCAAAGCAAAACTGTATATTGGGAATGCAGTGATATTTGTAATGTTCGAACTCGAGCCATTGCAAAAGTACTAGCTTTCATACACAGTTGCCAATGCTAATGAAAAATCTTTGACTAAAATTTTTGAGTCTGATTTGGACCTTTGCGAATTAAGAAAAGAATTTTGCAAAAAATCAAACGTGTTTATACCACCAGATGGAGACGAAATAGTGGTGAGAATAGTTCCGTTCCTAGAACACACCTCTTACTGCGCTGATAGCGAAGAGTGCCAAAGTAATTTGCGTTCTTTCGCTGAATTGGCTCCACATTATTCGGGAATTAGAAGTATTCTGAATAAGATCTATCAAATCAAAGCGTTGCTCAACGCGTTAACTAAAATTTCAACTGAAATTGAAAGTGGTGATTACGATTCTCTGACGACTGTCATGGCGGAGTCGAGAAAAATCCTAGCCACACGTGGGAAAAATTTTAATAACGAACAAAACGATGCTCCCACAGGAAGCATTAACGCTCCTCGACCGAGTCTCGATGAAAGTGAAATCTTGAGTCTTTATGAGAATCAATTCGCTCGGGCAATGCTAAACACCAACGAGTTTCACCACACGCCCTGCGACTGCTGTTTAAGATTACTGAAAAAAAACTGACTTAAGAGCTGTAGAAAAACTGGTAAACAGAGCTGTTTTTGAGAACGAGGCCTATCTGATTTTAAGAGCTGGCTGGATAATGAATAATTCCGACACGAGAGAAGCAGACATGCTACTATGTCGTTACTGCGCTACGGAATTGGGAAAGGGTAAAGTTCCCATTAGATGTTTTTTGAACAACTTGGCGGTTGACAATCCTCCGCCAGATGTCACTAATTTAAACATGTTCGAGAAAGTTTTAATTCAGCTTGTGAAGGCCTTCCACACTGTGGTGCGGTTAGGCACTAAAACCAACTCCAACATGCAGTTTGGCACGGTTAAAGCTTTGAAGGGAAGAGTAATTTATCTTCCAATACCCGAGGAGAAAAATTTGAAAATGATTCCCAAGACATTGCCCAAAAATCACGAACTGCATATCTTGGTGCATGGTGTTCCCACAGCGGACAAAAAAGTTTGGCAACAGGTTGTTTGCCTGGAAAAAGTGTTAAAAGCGTTCAGTGTGCTGAAAAAGATAAACGCTTTTTACAAAGACATTGATATTTCGACAATGAATGAGGAATATATTTGTGGGACGCAAGAAATTGATGGAAATGAAAATTCATTGACTCCAGAAGAATTACTGAGCGTAACAGATCCACTTGCGTTAATTAATGATGGATCTGATGCGTTGACACGCGCTTCCGCTGCGCTTCCAACAGAAGGACCAGCGGATAGTAGTCACGACGTCCAAGTTGACCAAAACGCTTCGAACATGCAGGAGCAGGATGAGAATCAGTCTAGCCTTGCACCAGGCGACGCCTACAAAATTCTTACACAGCCCGAGGCTTTGTTGCGAAAACTATCTGAGGGTGAAGCCAATGATCTGTATGATCATTACTCTATTCATCCAGTGAACGTTCAACCACCGAGAGATTTACTTGGCGCTTACCAAATGAAGCGCGTCGAAGCCGAGCCAGTTAGCACTTGGGACAAAAAACTGGAATACATGAGCTTCGTTCCTTTGTTCCCTAAGGGTCGTTTTGGCAAGCACGATGATAGACCATTTGGGAAAATAAAGGAAACCGAGTATCGTTTATCCCGTATTTTGAACAAAAGTCCAATTTTTAGACGAGATTACGCCTATTTGTTCCATTCTTATCAAGAATGCGAAATGAAAGCGATTTCTAGCAGTTTGAACTACGTTCTTCGTGTTAAAAACCCCATGCCAATTGGGGTTGAAAATTTGCTCAATCGAGTTGAATCTGGCGATAAAGAACTTGAGAGTAATTTAGCTACTTTCTTGGGTCATATTCAAGGAACGAAGGACTACTGGTATAAAGTTCTTAGAAACGTTTTAGCGATGATTCGGGAATTTGGTCCTCCCACCCACCAACTTTTAATCCGGCCGAGTACGATGATATGGAACTGCACGATCACTTGAGAAAAGTGAATTCAGACGTTCCGGGAGTAGAGTCGATGACGGTGGCTGAATTGTTGAATTTCGACCCACTTAGCGTCAATTTGCACTTTCACAACAAAGTGCGGTCGCTGTTAAACAACTTTGTCTTGTGTAAGCAAAATCCAGTTCTTGGCATGATAGAACATCATTTTTGGAGGGTTGAATACCAATCTCGAGGTTTACCTCACTACCATATGCTTTTGTGGGCCAAGGACGCTCCAAAGATTGGAACTTCTTCGACCGAGACTATTTTGGATTACGTGCAAAAACACGTCACGTGTTCGATGCCAAGAGCATCGGTAAGTCCGGAACTGCAACGGCTGGTAAACAAATTCCAAACTCACAAATGCACCTCCAGTTGTTATAAGAAGGTCAAAAATTCTAAAAAAGAATTGAAACGTAACAAACATTGCTACTATGAATTCTGTTAGATCAGGTACTCGTCACCGTAAAATGAAAAAGATGCAGAAACGACTGTACGACTTGCCGAGAAAACAGCACGAAGTTTTAATCAATGATTACAATCCCACGCTACTTTTGGCTTCCAAAGCCAACATGGATTTGCAATTTGTCGCTGACAAATCGTAAATAGTGGCAAACTATGTCACGGCTTACGTGACAAAAGGAGACCGGGCTGACATGGACCAAACTTTTGCCGAGTTAGGCAACGAAAGTTTGTCCAAAAAATTATTTGCCTATAGATTGAAATCGTTGACGTGCAAGCAAATAGGAATTTATGAAGCTCTCGATATGATGCTGGGCCAGGACCTTTACAACAAGTCTGACAGCACTAAATTTATAAACACTAACTTAAAGGAAAACCGATCGAGAATTTTGAAAGGTTACAAGGAACTCGCGCGTTTGGGGGAAACTGACCCCGAAAGCAAGGACACTTGCCAAAAAGGGCTCGTCGACGACAAATATCCGAATCGTCCTGACAGCTTGGAAAATCTTAGTTTGCGGGAATTTGGTCAGTTTTACGATTATGCGATGCGCTCTGAGGGTGTCGAGAAAAATGCGAATGTAATCCAGTTGAAAAACAATCTGGGTTTCATGAGAAAGAGAATTAAGCCCTACATAATAGAGCACTTTATTCACGACCCGATAGAGGAGAAAGAACAGTATTGTCACGCTCTACTGATCCTCTTCAAACCGTGGCGTGACGAAACTGAGCTATTGGGCGATTTTGAAACATACGCCGATGCTTTCGAAAACTCGTTTTCGGTGTTAAAAGACATGAGAGAATATCACGAGAAGCTGTCGGTTTCCAGAGAAGTTGAAAAGAAACGGGAGGCTTCTAAAAAGGCGAAAGAGCTAGAAACCATAGTATCGGAGGGAAGTGAAGACGATTAAAATACTTTACAAGGGAAAGAAATTGTTATCGAAACTGAACACGCGATGGCTGATGTGGAAGCTGCCATGGAAATCAATTTCGAGACTGATGTTGACAATGTGGCGTCACTAAACTCGGATCAAAAGAGAATTTATGATCACATCATGGACCACTTCTCCCAAGAGGGAGAAAAATCTGGAAACAAGTGCCTTTTTGTGTCGGGACCTGGTGGCACTGGTAAATCATTTCTTATCGACACTCTCGCCAGCTCTGTAAGGCGACGCTTTCAAAATCCAGCTAGCGTGGCCATTGCCGCGCCAACGGGTTTGGCAGCGTTGAATGTTAATGGCGTAACGTTACACAGATTACTAATGTTGCCGGTAGATCATGGGCGTATCGCCGAATACCATTCCCTAAGTTCTGAGAATATAAGCATTATGAAAGAAACCTTGGGAAATTTAAAACTGTTAATTATAGATGAGATTTCTATGGTCTCGTCGGTGTTACTGACTCACGTTCACTTGAGGCTGAACGAATTTTGGGAAATGAACCAACCATTTGGCGGAGTTGTTTCTATCCTTGTTTTGGGAGACTTTTTCCAATTGCCTCCGGTTCAAGGAAATCCCGCGTTCATCAAAATCACTTCCGAAGAAGCCAGACTTAGATTCAATTGCATCGGAGGAAGTGATCTTTGGAAGTTTTTTAAATACGATGAATTAACGCAAAATGTTAGACAAGCCAACGACCGAAGTTACGGCGACATTTTAAGCAGAGTTAGAATTGGGAATATTTCCAAACCTGATGTTGTAACCTTAGAAAGTAGATTGGTTGCTGGAGGAGAAAACATCAAGGTGGCTACGGACCTTTTCATTAAGCTGTCCAATGAAGGGTTTCACCCAATTTGTTTGATGCCTAAATTAGCCATGTGCGAAAAATTTAACTGTGAAATGTTGCGAAAAAAACAGAGAGAAAGTTGAAGTCATTCATTGCCAGGATAGACTCGCTGACTACGGCAAAAAAATGAATAAAAACATTCTCAGCAGACTGCAAAGGCTACAAAACGAACCGTCCAAAACGGCCGGTTTGGAGAGCAAGTTAGTTCTGTGCGTTGGCTGCCGAATAATGGTCAGAAGGAATATCAGTTTTGAAAAAGGCGTTGTAAATGGTACGATGGGTTTCGTAACTGGGTTCAAGAAGGGCGAACAAGGAAACGTTACTGGGATTTTTCTAAGAGTAGATCGCGAACCGAATAACGACGACGCTAACACTGACTTTTTAGTTGAGAAAATTTGCGTCAAATTTTTGCTCATGGCAAACATTTACGTTAAACGCTCCCAGTTTCCCGTCATCCTGGCGTACGCTATTACGATACACAAAAGCCAAGGCATGAGTTTAAAATGCGCCATTATGGATTTGGGTCCGAATTTATTCGGAACGGGCATGGCGTACGTCGCTTTATCGAGAGTGACGTCCTTGGCCGGACTCCATCTATTAAAGTTCGATCCGACTAAAATTAAGGCGGATGGACGAGCCATAATGGAGTATAACAGGCTTCGCAAAAAATATAGGCCAGATCTGCCTCTTTTGGAAATAACGGAATCGAAAGTAAGTCGAGGTGGCAAAAGAAGTGCGCCTACACTATCTAAAAGCCTTTTAGAAGGCGAGGAAGAGAGATGTGCAGAAACACCGAAGAAGAAAAGGAAAGCCCAACAGAGTTTGGATAGTTTGCCCTTGAAGGGTTTAGCTAACGATGACCAAGTAACATGCTATTCTAATAGCGTTTTGCAACTACTCTTATTAGTGCCGGAATTAAAAGAATTGGTTAAATCTTACAATGGCTCATTCGTTGAAAAACCAGTTTTACGTTGCCTCCATAACACGATAAACGACATCGAGAGTTCTCAAGGAAGTTTCAGTCGAAAAGGGTTGGAACTGAGAATGGCTGTCGGAAATCATTTTACGCAAAACGATCAACAAGACGCCAGTGAATTTTTGATGGTGCTCTTGACGACACTAAGTCAAGAAATGGAAGCCAATTACTCTAAGGCTCTAAAAGATCTTACGGGTTAAAGTCGCGAAAAGTTACCAAATGCCCCCAATGTCAAGTTGAACAAAATTCGGAGAATATTGTTGAAAGCAACATTTTCAATCTTCCACTAGAAAACCGAGATAAAATTGATTGGAAATCTCTAGAAAAAAGGATGAGATTAACAGAGGTGCCATGCGTATTTTGTAACAACCCAAAAATACAAGAGCGTGATGTATTGATATCCAGCGGTAAGTACGTATTTTTGTGTCTTCTCCTTGGCGATTACAAAGATGGTCGACCAATTAAGATTTCGACCAAAATATCAAGTTTTGAAAATCAAAATGTCACTATGAGTAAGATGCTTTTTAAAACTAAAGGGGTGATTATTCATAAAGGTGAATCGTTGGCCGAGGGACATTATGTGAACTTTGTGAGAAAAGACAACGGCTGGTACGAGGTCAGTGATACAATGATCAGAAAAAGGGAGAGATTCGTCAGTAACTTGACTGACGTCACTGCTCTGCTCTTGGAAAGAGTTTAGACACATTAAAGGGAATCTAAAGTGCTTGAAGAATCCATATCAAATTTACCCCGAGTAAAGCCTAAAATTTCAATATTCGTACCAGAAAGGAGCATCATATCTGTCAAAGATATACTAATAGTTTCTGTTTAAAGTAATTTATGACTGGGTAAGCTTGTTAATCCTCGAGCAAGTTTAAGGTTAACGATGGTTCTGGAGTAATTTTGATGTTGCCTACTATAATAAGCGTGAAAGGGAGAGGAGGGAGGATTGTAGGGCCATGCTATTTTACGAAAAAAAGGCGATGATTCTTGCATTAATTTTAGAATTTTCTAGTGAAGGGTTAACTTTTTAGTACTCTGTTTTAGTCTTGCCCCAATGGTGTTTTATGTAAAAAACACGCTAAAAACGTAACCCCTGTTGGTAATGCTATGTGATTAAATATAATTCTTTAATAAGCTGGTGAAAGTATTGAGACAAACTCATCCTATTAGTTAACATTGAACAGATTTTTTGAACTGAGATTTAGACACTCGTATCCAAATTTTAAATAAATACTGATTAAAATTAATATATTCAAAGAGTTTTCTAAATATCAGTTTCGCATCTTCCATTTTTTCTCTTTTAAGCGCGCTATATTTTTTTTTTAAATTAAGACGCCCATAACGTTTTTACATTAACAATTTAAAACCATTCAAAAACATTAAATTAAATTTAATCTAATCTAATATTATCCTGTTACAATAGCAAAGGTTTTATGTTTAAATATTATCTATTATTATAACCTTTTCTTTCTATAACTTATCAATAATGTGTACCAGACACAATCCGATACCACTTACAAAAATGTATTTTAAAACTATTTAATAGTTACGCTTAAAAAAAGCCATATGAACTTATTAATTTGTCCTAAAACTAATATCCTACTATTGTTGTATAATTTGTTTTTATAAAGTGTGAAAATTATTTCCCAAATTGTGGTTACCAATATATATAGACATAACCCTTGTAATTAAAACAACTAAACCATTTTTCCAATTAATATTCCAGTAAGTTTTGCATAATCTCTTTGTGTTTCTCACCAGCTGGGGTAGTCTGTGTGGCAGGTTGCATTGCATAAATCCAACAGAGGTACAATTTGCAAAGCCTTCTGGAATATTTTTTTTTCCCAAAAATTAAGAATTTTTTCATTGTCCCTTTGGTAACCCACGCGCAAAACAATAATTGCCATGTTCTAGCAGCAATGTTTACAAACTTAAAGTTAAGAGTTGCGTGACAAAATTTTAAAAATAGACCCTCAAAATCTTATATTTAAATGAACATAAAATTGCCAGTAAATTGTTAAGTTTTCTTTCAACCCCTGCCCCTTTACATAACTAATATAACGAAGATTAAAATTATTTCGACATAAATACTACAAGCAGTGCATATTTTCAAGTTTGAAACATACAATTTAAAGACTAATTTCGTACAACTACATGCGTATTGTATCAACACGTGCCAACTGCTAAACTTCAACAGAAAGATAATTCATCATAGCTATTACCAGTATAATAAAAGATTAAAACTACACAGCTCAAAAATATGATGATCATCATCATTATAAAAAAAACCACAAAAAGTCTTCAATAGACAAACCAAAAAATATATTCAACTTCTCCACAGAAATAACAGACACTTTAGACTGGCGTGTTCAAAGAGTGAGAGCGTCTTTGGATTAAGAACAGCAAAGATATTCAAAGAAATAACCTTTCTATTGGCTTGAGTCAGTGTCTAAAGAACATCAAGCTGTATAAAGGCCAAATAATACATGCCACCTCTTTGGTTTCCCTATATAATTACGTTACGGCTTGGCAAGCCGTGCCTACAAGTTCATCAACACAATAGATGTTCATAACAGCTATGGATTCGCAAAAAAACCTTTTTCGGGCAAAAGTTGCCTCCACGTTGTTAAAATTTAGAACAGCAATGGTTTGTTACTAAAATTATGTACTTGACTATGTCGGGAGTTGGGCGCACTCCTGTAAGCCAAGCTTCTGGGCGACAAAGTTTTGAGGGAATAAGGGACTTGTCAGCATGCCTACCCTACAGGAACTGACTACCCCGCGTCCGCGGGTGGTGAAATACCCCAAATCCCCCCTCCTTCACCACTCGATTAAACCTCAAGTACTTCATTCTTTACTCTAAAATTCCAACTGATTAACCTTGGACTTCAATTTTCATCAAAACGCCATGATGGTATATTACATTGTTTAACGGACGTTTGCCAAACAAAACAAGGTCGAGGGAACCAGTAAAAAAATGCTGCCAATTAATGACGTTAAGCAGTAGTGCCATCTGAGTTCAATAGTAATAAATATAGAAAAAAAAACTAAAATCAACTGGATTAGAGAACTCGCTACCAAACACAAGGCACCTCATTAACTCTCTGAACTGAACTGCAGATTCTACATCAACAAAACAAAATCAAGCGCGATGGAACCAGTAAAAAAACTACAATTAATGGCATTAACTACCAACGCCATCTGAGTTCAATAGTAATAAATATAGAAAAAAACCTAAAATCAACTGGATTGGAGATGTCACTAACGAAATACAAGGCACCTCATTAACTCTCTGAAGATTCTACACCAACAAATCACTACCAATTTTAAAAAGCATCTTTAAGTATATTAGGACTAATTTAACAAACTCCCCTTCCCTTTTTTATACCTTAAAAAACACATGCTTACAATTTTTCTGGCAACTATATAGTCTCAATTTGACAATCCTAGGATTAAATGTGTGTAAATATTTTTTCATCATTGAATTGTTCACTTGAGAGATTAACAAAATTATTATAGGCATTCATACGATAATGTTGAACTCTCACACTTTTTAAATCCAACCTTCACGTATGACTATCTTTGAACATTTTTTTAATCCCTCTCACGCATTCATTGTGAAACTTACATTTTAGATTCATTAAAAATTAGTTATAGTTACTCTTAGCTTTTCCCTGTTAAGGTCTATTTTTTTGGCAGCAGGACGCAATCGCTAATTATCCTCAAAAGCCTTTCTGGTGTCAAAAACAATTTTATTTGGAAAAATCCTTTAAAATATGCAACTTTTACCTTTAAACATAAAAAAAACTATTTACTTATTGACTGGAATAAATTTATAATGAATTCCATAATTAAATAACAACTAGGGAAATTAAGCCCAAATTACATGCTGTAAATAAACGTGGCAAGTATCAAACCAAATGTTTATTTAAATAAATCTTTTGCGCCTTCCAATATCATAATCATGCGTGTTTAAAAACTTGAAAATAGTCAAACAAAAACCTTCTTAATGCAATTTAGTACTTTAATGATTTGAAAGTAATTATTAAACAGCCATTATTTAAAAACATTCCTATTTGTATTTTATCTATTATATGAAATAATATTATTAACCCTAAATTTTGTCATCAATAAATTACCGTAACTGTCATTTAACTTTATTTATTAAAGGTAAAATAGTTTACAGCGCATAAAATTACCATTAATTTCATGATTACAAGTAAATAATAATTTAATCCTGTTATTTCCTATATTTAATGATAAATCAAAGCATACTTCCATTATACAAAAACGTCTTCGTTTGGACCAAGACCGAAAAAAACCAACGATATGAGTGAGGTTTATCAATTGACTGAAGTTTCAGATATTGAAATTTTTCTTTAAGTATTTTTAGTAGTTTAATCCTTAATCACTATTTAATTCAATGAACTGATTTTACTCTAAATCGATCTATTCCCTCTAAATTTATTCAAAAAATTGCATATCTCCGCTTTTTCAAGAACAATTCCATTTTCCGAAAACATTTTATCATGAAATTAATTATTTTGAAGGGACTACGTTTAGAGGGATCAATAATTAATATTTGAAATATTCTACTGAATTTCTAAGAAGAGCATCCATACACTGCAAGCACGGATGACTGCAAAATTGTATATCATAACTCGTTTAGAGTGAAGTGATTTATGTATTAATTCCATTGAAAAGAATATAAAATGACATTGTACAGTACCCTAAAAAGGTGATTTTTTCGTTTAGCATTACAAACGGGTATCAAGTCATATCTACAAGGGCCTACCGGCCCTGTAGAATTGCCTGACCTCCTAGCATTCCGTTGACGTACAAATGGTAATTTTTAAGTAGACGACACGGTCACGTGAACAACCGGAACTAGTTTCTCCAAATTCAGAGCCGTTCCTCATTTCCAAAGTTTCTGCTCCTCTTGGTATATTCTCTTTGATGTGATGTTCCCATAGCTCCGATCTCTCAACAATTCTCTATTGAATGATGACCCACTTCCTCTAGGGAGCTAACAACTGGCTAGGGGGAAGAGATAGTCTGATGTCACGCAGCCCCTATCTGGTTGTCATTTTTGCGCGTAGAATACTGTTTCCAACCGTTAGGGGGGATGAAACTCCAGTAAGAGATAGAAGGGTGTGACGTTTCAGGGTCAGAACTGTTAGCTCCCTATTCTACGGCATGCAGAAATAAGCGTTGAAATAATCAATATAAAATCACCGACGTGTCTACACAAAATTAACAAAAATTAAGACCGAAGTCACAGATATTAATCAAAACGTCTTGGATTTAACCAAGACCTAAAAAGTATCGATAAGAAGAGAGTTAAGCAAGTGACTGAAGGGCCAGATATTAAAAGTTTTTTTTTTAAATTAAGACTTGCATGCTTAAGATGCTGTTCGGACAGTGGGACAAAGGACGATCTTCCTCGTAGAGCTTAACATGGCGGGTGGGTAAAAAAGAAGAAGGCGTCGGACGGTCCCTTTAAGAAACTAATGTTCCATCACCCTATTCCATTGAGTAAACTTAATTTACTGGTAGTCAATTTATTCCCTCTCCATAATTTGAAAAATTTACTTATCTCGGGTTTTCGAGCACAATTCCATTCCCCGTTTACATTTTATAACTACATTTATCATTTTTAGGAGATTTCGTGATGAAAAATACCATAAAACTACACGTAACAATGAAAAAACGATTTGGTCGTAGTCTGCTTTAGCCTCTGCTATGCCCGATACGAGCAAGGAGGATGCATAGTTGTATACATCGTCCTGGCTTGAAGTACGCCTTGTGCCACTCTCATGCCTTCTTTCGCTGGCCTCGTCACCAAGGCAATAGCGCACTCATTTTTATTTTATAAATATTTTCTACCATTTCAATTTCTATAAAAGTATTCTACCAAATGTATACAGAGTGCTACCAGAAGTCTCTGCGGCTACTAGAAATACTACATTAATATAGGAAGATTCGCAGCGACAAGTATATAAATCCAGGGCTATCCGTGATAAATTCCATATTCCTTTAAAAACCGTAAATACATTCATTAACCCTGTTCCTGAAGATATACAGACTAAGAAGCAGAGTCGAGTCACAGCCTCCTAGATCACGCGACTCGGTGAACGCAGGCTATATTGCAAAATAGCCAAGTCAGAATTTTCAGGCTACGACCGCGCTGAGTCCAGCCAAGAATTTATTTACTATAAGAATGCCTAAGTAGCGAGATTTTACGCTTCTACTCTTACGCCGGTGTTAGTGGACAAATAGGCCCCACCCCTTTCATGTCCGTCATTGCTCTGCGCTTTCCTATTGGATCCCGAGGGGATAGGTCATACAGACGCGATTGACGTATTCCGAATAGAGAACAAAAACCTCGAGCAAAAAAAACAGAAAATGGAGGCTGCCAGCGGTACTGAAACAGTACGCGAATGGTTTTTAATTGCCATTAACAAGTAAGTTAAAGGTTTTGAACCTTACTTAATGGATTTGAATACGTGTCTCTACGTGAAAATCGTTCGTTCTATAATTGTTTCTAAATCGAATCAAGTGTACTATACTTAAGATTTCGTGAGTTCCAAAAACCAAACCAAGGCTTAACGAGAAGGCAAAAGAGATAGATGGTGGAAAAAATAGAGTAAGAGAAAATATTAAGCCCCGCCTCCGTTTCCAGCCTCCCCCACCCATGAGGGGGATTGTCGACTATAACGCGCGCACCGGACGCCTTTTTAGGCATTCTTATAGTAAATAAATTCTTGGTCCAGCTGACACTCTCACACCCTTAGCGCCCTTAAGTTGACAATTACAAGTTTACAACAAAGAAAATCAAAAAAACATTTCGAATAGTATGCACCCCCTACTGCTTGCGAGCCATAGAAACGATAGAGATGCCATGGGCCTGGCATAGAACCGTGTGATCGTTGTCTGTCGTACCGCTGCCATGGATAAAGAATGCGCATAAGAAAATTTGTTTTCACGCTATAGGATCGGCAACTCCCTATGTCGAACGACAGCTTATTCTGTATATAATCTGATACGGCATCGGTTGTCAGCACGCGCAAAGTTAGGTCTCTATGTAACCTAGGTTTGTACGTGCTGTCAAGAGACAAAAACTTCAGGATCTTCAGGATTTAAAATATCCGCGAACTTTTTAGCTCGAGGCTCGTCTCTTTTCAGCACGTACAAAGCTAGGTTACATAGAGACCTAGCATTGCGCGTGCTGACAACCGATGTTGTTTCAGAGTATATACAGAATAAGCTGTCGCTCGAGATAGGGAGTTGCCTATCCTGTAGAGTGAAAACAAATTTCCTCACGCGCATTCTTTATCCATTCCGCTGCTATAAACCCTTTCTACTTAAAAAAGAGAGATGTCAATCCTCAGTATCGGGATATACAGGGGGTTGACCCCTCGACGTCCCTACTCTTTTTATGATCTTTCCATCGAGCAAGATGGAAGGCAAAGTATTTTCCCCGTGTCTTTCCCTCATACATATATTCAGTTTAACCAAGACTAAAAATCATAACGTCCCTATTGAATTTGCCGCCATTGTTGAAATTTGCACAAAAACAAAAGGTTTCACTATAAATCGTTCAGGCCATGAACGGGGATATGTTAGCAACCTATTAACGACACAATGTCATACACGTACTCTCCTAAAAATGATAAATGTAGTTATAAAATGAGAACGGGGAATGGAATTGTGCTCGAAAACCCGAGATAAGTAAATTTTTCAAATTATTGAGAGGGAATAAATTGAATACCAGTAAATTAAGTTTATTCAATGGAATAGGGTGATGGAACATTAGTTTCTCCTTTTTTACCCACCCGCCATGTTAAGCTCTACGAGGAAGATCGTCCTTTGTCCCACTGTTCGAACAGCATCTTAAGCATGTAAGTCTAAATTTAAAAAAACTTTTAATATCTGGGCCTTCAGTCACTTGCTTAACTCTCTTCTTATCGATACTTTTTTGGTCTTGGTTAAATCCAAGACGTTTTGATTAATTATTGTATGAACTCATTTTTCTATATTATAGGCCTAGTTATATAAATAAAACATTTATTTTTATTGTCCTTTTTATATTGCACTTTTCCCAAATGCTTCGAATATGCACCTTAAGGGAAATTTTATAAAAGGGACCTGTGGCTTCAGAACCGTACCCCTCATGACTTAAATAAATCAATTAAGTTAGTGATCAGTGATTATTGCCAGGCATAGTGTGTGGGAATAGCCTCTGCACTGCTGCCTTACAATGTGTGGCAATAGCCAATCACTTTTATAAAAGGGACCTGTGGCTTCAGAACCGTACCCCTCATGACTTAAATAAATCAATTAAGTTAGTGATCAGTGATTATTGCCAGACATAGTGTGTGGGAATAGCCTCTGCACTGCTGCCACACAATGTACGTGTGGCAATAGCCAATCACAAAAATTAAATTCTATGGAAAATAGATTTTAATATAATTCTATGGCAATATTACTTACCAGTAATGATTTCTTTCATTTTCAATCCTTGAAAAGCTTCTTCAGCTCCCATATGACTAGCTGAGGTTTCCAAATTTTCAACACTCTTATTTGGATTTGTAACTGATGATAAAGTGGTTTTAGCACCCGTTTCGCATGAAGGTTTTGTCTTCCATGGTTGACTTAAACTTGATTTGTCTATTCCATTATCGTTTAACTAACTACAGTTTTCAAGTTAGTTGTGCTAACTTAAAATAAGTACAAAATAAAGATAATGATTACCGAATGCCAAAGGCAAAGGTGGTGGAGTCGGGAGCGCCACCATTTTTTCTTTGCCTTTTTTCCGTCCATGTTTGGATTTTTTGCGTACATCTTCATCTACTCATATTGTGAAGAAAATAATTAATAAACGCCTTAATAAAGGTATTTAAAAAGTAAAATTTACAGTCGGGTAGGAGTTGGCCCATGTTTCCTAAGAAAAACGCTAAAACTCAGTTTAATTCTTCGTTTTAATTCTTAATTAAACGTTGTAAAGTTAACAAAATAAATATTTTAAAAGTTATTATGATTATGGTATCCTAGAAAGATATTTTATCTGTTATGTTGGGAATGTTTTGGTTTTTGTGCTGGCTTAATAGCTTTACTGGTCGGGTAAGTGATAGGTTACGACTACAAACCGATTGCGACAGACTACCAACTGCGCGACTTCTAGCCAACTCCAAAACGTATCGCTGGTGCTACTAGGGAAGGTGCATATTCGAAGCATTTGGGAAAAGTGCAATATAAAAAGGACAATAAAAATAAACGTTTTATTTATATAACTAGGCCTATAATATAGAAAAGTGAGTTCATACAATAATTAATTAAAACGTCTTGGATTTAACCAAGACCTAAAAAGTATCGATAAGAAGAGAGTTAAGCAAGTGTCTGAAGGCCCAGATATTAAAAGTTTTTTTTTAAATTTAGACTTACATGCTTAAGATGCTGTTCGAACAGTGGGACAAAGGACAATCTTCCTCGTAGAGCTTAACATGGCGGGTGGGTAAAAAAGGAGAAACTAATGTTCCATCACCCTATTCCATTGAATAAACTTAATTTACTGGTAGTCAATTTATTCCCTCTCAATAATTTGAAAAATTTACTTATCTCGGGTTTTCGAGCACAATTCCATTCCCCGTTCTCATTTTATAACTACATTTATCATTTTTAGGAGAGTACGTGTATGACATTGTGTCGTTAATAGGTTGCTAACATATCCCCGTTCATGGCCTGAACGATTTATAGTGAAACCTTTTGTTTTTGTGCAAATTTCAACAATGGCGGCAAATTCAATAGGGACGTTATCATTTTTAGTCTTGGTTAAACTGAATATATGTATGAGGGAAAGACACGGGGAAAATACTTTGCCTTCCATCTCGCTCGATGGAAAGATCATAAAAAGAGTAGAGACGTCGAGGGGTCAACCCCCTGTATATCCCGATACTGAGGATTGACATCTCTCTTTTTTAAGTAGAAAGGGTTTATAGCAGCGGAATGGATAAAGAATGCGCGTGAGGAAATTTGTTTTCACTCTACAGGATAGGCAACTCCCTATCTCGAGCGACAGCTTATTCTGTATATACTCTGAAACAACATCGGTTGTCAGCACGTGCAATGCTAGGTCTCTATGTAACCTAGCTTTGTACGTGCTGAAAAGAGACGAGCCTCGAGCTAAAAAGTTCGCGGATATTTTAAATCCTGAAGATCCTGAAGTTTTTGTCTCTTGACAGCACGTACAAACCTAGGTTACATAGAGACCTAACTTTGCGCGTGCTGACAACCGATGCCGTATCAAATTATATACAGAATAAGCTGTCGTTCGACATAGGGAGTTGCCGATCCTATAGCGTGAAAACAAATTTTCTTATGCGCATTCTTTATCCATGGCAGCGGTACGACAGACAACGGTCACACGGTTCTATGCCAGGCCCATGGCATCTCTATCGTTTCTATGGTTCGCAAGCACCCTAGTAGCACCAGCGATACGTTTTGGAGTTGGCTAGAAGTCGCGCAGTTGGTAGTCTGTCGCAATCGGTTTGTAGTCGTAACCTATCACTTACCCGACCAGTAAAGCTATTAAGCCAGCACAAAAACCAAAACATTCCCAACATAACAGATAAAATATCTTTCTAGGATACCATAATCATAATAACTTTTAAAATATTTATTTTGTTAACTTTACAACGTTTAATTAAGAATTAAAACGAAGAATTAAACTGAGTTTTAGCGTTTTTCTTAGGAAACATGGGCCAACTCCTACCCGACTGTAAATTTTACTTTTTAAATACCTTTATTAAGGCGTTTATTAATTATTTTCTTCACAATATGAGTAGATGAAGATGTACGCAAAAAATCCAAACATGGACGGAAAAAAGGCAAAGAAAAAATGGTGGCGCTCCCGACTCCACCACCTTTGCCTTTGGCATTCGGTAATCATTATCTTTATTTTGTACTTATTTTAAGTTAGCACAACTAACTTGAAAACTGTAGTTAGTTAAACGATAATGGAATAGACAAATCAAGTTTAAGTCAACCATGGAAGACAAAACCTTCATGTGAAACGGGTGCTAAAACCACTTTATCATCAGTTACAAATCCAAATAAGAGTGTTGAAAATTTGGAAACCTCAGCTAGTCATATGGGAGCTGAAGAAGCTTTTCAAGGATTGAAAATGAAAGAAATCATTACTGGTAAGTAATATTGCCATAGAATTATATTAAAATCTATTTTCCATAGAATTTAATTTTTGTGATTGGCTTTTGCCACACATTGTGTGGCAGCAGTGCAGAGGCTATTCCCACACACTATGTCTGGCAATAATCACTGATCACTAACTTAATTGATTTATTTAAGTCATGAGGGGTACGGTTCTGAAGCCACAGGTCCCTTTTATAAAAATAAATGAAATAGTTTTTAAGAAGCCTTTCAAAGATAACAGTCCCCATATACCGAATAACGCTAGATCTTTTAAGAAAATTGAAACACCTTCATTTTGTATTTCTGTAAAGCCTGGTGATAATTGTTTTAAACTAAAAACTACAGGCGAGGTGATAAAGGTTAGACATATTTATTAAACCAGGGTTAAGGAAGTAATGGTTATCGGAAATTTGTGCAAATATCACAGTGATATTTTTGACTATACTCTTCGCTCGTCAGTTTTGGGAATATTTTTAGGTAGACTTTATAATCAAGTAAAAACATTCCCTCTCTCTTCGCTGGAGAGAAAATGTTTTCTTTTTGAAGTTAATGGCTCTCCCTTGGTTAAAATTGTTCCATTGGTTCACAACGGCTGAAACTGTGGCAATTTCAATTTACATTTTCAATAATTTAAAGTTTTTTTAAGAAATATGTGGGTTAACTAGACCTCGGAAAGGGATTTGAATTCATATTAAAATATGGCTTTAATTTGTTAAAACGTTTTAGTCTTGCATAGTGGGTCTTGTTAGTATTTGACTTGGGTAAGCCCTAGTACTTCCTTTTCAGATGTATGTTGTATTCAGCTTTGAAAACGAAGGTACTGTTGAAGTAGTGCCATTACAATGGTGCCCCGATGAAACATCATGTTATTGGCCACCACTTGCTTTACAAAAAGAAGTTATCCACTTAATTACCAAAGGAGCTTCTTATGAGAAAAACTGGACGCTTTATCCGGGAAAGATTTTATTCAAGTCAAGTAAGACGCTGTAAAACACATTAATGAGACCACAAGCTCATAAGGTATGTTCCACAAGTTTGTCACTGGTTAATGAGAGCTTGTCTTGAAGTGACCTGGGTGAAACGTCGTAGATTCTCGTAAAGCGACGCCTAGTGAGGCAAGGCTTACCACACAATAAATAGGAAGATGGACCGCAAAATTGCGTGTATACGCGTGTTTCTCGCTCCGTTCTCAAACAAGCTCTCATTAAGTCTCTAGCATTATTAAGTATAGGAATTAAGTGTCATACTTATGGAACATATCTTATAAACTTATGATTAAACCCACAGCAACATTAAAATTATCTTTACCATCATAGTGATTTATAGCCGGGCCCGAGAACAGCTTAGTAAAGCTGAATTAACCTCAGACTTGGCTAGTGAAATAGAATTCGGAAGAGGGCTGCGTGGGCAGAAAAACAAAAGAAAGAAGCCTCAAATTGAGGCTATGATGTCTTCACCATCTGATTCTAGTTCTGGTAAATTTTACTTTTTAAATAGCTTTATTAAGGCGTTTATTAATTATTTTCTTCACAATATGAGTAGATGAAGATGTACGCAAAAAATCCAAACATGGACGAAAAAAGGCAAAGAAAAATGGTGGCGCTCCCGACTCCACCACCTTTGCCTTTGGCATTCGGTAATCATTATCTTTATTTTGTACTTATTTTAAGTTAGCACAACTAACTTGAAAACTGTAGTTAGTTAAACGATAATGGACATAGACAAATCAAGTTTAAGTCAACCATGGAAGACAAAACCTTCATGTGAAACGGGTGCTAAAATCACTTTATCATCAGTTACAAATCCAAATAAGAGTGTTGAAAATTTGGAAAACTCAGCTAGACATATGGGAGCTGAAGAAGCTGAAGAAAGTGCGCGTACAAATAATAATGATCTAGAGGCAGCAAGATTTTCTAGTCAGAACTCTCCAGGATTATTAGATAAAGCAAGAAGAATGTGCCAAAATTCCCCATCATTCCAAAAATAAACGGATGAAATAACTTCCAATTTTTAGCCACCGTTACCAAAGTCAAAAATTCAGAAGAGAAATCCTGGTCCAAGCTCCTACCACTCATCCGAAGCCTCTACTAGCAAATTCAAAAGATCCGAAACCTTACACCCAAATTCCCAGCGGTGTGAGTCCGCATTTAGGAACGAAGTAAACTACTTGGATGGTAAACTATATCATTTAATATATGAATTAAAATCAAATTTTAATATCCGGAAATTTCTTTTCAGGACCAATTTGGGGTTATTTTTCCGAAGATTTCCGATCTTGAAAGTTATAATAGTTATTTCACGATTCAATTTCACTAAATTCACTGTTTTATAAATTTTATTGCTAGCTTCTTTGGCTTCTAATACTGAAATCTTGAGTGGAGCTACGCATGGGGTTTCTGCCTGGAAAAATAGCAGGCCACATGGTACAATCCATTTTTCGCTAACTGTTAATAAAACTGCTTTAATTCATTTGATAAAATATTGTAGGACCTCGAAGTGATGGTTATAATCAAGCCTCTACAAATAATTGCAGCATTGTTAATGGTATTGATTTGAATTATCAAATAACCAAGATGAAAGTATAAATTATTGATTTAGAATGATTAACTGTTGAATTTTCAGAAAGTAACAGATCTAAATTCGAAAAATCTGTGTTTTTGATGCTCTCAGACATAAATATGAAGCTAAACAGAATACTTAATACACAGCAGGAACTGGCTCGTAACACTTCAAAGGACTGCGAAATTGAAGGTTTACCAAATCTACCTTTGGCTACTTTGGAGGATTTACAATATTTGGAAAATCTTGTAGAAAATGAAGAAATCAGGAGGAGGATTGTAAGTTTCCCAAAATAAGTTATTTATAGTTAACAAACTTGTCATATTAATTGTCTTTAAAGGTGAACAAATTAGCTGCTGTTGGAGGAAAAAGAGTTGGAGATACTTGCAGAAGCATTTTAAAAAGAGTGTTTTCTCATGGATTAATATTGCAGTTTAATTGGATTGGTATGAATTGAAAACAAGCTTTTCAAGGATTGAAAATGAAAGAAATCATTACTGGTAAGTAATATTGCCATAGAATTATATTAAAATCTATTTTCCATAGAATTTAATTTTTTTATCCCATTATTAGTTTAGATGAATTAATTGAGCCCAAAATATTGATCAAAGCACTAGCTCGTGTATGATTAACTCATGATCAAAGTCAAATTTCATTTTTTTAATATTAACAGATGCAGTTCAATGTAACATTAAGGGATCGCGTATTTATGACATCGAAGCTGTTATCAAGAAATGGCTCAGATACGCTGGTGAAAGAGAAGGTGGGAGAGAAGAAAGGAAAAAGAAAAAGGACAATTGTCAAGCTGACTAGAATGAAATGAAATTCTTTAATAAAAAACTGAATCCTAACTTGTTACTTTATTATACCTATCGCAGTTAGTTGACCATAAAAACTTTGGGGGAGGGGGATTGATCGGGGGGGGATTTATTGCCGGGAAAGAGAGGAGGGGTTTGTGTTGCAGATGTGGTGGTTTTACTATTGGCAAATACTCAACTTATGATGTAAAAAAATATGAAGGCCATCACATGGTTTAAGAGACGCTATCCTTTCCATTCCATCAAAAATACCAGATATTGGCCAAATTCTGGTTTCCATGAAAAATGTATCTCCTGCCCAACTGAAAAAACCGCTTTTGGCCAAATGCTGGTTTCTCTGAATAACGTTTCTCCTGCCCAGCTCCAAAAACAGCCATTGGCCAAATGCTGGTTTCCTTGAAACTTGTAATATCTGCCCAACTCCAAAAACAGCTATTGGCCAAGTAGGACATTTCGACTGTTCAATTGATGATTTGCCAACACTATTGGCCAATAGCATATTCGTAACTGTTGGGCCGATTGCATTTGGCTACTAGGGCAGTAGGGGGGTGCATACTATTCGAAATGTTTTTTTGATTTTCTTTGTTGTAAATTTGTAATTGTCAACTTAAGGGCGCTAAGGGTGTGAGAGTGTCAGCTGGACCAAGAATTTATTTACTATAAGAATGCCTAAAAAGGCGTCCGGTGCGCGCGTGATGGTCGACAATCCGCCTCATGGGTGGGGGAGGCTGGAAACGGAGGCGGGGCTTAATATTTTCTCTTACTCTATGTTTTTCACCATCTATCTCTTTTGCCTTCTCGTTAAGCCTTGGTTTGGTTTTTGGAACTCACGAAATCTTAAGTATAGTACACTTGATTCGATTTAGAAACAATTATAGAACGAACGATTTTCACGTAGAGACACGTATTCAAAATCCATTAAGTTAGGTTCAAAACCTTTAACTTACTTGTTAATGGCAATTAAAAACCATTCGCGTACCGTTTCAGCACCGCTGGCAGCCTCCATTTTCTGTTTTTTTTTGCTCGAGGTTTTTGTTCTCTATTCGGAATACGTCAATCGCGTCTGTATGACCTATCCCCTCGGGATCCAATAGGAAAGCGCAGAGCAATGACGGACATGAAAGGGGTGGGGCCTATTTGTCCACTAACACCGGCGTAAGAGTAGAAGCGTAAAATCTCGCTACTTAGGCATTCTTATAGTAAATAAATTCTTAGCTGGACTCAGCGCGGTCGTAGCCTGAAAATTCTGACTTGGCTATTTTGCAATATAGCCTGCGTTCACCGAGTCGCGTGATCTAGGAGGCTGTGACTCGACTCTGCTACTTAGTCTGTATATCTTCAGGAACAGGGTTAATGAATGTATTTACGGTTTTTAAAGGAATATGGAATTTATCACGGATAGCCCTGGATTTATATACTTGTCGCTGCGAATCTTCCTATATTAATGTAGTATTTCTAGTAGCCGCAGAGACTTCTGGTAGCACTCTGTATACATTTGGTAGAATACTTTTATAGAAATTGAAATGGTAGAAAATATTTATAAAATAAAAATGAGTGCGCTATTGCCTTGGTGACGAGGCCAGCGAAAGAAGGCATGAGAGTGGCACAAGGCGTACTTCAAGCCAGGACGATGTATACAACTATGCATCCTCCTTGCTCGTATCGGGCATAGCAGAGGCTAAATCAGACTACGACTAAATCGTTTTTTCATTGTTACGTGTAGTTTTATGGTATTTTTCATCACGAAATCTCCTAAAAATGATAAATGTAGTTATAAAATGTAAACGGGGAATGGAATTGTGCTCGAAAACCCGAGATAAGTAAATTTTTCAAATTATGGAGAGGGAATAAATTTACTACCAGTAAATTAAGTTTATTCAATGGAATAGGGTGATGGAACATTAGTTTCTTAAAGGGGCTGTCCGACGCCTTCTCCTTTTTTACCCACCCGCCATGTTAAGCTCTACGAGGAAGATCGTCCTTTGTCCCACTGTCCGAACAGCATCTTAAGCATGTAAGTCTTAATTTAAAAAAAACTTTTAATATCTGGGCCTTCAGTCACTTGCTTAACTCTCTTCTTATCGATACTTTTTAGGTCTTGGTTAAATCCAAGACGTTTTGATTAATATCTGTGACTTCGGTCTTAATTTTTGTTAATTTTGTGTAGACACGTCGGTGATTTTATATTGATTATTTCAACGCTTATTTCTGCATGCCGTAGAATAGGGAGCTAACAGTTCTGACCCTGAAACGTCACACCCTTCTATCTCTTACTGGAGTTTCATCTCCCAAGTGAACAATTTAATAATGAAAAAATATTTACACAAATTTAATCCTAGAATTGTCAAATTGAGACCATATAATTGCCAGAAAAATTGTAAGCATGTGTTTTAATATTAAATTTTTTAAGGTATGAAAAAGGGAAGGGGAGTTTGTTAAATTACTCCTAATATACTTAAAGATGCTTTTTAAAAGAGTAGTGATTTGCTATTGTAGAATCTGCAGTTTAGTTCAGAAAGTTACTGAGGTGCCTTGTATTTCGTTAGTGACATCTCCAATCCAGTTGATTTTAGCTTTTTTTCTATATTTATTACTATTGAACTCAGATGGCATTACTGCTTAACGTCATTAATTGGCAGCATTTTTTTACTGGTTCCCTCGACCTTGTTTTGTTTGGCAAACATCCGTTAAACAATGTAATATACCATCATGGTATACTACCTTTAAGGTGTTTTGATGAAAATTGAAGTCCAAGGTTAATCAGTTGGTGTTTTAGAGTAACGAGTGAAGTACTTGAGGTTTAATCGAGTGGTGAAGGAGGGGGAATTTGGGGTATTTCACCACCCGCGGACGCGGGGTAGTCAGTTCCTGTAGGGTAGGCATGCTGACAAGTCCCTTATTCCCTCAAAACTTTGTCGCCCAGAAGCTTGGCTTACAGGAGTGCGCCCAACTCCCAACATAGTCAAGTACATAATTTTTGTAACAAAACAAGCCATTGCTGTTCTAAATTTTAACAACGTTGAGGCAACTTTTGCCCGAAAAAGGTTTTTTTGCGAATCCATAGCTGTTATGAACTTCTATTGTGATGATGAACTTGTAGGCACGGCTTGCCAGGCCGTAACGTAATTATATAGGGAAACCAAAGAGGTGACATGTATTATTTGGCCTTGATACAGCTTGATGTTCTATAGACACTGACTCAAGCCAATAGAAAGATTATTTCTTTGAATATCTTTGCTTTTCTTAATCCAAAGACGCTCTAACTCTTTGAACACGCCAGTCTAAAGTGTCTGTTATTTCAGTGGAGAAGTTGTTGGGGTTTTTTTTATAATGATGATGATCATCATCATATTTTTAAGCTGTGTAGGTTTAATCTTCTACTATACTTTTAATAGCTATAATGAATTATCTTTCTGTTGTAGCTTAGCAGTTGGCACGTGTTGATACGATACGCATGTAGTTGTACGAAATTAATCTTTAAATTGTATGTTTCAAACTTGAAGATATACACTGCTTGTAGTATTTATGTCGAAATAATCTTAATCTTCGTTATATTAGTTATGTAAAGGGGCGGGGGTTGAAAGAAAACTTTACAATTTACTGGCAACTATATGTTCATTTAAATATAAGATTTTGAGGGTCTATTTTTAAAATTCTGTCACGCAACTCTTAACTTTAAGTTTGGAAACAGTGCTGCTAGAACATCGCAATTATTGTTTTGCGCGTGGGTTACCAAAGGGACAATGAAAAAATTTTTAATTTTTGGGAAAAAATATAAGGGGAAATTTAAGATTTAAAACAACGTCTGGGGATTAGAGTTTAATTCTTGATTGGGTTTACTCAATTTGAAATCAACTTTGAACACGTGTTCCAGCTGCTTTGGACTTTCTACAATAAATGTTTTAAAATTAATAATTATTTTCGAAATTAAGATTTTTTATTATTATATTCTTAACAAATATCCCTATTAATATTGATTGACAAATAAATTTAATCATACTTAAAAAATCGTACTTATATTCAAGGAAAACAATGCATAAGTCTAAGCTACCGAATTTCAGTTTGAGACATTTTCTGGCAGCCCTGTTATGATACTCTTCTAAAAACCCATTTTATAAACAGAGAGAAAAACATTATCGCTGAATTAAAAGCAAAAGTTAAATCCGCTGAAAATGCATATCCCAAACCTGTATTACCGTCAACCTAACCTCAAAGCACTGTTAAGTCTACGATAGTATTGATTTTACTGTCAAGTTAAACAAGTTCTCCCATACAAACAGAGCGAAAAATACGTTCTAACCTGTAGGGCTGTGCGAGCCTTGAATTTTTGGTATCGAGTCGAGTCTCGAGTATTTCAATTTTCCCTTATCGAGTATCGAGCCGAGTCTCGAGTACTCGAATCGAGTATCGAGTAGTTGGAAAATTTGTTTCGAGTATTTATCGAGTAATTGGGAATTGATTTTCAAGTGTTTTCACACTTTCTGTTAATTTATTGCTCTGATAATAGACATTTGGTGTAATTTTGATCATCGACAACTACTTCCATCAATTCCCGGACGGTATAAGTCTTCTTCCCTTTAAATTTAACTAACTTAATTCCCCATTAAAATATCTTCTTCGGAATCTCATTCCTCACCGAAGTCACTTGAAGCCATTGTTATACTTCGCGCAAAGTTCCAAACGAAAATTTCTATCCTAAACTTAAAAAATAAATAAATAAATAAAATAATAGTAGTAAACGCGCCTATAACAGTATTTCGTTACTTTTACTTAAACTATTTTACCAACTAGGAGCTACTACCCTACTACATTGCACTGGCATTTTGATCTAAACTACCCAATGAGCACTAATGTGCGTCTGTTAACCAATAAGCGTTCCTTTTTGTAGATTTTTATAGCTACTACATCCTATTTTCAGATGTCAAGGCTTTCCAAAAGCAGGTTCGAGTATTTATCGAGCTTTGGTTTGATACTCGAAACTTTTTCGAGTCTCAGAAAATCTCTTATCGAGTACTCGCACAGCACTACTAACCTGTCAGTAAAGGTAACCCCTCTACTGTCAACTGAAACGCGTTAGCCCATTAAAAATTAAGGTAAAATACAAAGTCACTTGTCAGTAAAGCTAAAATCGTGTCGGTTAGCCCCTGAGAAGCTAACTTCCTGTGATGTGTAGGAAAGGAAAATCAATAGAAAACAGGTGCCTTACCTTTAACTAACCACAATTTAACATGTTAGCGTGTATTTGGGATTTTGGTCTTGTACGACATTTTATTGCCAAGTTAAGTTGCGGATTTTTTACCTCTCCGAGTGGCGATGACGTCACGGAGAGGTATTGCACTGGACGTATCTGTCTGTCTGTGTGTCTGTCTGTGTGTCATGTCTGTCTGTCAGACCTCACGTGACCGCGTTCGCAGTTTACAAATCGGAGCAAACAAATACCCGATTTCCGGAACGCGTTCGCGGTTCACGGAAATTTGGCCATTCATCTGCCAACACGTCTTTACTAACTGGCTTCTAAGGACCACAATCTGCTAGTCTTTGTCCATCCCACATGGACACTTGCCTGTACTGGCTGGCTCGTAAGCACCGCCATCTTCTGTTCTTCGTCAATACCACATTGACACTAGCCTGTACTTTCTGGCTCGTAAGCACCACTATCTTCTGTTCTTCGTCAATCCCACATTGACACCAGCTTCTATGCACCACCATCTTCAGGTCTTTGTTCATTCCGGCTTCTTCTCCATCGTTATCGATTGGTTTTAAGTTATACGCGGCGATCGGCTAGGGTTACGAGAAACGTCTAGCCTCCCAATGGCAGGGCTTCCACCATCGGTTCACGAGAATGCGTTCTTATCTATTATTATAATGGAAACGAATCGTATATATACCCCAAAATTTGAAGAAAGCGGGCAAGAGTGGTACCCTTCACTTTAAACGTCAATATTAGCAAAGTTTCGAAAGATAATAGGAACAACTTTATTTTAAACGATTTAACTATTTTTAAAGTTATTTGCTGGCGATTAAAATAATTAATATCATTTATATTTAATTATTTATTTAAGATAAACTTATTTCTATGTAATGACACAAGTGAGAGTTAATATAGAACGAGTAATGAAGATTGCATCTGAATCGAAACACTACACGCATATCAAAGTTAATATGAAGCGAGTAGGATGATTAGATCTCTTACAAAACGGTAACATTTCCTTTTTGCAGAATATTGAATGGAAATATTTTAAATATTTTTCGGCATTACGATTCTTTAAGTAGTTGTGTAGCTATAAAGCTCTGTTTCATCTTAATATTCCAAGAACATCTATTGATATTAACATTTCAAATTTGGTGTTTACTCTTTAATTCTGCTTTACTACATTTATATATAGTGTAAACGCATTTTTGATATTCATTAGATAATGTGGATGATAATTCTTCATCTATGCACAAATGTTGAAACGATTGGGTCTGTGAAATAAGATACCCTAGATTTAAACTAGAAATTACCTTGTTTCGCCTCCTCTTATAGGAGGTGTTAACGGTTCAGAGTGAGCCGAAAGTTAAATACACCCTTCAGTGATACATTTTAGGTCCTCATTAGAATTAATGAGGATACAAAGGAAATTGTTAAACGCTTAAGCCTTTGCTAAAGACCTTGGCAACATTTCGCCAATTTGAACTATGTATTTCCGGTTTTTCTCATTGGCTGGTACACCTGTGTTTAGAAGGTAAATTCGTCTCGGCTCGGAGAGGTTTATTTTGGTTTCCCAACTTGTTTTCTCTAACGGGGTGTCTGCTTTGAGAGATACCATATACTGCTTATTTTGAGCCATGCCGTTATGTAAACGATGTATCTTGACACTGTGTTGAAAAAAATATGGTTTATATTTTATAGATGATATTTAGGATTTTCGGCAACTTATGATATTTTTAATGACGTCACGTTGCCTTGGCACAAGCATGTGCTATTTTTTCTTTTAACAATATTTAAGTAATATTAAACCGATATTAATTAATATAATTCATTAAATGAGTATGTGAAATATATATACTTAATAAGAGATAAAATTTTTATCTAAAATACATAAGATTCGGAAATAAAATGTTTTTCAAAAATGCTAAATATTGTAATAACTATGTTATAAATATACATAATCAAATTATTTCTTGACAGTATGATAGATTAACGTTGTTTAGACATACTAGAAGTATCGGTTAAGTATTATCTAATTATAAAACGTTAATAATTAAGATAACGCAATCATATATGGTGCGCTTTGGCGTTCCAATTTTTCTTCAAATACCATCCGTTCCCACTAAATTGTTATCCCTGCTATCTATGTATTTATACGGATAGCGGGGGGAAAGGCTCGCTTCATCACATCACGCATAAAAATTTCGCCTTTTACTAAATTTTTCCGCGCGATGGAGCGTAAAGAGCTACTGAATTCAATTTTTGAATTGCCCTTGTGGCATATTTATTATATTCTAAGTTCGAGATTAATCCAGACCACGTTGCTTGATATCTATTTATCAGTCAAAAATAGTAATGACATAGAGAAGATGACCACTGTGCACGTTTACGTTGAGATTAACTGACCGACCCTTCGAATATATATAAAGTTATTTACGGCAAAATAGACCCTTTATATTTTTCACCAGTAAAATTTACATTTCATCTTTACTTTAGAAAAATAAGATTTAGTTTCCTTTAAAGTTTAGAATGGTAGACGTAAATTCTACACCCACGTATAGCCCGTCATGCATTGCGATATAATATAGCCTGCGTTATGAAATGTAAAACCACAAAGGGACTATTTTCGCTACCGTTCGAATAAATATTGTTGGGCCTCGGTCCGGGAAAAGATGCCGTCGGAATATTTTAGCTTAAACTTAGACGCGTGACTGGCTTTTCAAATTATCTTAACTAACAATAGACAGGTTAAGAAACTAAATAAAAAATTTAAGCCTAAATTTAATAAACTTCTTAAAAATGTTTGATAAGGAATTAAATACAGAGTTGAGGACCGAAATACTTGAGTGGGATAGTTGGCTCTATGGGAAATCAACTGAAATTTGAGCCTGGCCCCCTTGTATTTTGAAAGGGGGATTGGGACCATGGCGCGCGAATAATTAGGGATCTTATACCTTCTCCCTAGTAAACTATTTCAATTTCATTTTTCACACTCGATAAATTTACAAGTGGGGACCTTCACAGTCATTTCAACAGACAAGTGGGGCCTTTTAAACACACATTTTCAAATTTCATGTATACTAAAATTTTATAGTTAAAATATTGATTATCAGAATGGAATTTAAGTAATCAGTCCTATTTCTAGCTTAACACTTAAGTTTTGAGCTATTTTCAGGTTTACAAGTGGGGACCTAAACCGTCTTCCAACCTTATATCTGGGGTACATTTGTGTATAAATTATTAGATTTTGAATTAGTGTCAAAGCCTATATGGTTCCATCAATTATTTCAATTTCATTTTTCACACTCGATAAATTTACAAGTGGGGACCTTCACAGTCATTTCAACAGACAAGTGGGGACCTTCACAGTCATTTCAACAGACAAGTGGGGCCTTTTAAACACACATTTTCAAATTTCATGTATACTAAAATTTTATAGTTAAAATATTGATTATCAGAATGAAATTTAAGTAATCAGTTCTATTTCTAGCTTAACACTTAAGTTTTGAGCTATTTTCAGGTTTACAAGTGGGGACCTAAACCGTCTTCCAACCTTATATCTGGGGACATTTGTGGATAAATTATTAGATTTTGAACAAGTGTCGAAGCCTATATGGTTCCATCAATTATTTCAATTTCATTTTTCACACTCGATAAATTTACAAGTGGGGACCTTCACAGTCATTTCAACAGACAAGTGGGGACCTTCACAGTCATTTCAACAGACAAGTGGGGCCTTTTAAACACACATTTTCAAATTTCATGTATACTAAAATTTTATAGTTAAAATATTGATTATCAGAATGAAATTTCAGTAATCAGATCTATTTCTAGCTTTACACTTAAGTTTTGAGCTATTTTCAGGTTTACAAGTGGGGACCTAAACCGTCTTCCAACCTTATATCTGGGGACATTTGTGTATAAATTATTAGATTTTGAATAAGTGTCGAAGCCTATATTGTTTCATCAGGTATTTGAATTTCATTATTTCACACTCGTTAAATTTACAAGTGGGGTCTTTTAAACACGCATTTTCAAATTCCATGTATATTATAATTTTATAGTTAAAATATTCATTATCAGAATGAAATTTAAGTAATCAGTCCTATTTCTAGCTTAACACTTAAGTTTTGAGCTATTTTCAGGTTTACAAGTGGGGACCTAAACCGTCTTCCAACCTTATATCTGGGGACATTTGTGTATAAATTATTAGATTTTGAATTAGTGTCAAAGCCTATATGGTTCCATCAATTATTTCAATTTCATTTTTCACACTCGATAAATTTACAAGTGGGGACCTTCACAGTCATTTCAACAGACAAGTGGGGCCTTTTAAACACACATTTTCAAATTTCATGTATACTAAAATTTTATAGTTAAAATATTGATTATCAGAATGGAATTTAAGTAATCAGATCTATTTCTAGCTTAACACTTAAGTTTTGAGCTATTTTCAGGTTTACAAGTGGGGACCTAAACCGTCTTCCAACCTTATATCTGGGGACATTTGTGTATAAATTATTAGATTTTGAATAAGTGTCGAAGCCTATATTGTTTCATCAGGTATTTGAATTTCATTATTCCACACTCGTTAAATTTACAAGTGGGGTCTTTTAATCACACATTTTCAAATTCCATGTATATTATAATTTTATAGTTAAAATATTCATTATCAGAATGAAATTTAAGTAATCAGTCCTATTTCTAGCTTAACACTTAAGTTTTGAGCTATTTTCTGGTTTACAAGTGGGGACCTAAACCGTCTTCCAACCTTATATCTGGGGACATTTGTGTATAAATTATTAGATTTTGAATAAGTGTCGAAGCCTATATTGTTTCATCAGGTATTTGAATTTCATTATTTCACACTCGTTAAATTTACAAGTGGGGTCTTTTAAACACACATTTTCAAATTCCATGTATATTATAATTTTATAGTTAAAATATTCATTATCAGAATGAAATTTAAGTAATCAGTCCTATTTCTAGCTTAACACTTAAGTTTTGAGCTATTTTCAGGTTTACAAGTGGGGACCTAAACCGTCTTCCAACCTTATATCTGGGGACATTTGTGTATAAATTATTAGATTTTGAATTAGTGTCAAAGCCTATATGGTTCCATCAATTATTTCAATTTCATTTTTCACACTCGATAAATTTACAAGTGGGGACCTTCACAGTCATTTCAACAGACAAGTGGGGACCTTCACAGTCATTTCAACAGACAAGTGGGGCCTTTTAAACACACATTTTCAAATTTCATGTATACTAAAATTTTATAGTTAAAATATTGATTATCAGAATGAAATTTAAGTAATAAGTTCTATTTCTAGCTTAACACTTAAGTTTTGAGCTATTTTCAGGTTTACAAGTGGGGACCTAAACCGTCTTCCAACCTTATATCTGGGGACATTTGTGTATAAATTATTAGATTTTGAATAAGTGTCGAAGCCTATATGGTTCCATCAATTATTTCAATTTCATTTTTCACACTCGATAAATTTACAAGTGGGGACCTTCACAGTCATTTCAACAGACAAGTGGGGCCTTTTAAACACACATTTTCAAATTTCATGTATACTAAAATTTTATAGTTAAAATATTGATTATCAGAATGAAATTTAAGTAATCAGTCCTATTTCTAGCTTAACACTTAAGTTTTGAGCTATTTTCAGGTTTACAAGTGGGGACCTAAACCGTCTTCCAACTTATATCTGGGGACATTTGTGTATAAATTATTAGATTTTGAATTAGTGTCAAAGCCTATATGGTTCCATCAATTATTTCAATTTCATTTTTCACACTCGATAAATTTACAAGTGGGGACCTTCACAGTCATTTCAACAGACAAGTGGGGACCTTCACAGTCATTTCAACAGACAAGTGGGGCCTTTTAAACACACATTTTCAAATTTCATGTATACTAAAATTTTATAGTTAAAATATTGATTATCAGAATGAAATTTAAGTAATCAGTTCTATTTCTAGCTTAACACTTAAGTTTTGAGCTATTTTCAGGTTTACAAGTGGGGACCTAAACCGTCTTCCAACCTTATATCTGGGGACATTTGTGTATAAATTATTAGATTTTGAATTAGTGTCAAAGCCTATATGGTTCCATCAATTATTTCAATTTCATTTTTCACACTCGATAAATTTACAAGTGGGGACCTTCACAGTCATTTCAACAGACAAGTGGGGCCTTTTAAACACACATTTTCAAATTTCATGTATACTAAAATTTTATAGTTAAAATATTGATTATCAGAATGGAATTTAAGTAATCAGATCTATTTCTAGCTTAACACTTAAGTTTTGAGCTATTTTCAGGTTTACAAGTGGGGACCTAAACCGTCTTCCAACCTTATATCTGGGGACATTTGTGTATAAATTATTAGATTTTGAATAAGTGTCGAAGCCTATATTGTTTCATCAGGTATTTGAATTTCATTATTCCACACTCGTTAAATTTACAAGTGGGGTCTTTTAAACACACATTTTCAAATTCCATGTATATTATAATTTTATAGTTAAAATATTCATTATCAGAATGAAATTTAAGTAATCAGTCCTATTTCTAGCTTAACACTTAAGTTTTGAGCTATTTTCAGGTTTACAAGTGGGGACCTAAACCGTCTTCCAACCTTATATCTGGGGACATTTGTGTATAAATTATTAGATTTTGAATAAGTGTCGAAGCCTATATTGTTTCATCAGGTATTTGAATTTCATTATTTCACACTCGTTAAATTTACAAGTGGGGTCTTTTAAACACACATTTTCAAATTCCATGTATATTATAATTTTATAGTTAAAATATTCATTATCAGAATGAAATTTAAGTAATCAGTCCTATTTCTAGCTTAACACTTAAGTTTTGAGCTATTTTCAGGTTTACAAGTGGGGACCTAAACCGTCTTCCAACCTTATATCTGGGGTACATTTGTGTATAAATTATTAGATTTTGAATTAGTGTCAAAGCCTATATGGTTCCATCAATTATTTCAATTTCATTTTTCACACTCGATAAATTTACAAGTGGGGACCTTCACAGTCATTTCAACAGACAAGTAGGGACCTTCACAGTCATTTCAACAGACAAGTGGGGCCTTTTAAACACACATTTTCAAATTTCATGTATACTAAAATTTTATAGTTAAAATATTGATTATCAGAATGAAATTTAAGTAATAAGTTCTATTTCTAGCTTAACACTTAAGTTTTGAGCTATTTTCAGTTTTACAAGTGGGGACCTAAACCGTCTTCCAACCTTATATCTGGGGACATTTGTGTATAAATTATTAGATTTTGAATAAGTGTCGAAGCCTATATGGTTCCATCAATTATTTCAATTTCATTTTTCACACTCGATAAATTTACAAGTGAGGACCTTCACAGTCATTTCAACAGACAAGTGGGGCCTTTTAAACACACATTTTCAAATTTCATGTATACTAAAATTTTATAGTTAAAATATTGATTATCAGAAAGAAATTTAAGTAATCAGTCCTATTTCTAGCTTAACACTTAAGTTTTGAGCTATTTTCAGGTTTACAAGTGGGGACCTAAACCGTCTTCCAACTTATATCTGGGGACATTTGTGTATAAATTATTAGATTTTGAATTAGTGTCAAAGCCTATATGGTTCCATCAATTATTTCAATTTCGTTTTTCACACTCGATAAATTTACAAGTGGGGACCTTCACAGTCATTTCAACAGACAAGTGGGGACCTTCACAGTCATTTCAACAGACAAGTGGGGCCTTTTAAACACACATTTTCAAATTTCATGTATACTAAAATTTTATAGTTAAAATATTGATTATCAGAATGAAATTTAAGTAATCAGTTCTATTTCTAGCTTAACACTTAAGTTTTGAGCTATTTTCAGGTTTACAAGTGGGGACCTAAACCGTCTTCCAACCTTATATCTGGGGACATTTGTGTATAAATTATTAGATTTTGAATTAGTGTCAAAGCCTATATGGTTCCATCAATTATTTCAATTTCATTTTTCACACTCGATAAATTTACAAGTGGGGACCTTCACAGTCATTTCAACAGACAAGTGGGGCCTTTTAAACACACATTTTCAAATTTCATTTATTATAACATTTTATAGTTAAAATATTGATTATCAGAATGAAATTTAAGTAATCAGCCCTATTTCTAGCTTAACACTTAAGTTTTGTTAAAATATTGATTATCAGAATGAAATTTAAGTAATCATTCCTAATTATAGCTTAACACTTAAGTTTTGAGCAAATTTTAGGTTTACAAGTGGGGACATAAACCGTCATCCAACCTTATATCTGGGGAAATTTGTGTATAAATTATTAGATTTTGAATTAGTGTCAAAGCCTATATGGTTCCATCAGTTATTTCAATTTCATTTTTCTCACTCGATAAATTTACAAGTGGGGACCTTCACAGTCATTTCAACAGACAAGTGGGGCCTTTTAAACACACATTTTCAAATTTCATGTATACTAAAATTTTATAGTTAAAATATTGATTATCAGAATGAAATTTAAGTAATCAGTTCTATTTCTAGCTTAACACTTAAGTTTTGAGCTATTTTCAGGTTTACAAGTGGGGACCTAAACCGTCTTCCAACTTATATCTGGGGACATTTGTGTATAAATTATTAGATTTTGAATTAGTGTCAAAGCCTATATGGTTCCATCAATTATTTCAATTTCATTTTTCACACTCGATAAATTTACAAGTGGGGACCTTCACAGTCATTTCAACAGACAAGTAGGGACCTTCACAGTCATTTCAACAGACAAGTGGGGCCTTTTAAACACACATTTTCAAATTTCATGTATACTAAAATTTTATAGTTAAAATATTGATTATCAGAATGAAATTTAAGTAATAAGTTCTATTTCTAGCTTAACACTTAAGTTTTGAGCTATTTTCAGTTTTACAAGTGGGGACCTAAACCGTCTTCCAACCTTATATCTGGGGACATTTGTGTATAAATTATTAGATTTTGAATAAGTGTCGAAGCCTATATGGTTCCATCAATTATTTCAATTTCATTTTTCACACTCGATAAATTTACAAGTGAGGACCTTCACAGTCATTTCAACAGACAAGTGGGGCCTTTTAAACACACATTTTCAAATTTCATGTATACTAAAATTTTATAGTTAAAATATTGATTATCAGAAAGAAATTTAAGTAATCAGTCCTATTTCTAGCTTAACACTTAAGTTTTGAGCTATTTTCAGGTTTACAAGTGGGGACCTAAACCGTCTTCCAACTTATATCTGGGGACATTTGTGTATAAATTATTAGATTTTGAATTAGTGTCAAAGCCTATATGGTTCCATCAATTATTTCAATTTCGTTTTTCACACTCGATAAATTTACAAGTGGGGACCTTCACAGTCATTTCAACAGACAAGTGGGGACCTTCACAGTCATTTCAACAGACAAGTGGGGCCTTTTAAACACACATTTTCAAATTTCATGTATACTAAAATTTTATAGTTAAAATATTGATTATCAGAATGAAATTTAAGTAATCAGTTCTATTTCTAGCTTAACACTTAAGTTTTGAGCTATTTTCAGGTTTACAAGTGGGGACCTAAACCGTCTTCCAACCTTATATCTGGGGACATTTGTGTATAAATTATTAGATTTTGAATTAGTGTCAAAGCCTATATGGTTCCATCAATTATTTCAATTTCATTTTTCACACTCGATAAATTTACAAGTGGGGACCTTCACAGTCATTTCAACAGACAAGTGGGGCCTTTTAAACACACATTTTCAAATTTCATTTATTATAACATTTTATAGTTAAAATATTGATTATCAGAATGAAATTTAAGTAATCAGCCCTATTTCTAGCTTAACACTTAAGTTTTGTTAAAATATTGATTATCAGAATGAAATTTAAGTAATCATTCCTAATTATAGCTTAACACTTAAGTTTTGAGCAAATTTTAGGTTTACAAGTGGGGACATAAACCGTCATCCAACCTTATATCTGGGGAAATTTGTGTATAAATTATTAGATTTTGAATTAGTGTCAAAGCCTATATGGTTCCATCAGTTATTTCAATTTCATTTTTCTCACTCGATAAATTTACAAGTGGGGACCTTCACAGTCATTTCAACAGACAAGTGGGGCCTTTTAAACACACATTTTCAAATTTCATGTATACTAAAATTTTATAGTTAAAATATTGATTATCAGAATGAAATTTAAGTAATCAGTTCTATTTCTAGCTTAACACTTAAGTTTTGAGCTATTTTCAGGTTTACAAGTGGGGACCTAAACCGTCTTCCAACTTATATCTGGGGACATTTGTGTATAAATTATTAGATTTTGAATTAGTGTCAAAGCCTATATGGTTCCATCAATTATTTCAATTTCATTTTTCACACTCGATAAATTTACAAGTGGGGACCTTCACAGTCATTTCAACAGACAAGTGGGGACCTTCACAGTCATTTCAACAGACAAGTGGGGCCTTTTAAACACACATTTTCAAATTTCATGTATACTAAAATTTTATAGTTAAAATATTGATTATCAGAATGAAATTTAAGTAATCAGTTCTATTTCTAGCTTAACACTTAAGTTTTGAGCTATTTTCAGGTTTACAAGTGGGGACCTAAACCGTCTTCCAACCTTATATCTGGGGACATTTGTGTATAAATTATTAGATTTTGAATTAGTGTCAAAGCCTATATGGTTCCATCAATTATTTCAATTTCATTTTTCACACTCGATAAATTTACAAGTGGGGACCTTCACAGTCATTTCAACAGACAAGTGGGGCCTTTTAAACACACATTTTCAAATTTCATGTATACTAAAATTTTATAGTTAAAATATTGATTATCAGAATGGAATTTAAGTAATCAGATCTATTTCTAGCTTAACACTTAAGTTTTGAGCTATTTTCAGGTTTACAAGTGGGGACCTAAACCGTCTTCCAACCTTATATCTGGGGACATTTGTGTATAAATTATTAGATTTTGAATAAGTGTCGAAGCCTATATTGTTTCATCAGGTATTTGAATTTCATTATTCCACACTCGTTAAATTTACAAGTGGGGTCTTTTAAACACACATTTTCAAATTCCATGTATATTATAATTTTATAGTTAAAATATTCATTATCAGAATGAAATTTAAGTAATCAGTCCTATTTCTAGCTTAACACTTAAGTTTTGAGCTATTTTCAGGTTTACAAGTGGGGACCTAAACCGTCTTCCAACCTTATATCTGGGGACATTTGTGTATAAATTATTAGATTTTGAATAAGTGTCGAAGCCTATATTGTTTCATCAGGTATTTGAATTTCATTATTTCACACTCGTTAAATTTACAAGTGGGGTCTTTTAAACACACATTTTCAAATTCCATGTATATTATAATTTTATAGTTAAAATATTCATTATCAGAATGAAATTTAAGTAATCAGTCCTATTTCTAGCTTAACACTTAAGTTTTGAGCTATTTTCAGGTTTACAAGTGGGGACCTAAACCGTCTTCCAACCTTATATCTGGGGTACATTTGTGTATAAATTATTAGATTTTGAATTAGTGTCAAAGCCTATATGGTTCCATCAATTATTTCAATTTCATTTTTCACACTCGATAAATTTACAAGTGGGGACCTTCACAGTCATTTCAACAGACAAGTAGGGACCTTCACAGTCATTTCAACAGACAAGTGGGGCCTTTTAAACACACATTTTCAAATTTCATGTATACTAAAATTTTATAGTTAAAATATTGATTATCAGAATGAAATTTAAGTAATAAGTTCTATTTCTAGCTTAACACTTAAGTTTTGAGCTATTTTCAGTTTTACAAGTGGGGACCTAAACCGTCTTCCAACCTTATATCTGGGGACATTTGTGTATAAATTATTAGATTTTGAATAAGTGTCGAAGCCTATATGGTTCCATCAATTATTTCAATTTCATTTTTCACACTCGATAAATTTACAAGTGAGGACCTTCACAGTCATTTCAACAGACAAGTGGGGCCTTTTAAACACACATTTTCAAATTTCATGTATACTAAAATTTTATACTTAAAATATTGATTATCAGAAAGAAATTTAAGTAATCAGTCCTATTTCTAGCTTAACACTTAAGTTTTGAGCTATTTTCAGGTTTACAAGTGGGGACCTAAACCGTCTTCCAACTTATATCTGGGGACATTTGTGTATAAATTATTAGATTTTGAATTAGTGTCAAAGCCTATATGGTTCCATCAATTATTTCAATTTCGTTTTTCACACTCGATAAATTTACAAGTGGGGACCTTCACAGTCATTTCAACAGACAAGTGGGGACCTTCACAGTCATTTCAACAGACAAGTGGGGCCTTTTAAACACACATTTTCAAATTTCATGTATACTAAAATTTTATAGTTAAAATATTGATTATCAGAATGAAATTTAAGTAATCAGTTCTATTTCTAGCTTAACACTTAAGTTTTGAGCTATTTTCAGGTTTACAAGTGGGGACCTAAACCGTCTTCCAACCTTATATCTGGGGACATTTGTGTATAAATTATTAGATTTTGAATTAGTGTCAAAGCCTATATGGTTCCATCAATTATTTCAATTTCATTTTTCACACTCGATAAATTTACAAGTGGGGACCTTCACAGTCATTTCAACAGACAAGTGGGGCCTTTTAAACACACATTTTCAAATTTCATTTATTATAACATTTTATAGTTAAAATATTGATTATCAGAATGAAATTTAAGTAATCAGCCCTATTTCTAGCTTAACACTTAAGTTTTGTTAAAATATTGATTATCAGAATGAAATTTAAGTAATCATTCCTAATTATAGCTTAACACTTAAGTTTTGAGCAAATTTTAGGTTTACAAGTGGGGACATAAACCGTCATCCAACCTTATATCTGGGGAAATTTGTGTATAAATTATTAGATTTTGAATTAGTGTCAAAGCCTATATGGTTCCATCAGTTATTTCAATTTCATTTTTCTCACTCGATAAATTTACAAGTGGGGACCTTCACAGTCATTTCAACAGACAAGTGGGGCCTTTTAAACACACATTTTCAAATTTCATGTATACTAAAATTTTATAGTTAAAATATTGATTATCAGAATGAAATTTAAGTAATCAGTTCTATTTCTAGCTTAACACTTAAGTTTTGAGCTATTTTCAGGTTTACAAGTGGGGACCTAAACCGTCTTCCAACCTTATATCTGGGGACATTTGTGTATAAATTATTAGATTTTGAATTAGTGTCAAAGCCTATATGGTTCCATCAATTATTTCAATTTCATTTTTCACACTCGATAAATTTACAAGTGGGGACCTTCACAGTCATTTCAACAGACAAGTGGGGCCTTTTAAACACACATTTTCAAATTTCATGTATTATAACATTTTATAGTTAAAATATTGATTATCAGAATGAAATTTAAGTAATCAGCCCTATTTCTAGCTTAACACTTAAGTTTTGTTAAAATATTGATTATCAGAATGAAATTTAAGTAATCATTCCTAATTATAGCTTAACACTTAAGTTTAGAGCAAATTTTAGGTTTACAAGTGGGGACATAAACCGTCATCCAACCTTATATCTGGGGAAATTTGTGTATAAATTATTAGATTTTGAATTAGTGTCAAAGCCTATATGGTTCCATCAGTTATTTCAATTTCATTTTTCTCACTCGATAAATTTACAAGTGGGGACCTTCACAGTCATTTCAACAGACAAGTGGGGCCTTTTAAACACACATTTTCAAATTTCATGTACACTAAAATTTTATAGGTAAAATATTGATTATCAGAATGAAATTTAAGTAATCAGTCCTATTTCTAGCTTAACACTTAAGTTTTGAGCTATTTTCAGGTTTACAAGTGGGGACCTAAACCGTCTTCCAACTTATATCTGGGGACATTTGTGTATAAATTATTAGATTTTGAATTAGTGTCAAAGCCTATATGGTTCCATCAATTATTTCAATTTCATTTTTCACACTCGATAAATTTACAAGTGGGGACCTTCACAGTCATTTCAACAGACAAGTGGGGACCTTCACAGTCATTTCAACAGACAAGTGGGGCCTTTTAAACACACATTTTCAAATTTCATGTATACTAAAATTTTATAGTTAAAATATTGATTATCAGAATGAAATTTAAGTAATCAGTTCTATTTCTAGCTTAACACTTAAGTTTTGAGCTATTTTCAGGTTTACAAGTGGGGACCTAAACCGTCTTCCAACCTTATATCTGGGGACATTTGTGTATAAATTATTAGATTTTGAATTAGTGTCAAAGCCTATATGGTTCCATCAATTATTTCAATTTCATTTTTCACACTCGATAAATTTACAAGTGGGGACCTTCACAGTCATTTCAACAGACAAGTAGGGACCTTCACAGTCATTTCAACAGACAAGTGGGGCCTTTTAAACACACATTTTCAAATTTCATGTATACTAAAATTTTATAGTTAAAATATTGATTATCAGAATGAAATTTAAGTAATAAGTTCTATTTCTAGCTTAACACTTAAGTTTTGAGCTATTTTCAGGTTTACAAGTGGGGACCTAAACCGTCTTCCAACCTTATATCTGGGGACATTTGTGTATAAATTATTAGATTTTGAATAAGTGTCGAAGCCTATATGGTTCCATCAATTATTTCAATTTCATTTTTCACACTCGATAAATTTACAAGTGAGGATCTTCACAGTCATTTCAACAGACAAGTGGGGCCTTTTAAACACACATTTTCAAATTTCATGTATACTAAAATTTTATAGTTAAAATATTGATTATCAGAAAGAAATTTAAGTAATCAGTCCTATTTCTAGCTTAACACTTAAGTTTTGAGCTATTTTCAGGTTTACAAGTGGGGACCTAAACCGTCTTCCAACCTTATATCTGGGGACATTTGTGTATAAATTATTAGATTTTGAATTAGTGTCAAAGCCTATATGGTTCCATCAATTATTTCAATTTCATTTTTCACACTCGATAAATTTACAAGTGGGGACCTTCACAGTCATTTCAACAGACAAGTGGGGCCTTTTAAACACACATTTTCAAATTTCATGTATTATAACATTTTATAGTTAAAATATTGATTATCAGAATGAAATTTAAGTAATCAGCCCTATTTCTAGCTTAACACTTAAGTTTTGTTAAAATATTGATTATCAGAATGAAATTTAAGTAATCATTCCTAATTATAGCTTAACACTTAAGTTTAGAGCAAATTTTAGGTTTACAAGTGGGGACATAAACCGTCATCCAACCTTATATCTGGGGAAATTTGTGTATAAATTATTAGATTTTGAATTAGTGTCAAAGCCTATATGGTTCCATCAGTTATTTCAATTTCATTTTTCTCACTCGATAAATTTACAAGTGGGGACCTTCACAGTCATTTCAACAGACAAGTGGGGCCTTTTAAACACACATTTTCAAATTTCATGTACACTAAAATTTTATAGGTAAAATATTGATTATCAGAATGAAATTTAAGTAATCAGTCCTATTTCTAGCTTAACACTTAAGTTTTGAGCTATTTTCAGGTTTACAAGTGGGGACCTAAACCGTCTTCCAACTTATATCTGGGGACATTTGTGTATAAATTATTAGATTTTGAATTAGTGTCAAAGCCTATATGGTTCCATCAATTATTTCAATTTCATTTTTCACACTCGATAAATTTACAAGTGGGGACCTTCACAGTCATTTCAACAGACAAGTGGGGACCTTCACAGTCATTTCAACAGACAAGTGGGGCCTTTTAAACACACATTTTCAAATTTCATGTATACTAAAATTTTATAGTTAAAATATTGATTATCAGAATGAAATTTAAGTAATCAGTTCTATTTCTAGCTTAACACTTAAGTTTTGAGCTATTTTCAGGTTTACAAGTGGGGACCTAAACCGTCTTCCAACCTTATATCTGGGGACATTTGTGTATAAATTATTAGATTTTGAATTAGTGTCAAAGCCTATATGGTTCCATCAATTATTTCAATTTCATTTTTCACACTCGATAAATTTACAAGTGGGGACCTTCACAGTCATTTCAACAGACAAGTAGGGACCTTCACAGTCATTTCAACAGACAAGTGGGGCCTTTTAAACACACATTTTCAAATTTCATGTATACTAAAATTTTATAGTTAAAATATTGATTATCAGAATGAAATTTAAGTAATAAGTTCTATTTCTAGCTTAACACTTAAGTTTTGAGCTATTTTCAGGTTTACAAGTGGGGACCTAAACCGTCTTCCAACCTTATATCTGGGGACATTTGTGTATAAATTATTAGATTTTGAATAAGTGTCGAAGCCTATATGGTTCCATCAATTATTTCAATTTCATTTTTCACACTCGATAAATTTACAAGTGAGGATCTTCACAGTCATTTCAACAGACAAGTGGGGCCTTTTAAACACACATTTTCAAATTTCATGTATACTAAAATTTTATAGTTAAAATATTGATTATCAGAAAGAAATTTAAGTAATCAGTCCTATTTCTAGCTTAACACTTAAGTTTTGAGCTATTTTCAGGTTTACAAGTGGGGACCTAAACCGTCTTCCAACCTTATATCTGGGGACATTTGTGTATAAATTATTAGATTTTGAATTAGTGTCAAAGCCTATATGGTTCCATCAATTATTTCAATTTCATTTTTCACACTCGATAAATTTACAAGTGGGGACCTTCACAGTCATTTCAACAGACAAGTGGGGCCTTTTAAACACACATTTTCAAATTTCATGTATTATAACATTTTATAGTTAAAATATTGATTATCAGAATGAAATTTAAGTAATCAGCCCTATTTCTAGCTTAACACTTAAGTTTTGTTAAAATATTGATTATCAGAATGAAATTTAAGTAATCATTCCTAATTATAGCTTAACACTTAAGTTTAGAGCAAATTTTAGGTTTACAAGTGGGGACATAAACCGTCATCCAACCTTATATCTGGGGAAATTTGTGTATAAATTATTAGATTTTGAATTAGTGTCAAAGCCTATATGGTTCCATCAGTTATTTCAATTTCATTTTTCTCACTCGATAAATTTACAAGTGGGGACCTTCACAGTCATTTCAACAGACAAGTGGGGCCTTTTAAACACACATTTTCAAATTTCATGTACACTAAAATTTTATAGGTAAAATATTGATTATCAGAATGAAATTTAAGTAATCAGTCCTATTTCTAGCTTAACACTTAAGTTTTGAGCTATTTTCAGGTTTACAAGTGGGGACCTAAACCGTCTTCCAACTTATATCTGGGGACATTTGTGTATAAATTATTAGATTTTGAATTAGTGTCAAAGCCTATATGGTTCCATCAATTATTTCAATTTCATTTTTCACACTCGATAAATTTACAAGTGGGGACCTTCACAGTCATTTCAACAGACAAGTGGGGACCTTCACAGTCATTTCAACAGACAAGTGGGGCCTTTTAAACACACATTTTCAAATTTCATGTATACTAAAATTTTATAGTTAAAATATTGATTATCAGAATGAAATTTAAGTAATCAGTTCTATTTCTAGCTTAACACTTAAGTTTTGAGCTATTTTCAGGTTTACAAGTGGGGACCTAAACCGTCTTCCAACCTTATATCTGGGGACATTTGTGTATAAATTATTAGATTTTGAATTAGTGTCAAAGCCTATATGGTTCCATCAATTATTTCAATTTCATTTTTCACACTCGATAAATTTACAAGTGGGGACCTTCACAGTCATTTCAACAGACAAGTGGGGACCTTCACAGTCATTTCAACAGACAAGTGGGGCCTTTTAAACACACATTTTCAAATTTCATGTATACTAAAATTTTATAGTTAAAATATTGATTATCAGAATGGAATTTAAGTAATCAGTCCTATTTCTAGCTTAACACTTAAGTTTTGAGCTATTTTCAGGTTTACAAGTGGGGACCTAAACCGTCTTCCAACCTTATATCTGGGGTACATTTGTGTATAAATTATTAGATTTTGAATTAGTGTCAAAGCCTATATGGTTCCATCAATTATTTCAATTTCATTTTTCACACTCGATAAATTTACAAGTGGGGACCTTCACAGTCATTTCAACAGACAAGTAGGGACCTTCACAGTCATTTCAACAGACAAGTGGGGCCTTTTAAACACACATTTTCAAATTTCATGTATACTAAAATTTTATAGTTAAAATATTGATTATCAGAATGAAATTTAAGTAATAAGTTCTATTTCTAGCTTAACACTTAAGTTTTGAGCTATTTTCAGGTTTACAAGTGGGGACCTAAACCGTCTTCCAACCTTATATCTGGGGACATTTGTGTATAAATTATTAGATTTTGAATAAGTGTCGAAGCCTATATGGTTCCATCAATTATTTCAATTTCATTTTTCACACTCGATAAATTTACAAGTGAGGACCTTCACAGTCATTTCAACAGACAAGTGGGGCCTTTTAAACACACATTTTCAAATTTCATGTATACTAAAATTTTATAGTTAAAATATTGATTATCAGAAAGAAATTTAAGTAATCAGTCCTATTTCTAGCTTAACACTTAAGTTTTGAGCTATTTTCAGGTTTACAAGTGGGGACCTAAACCGTCTTCCAACCTTATATCTGGGGACATTTGTGTATAAATTATTAGATTTTGAATTAGTGTCAAAGCCTATATAGTTCCATCAATTATTTCAATTTCATTTTTCACACTCGATAAATTTACAAGTGGGGACCTTCACAGTCATTTCAACAGACAAGTAGGGACCTTCACAGTCATTTCAACAGACAAGTGGGGCCTTTTAAACACACATTTTCAAATTTCATGTATACTAAAATTTTATAGTTAAAATATTGATTATCAGAATGAAATTTAAGTAATAAGTTCTATTTCTAGCTTAACACTTAAGTTTTGAGCTATTTTCAGGTTTACAAGTGGGGACCTAAACCGTCTTCCAACCTTATATCTGGGGACATTTGTGTATAAATTATTAGATTTTGAATAAGTGTCGAAGCCTATATGGTTCCATCAATTATTTCAATTTCATTTTTCACACTCGATAAATTTACAAGTGAGGACCTTCACAGTCATTTCAACAGACAAGTGGGGCCTTTTAAACACACATTTTCAAATTTCATGTATACTAAAATTTTATAGTTAAAATATTGATTATCAGAAAGAAATTTAAGTAATCAGTCCTATTTCTAGCTTAACACTTAAGTTTTGAGCTATTTTCAGGTTTACAAGTGGGGACCTAAACCGTCTTCCAACTTATATCTGGGGACATTTGTGTATAAATTATTAGATTTTGAATTAGTGTCAAAGCCTATATGGTTCCATCAATTATTTCAATTTCATTTTTCACACTCGATAAATTTACAAGTGGGGACCTTCACAGTCATTTCAACAGACAAGTGGGGCCTTTTAAACACACATTTTCAAATTTCATGTATACTAAAATTTTATAGTTAAAATATTGATTATCAGAATGGAATTTAAGTAATCAGATCTATTTCTAGCTTAACACTTAAGTTTTGAGCTATTTTCAGGTTTACAAGTGGGGACCTAAACCGTCTTCCAACCTTATATCTGGGGCATTTGTGTATAAATTATTAGATTTTGAATTAGTGTCAAAGCCTATATGGTTCCATCAATTATTTCAATTTCATTTTTCACACTCGATAAATTTACAAGTGGGGACCTTCACAGTCATTTCAACAGACAAGTGAGGCCTTTTAAACACACATTTTCAAATTTCATGTATACTAAAATTTTATAGTTAAAATATTGATTATCAGAATGGAATTTAAGTAATCAGATCTATTTCTAGCTTAACACTTAAGTTTTGAGCTATTTTCAGGTTTACAAGTGGGGACCTAAACCGTCTTCCAACCTTATATCTGGGGACATTTGTGTATAAATTATTAGATTTTGAATAAGTGTCGAAGCCTATATTGTTTCATCAGGTATTTGAATTTCATTATTTCACACTCGTTAAATTTACAAGTGGGGTCTTTTAAACACACATTTTCAAATTCCATGTATATTATAATTTTATAGTTAAAATATTCATTATCAGAATGAAATTTAAGTAATCAGTCCTATTTCTAGCTTAACACTTAAGTTTTGAGCTATTTTCAGGTTTACAAGTGGGGACCTAAACCTTCTTCCAACCTTATATCTGGGGACATTTGTGTATAAATTATTAGATTTTGAATTAGTGTCAAAGCCTATATGGTTCCATCAATTATTTCAATTTCATTTTTCACACTCGATAAATTTACAAGTGGGGACCTTCACAGTCATTTCAACAGACAAGTGGGGACCTTCACAGTCATTTCAACAGACAAGTGGGGACCTTCACAGTCATTTCAACAGACAAGTGGGGCCTTTTAAACACACATTTTCAAATTTCATGTATACTAAAATTTTATAGTTAAAATATTGATTATCAGAATGAAATTTAAGTAATAAGTTCTATTTCTAGCTTAACACTTAAGTTTTGAGCTATTTTCAGGTTTACAAGTGGGGACCTAAACCGTCTTCCAACCTTATATCTGGGGACATTTGTGTATAAATTATTAGATTTTGAATAAGTGTCGAAGCCTATATGGTTCCATCAATTATTTCAATTTCATTTTTCACACTCGATAAATTTACAAGTGGGGACCTTCACAGTCATTTCAACAGACAAGTGGGGCCTTTTAAACACACATTTTCAAATTTCATGTATACTAAAATTTTATAGTTAAAATATTGATTATCAGAATGAAATTTAAGTAATCAGTCCTATTTCTAGCTTAACACTTAAGTTTTGAGCTATTTTCAGGTTTACAAGTGGGGACCTAAACCGTCTTCCAACTTATATCTGGGGACATTTGTGTATAAATTATTAGATTTTGAATTAGTGTCAAAGCCTATATGGTTCCATCAATTATTTCAATTTCATTTTTCACACTCGATAAATTTACAAGTGGGGACCTTCACAGTCATTTCAACAGACAAGTGGGGACCTTCACAGTCATTTCAACAGACAAGTGGGGCCTTTTAAACACACATTTTCAAATTTCATGTATACTAAAATTTTATAGTTAAAATATTGATTATCAGAATGAAATTTAAGTAATCAGTTCTATTTCTAGCTTAACACTTAAGTTTTGAGCTATTTTCAGGTTTACAAGTGGGGACCTAAACCGTCTTCCAACCTTATATCTGGGGCATTTGTGTATAAATTATTAGATTTTGAATTAGTGTCAAAGCCTATATGGTTCCATCAATTATTTCAATTTCATTTTTCACACTCGATAAATTTACAAGTGGGGACCTTCACAGTCATTTCAACAGACAAGTGGGGCCTTTTAAACACACATTTTCAAATTTCATGTATACTAAAATTTTATAGTTAAAATATTGATTATCAGAATGGAATTTAAGTAATCAGATCTATTTCTAGCTTAACACTTAAGTTTTGAGCTATTTTCAGGTTTACAAGTGGGGACCTAAACCGTCTTCCAACCTTATATCTGGGGACATTTGTGTATAAATTATTAGATTTTGAATAAGTGTCGAAGCCTATATTGTTTTATCAGGTATTTGAATTTCATTATTCCACACTCGTTAAATTTACAAGTGGGGTCTTTTAAACACACATTTTCAAATTCCATGTATATTATAATTTTATAGTTAAAATATTCATTATCAGAATGAAATTTAAGTAATCAGTCCTATTTCTAGCTTAACACTTAAGTTTTGAGCTATTTTCAGGTTTACAAGTGGGGACCTAAACCGTCTTCCAACCTTATATCTGGGGACATTTGTGTATAAATTATTAGATTTTGAATAAGTGTCGAAGCCTATATTGTTTCATCAGGTATTTGAATTTCATTATTTCACACTCGTTAAATTTACAAGTGGGGTCTTTTAAACACACATTTTCAAATTCCATGTATATTACAATTTTATAGTTAAAATATTCATTATCAGAATGAAATTTAAGTAATCAGTCCTATTTCTAGCTTAACACTTAAGTTTTGAGCTATTTTCAGGTTTACAAGTGGGGACCTAAACCGTCTTCCAACCTTATATCTGGGGACATTTGTGTATAAATTATTAGATTTTGAATTAGTGTCAAAGCCTATATGGTTCCATCAATTATTTCAATTTCATTTTTCACACTCGATAAATTTACAAGTGGGGACCTTCACAGTCATTTCAACAGACAAGTGGGGACCTTCACAGTCATTTCAACAGACAAGTGGGGCCTTTTAAACACACATTTTCAAATTTCATGTATACTAAAATTTTATAGTTAAAATATTGATTATCAGAATGGAATTTAAGTAATCAGTCCTATTTCTAGCTTAACACTTAAGTTTTGAGCTATTTTCAGGTTTACAAGTGGGGACCTAAACCGTCTTCCAACCTTATATCTGGGGTACATTTGTGTATAAATTATTAGATTTTGAATTAGTGTCAAAGCCTATATGGTTCCATCAATTATTTCAATTTCATTTTTCACACTCGATAAATTTACAAGTGGGGACCTTCACAGTCATTTCAACAGACAAGTAGGGACCTTCACAGTCATTTCAACAGACAAGTGGGGCCTTTTAAACACACATTTTCAAATTTCATGTATACTAAAATTTTATAGTTAAAATATTGATTATCAGAATGAAATTTAAGTAATAAGTTCTATTTCTAGCTTAACACTTAAGTTTTGAGCTATTTTCAGGTTTACAAGTGGGGACCTAAACCGTCTTCCAACCTTATATCTGGGGACATTTGTGTATAAATTATTAGATTTTGAATAAGTGTCGAAGCCTATATGGTTCCATCAATTATTTCAATTTCATTTTTCACACTCGATAAATTTACAAGTGAGGACCTTCACAGTCATTTCAACAGACAAGTGGGGCCTTTTAAACACACATTTTCAAATTTCATGTATACTAAAATTTTATAGTTAAAATATTGATTATCAGAAAGAAATTTAAGTAATCAGTCCTATTTCTAGCTTAACACTTAAGTTTTGAGCTATTTTCAGGTTTACAAGTGGGGACCTAAACCGTCTTCCAACTTATATCTGGGGACATTTGTGTATAAATTATTAGATTTTGAATTAGTGTCAAAGCCTATATGGTTCCATCAATTATTTCAATTTCATTTTTCACACTCGATAAATTTACAAGTGGGGACCTTCACAGTCATTTCAACAGACAAGTGGGGACCTTCACAGTCATTTCAACAGACAAGTGGGGCCTTTTAAACACACATTTTCAAATTTCATGTATACTAAAATTTTATAGTTAAAATATTGATTATCAGAATGAAATTTAAGTAATCAGTTCTATTTCTAGCTTAACACTTAAGTTTTGAGCTATTTTCAGGTTTACAAGTGGGGACCTAAACCGTCTTCCAACCTTATATCTGGGGACATTTGTGTATAAATTATTAGATTTTGAATTAGTGTCAAAGCCTATATGGTTCCATCAATTATTTCAATTTCATTTTTCACACTCGATAAATTTACAAGTGGGGACCTTCACAGTCATTTCAACAGACAAGTGGGGCCTTTTAAACACACATTTTCAAATTTCATGTATTATAACATTATATAGTTAAAATATTGATTATCAGAATGAAATTTAAGTAATCAGCCCTATTTCTAGCTTAACACTTAAGTTTTGTTAAAATATTGATTATCAGAATGAAATTTAAGTAATCATTCCTAATTATAGCTTAACACTTAAGTTTAGAGCAAATTTTAGGTTTACAAGTGGGGACATAAACCGTCATCCAACCTTATATCTGGGGAAATTTGTGTATAAATTATTAGATTTTGAATTAGTGTCAAAGCCTATATGGTTCCATCAGTTATTTCAATTTCATTTTTCTCACTCGATAAATTTACAAGTGGGGACCTTCACAGTCATTTCAACAGACAAGTGGGGCCTTTTAAACACACATTTTCAAATTTCATGTACACTAAAATTTTATAGGTAAAATATTGATTATCAGAATGAAATTTAAGTAATCAGTCCTATTTCTAGCTTAACACTTAAGTTTTGAGCTATTTTCAGGTTTACAAGTGGGGACCTAAACCGTCTTCCAACTTATATCTGGGGACATTTGTGTATAAATTATTAGATTTTGAATTAGTGTCAAAGCCTATATGGTTCCATCAATTATTTCAATTTCATTTTTCACACTCGATAAATTTACAAGTGGGGACCTTCACAGTCATTTCAACAGACAAGTGGGGACCTTCACAGTCATTTCAACAGACAAGTGGGGCCTTTTAAACACACATTTTCAAATTTCATGTATACTAAAATTTTATAGTTAAAATATTGATTATCAGAATGAAATTTAAGTAATCAGTTCTATTTCTAGCTTAACACTTAAGTTTTGAGCTATTTTCAGGTTTACAAGTGGGGACCTAAACCATCTTCCAACCTTATATCTGGGGACATTTGTGTATAAATTATTAGATTTTGAATTAGTGTCAAAGCCTATATGGTTCCATCAATTATTTCAATTTCATTTTTCACACTCGATAAATTTACAAGTGGGGACCTTCACAGTCATTTCAACAGACAAGTAGGGACCTTCACAGTCATTTCAACAGACAAGTGGGGCCTTTTAAACACACATTTTCAAATTTCATGTATACTAAAATTTTATAGTTAAAGTATTGATTATCAGAATGAAATTTAAGTAATAAGTTCTATTTCTAGCTTAACACTTAAGTTTTGAGCTATTTTCAGGTTTACAAGTGGGGACCTAAACCGTCTTCCAACCTTATATCTGGGGACATTTGTGTATAAATTATTAGATTTTGAATAAGTGTCGAAGCCTATATGGTTCCATCAATTATTTCAATTTCATTTTTCACACTCGATAAATTTACAAGTGAGGACCTTCACAGTCATTTCAACAGACAAGTGGGGCCTTTTAAACACACATTTTCAAATTTCATGTATACTAAAATTTTATAGTTAAAATATTGATTATCAGAAAGAAATTTAAGTAATCAGTCCTATTTCTAGCTTAACACTTAAGTTTTGAGCTATTTTCAGGTTTACAAGTGGGGACCTAAACCGTCTTCCAACCTTATATCTGGGGACATTTGTGTATAAATTATTAGATTTTGAATTAGTGTCAAAGCCTATATGGTTCCATCAATTATTTCAATTTCATTTTTCACACTCGATAAATTTACAAGTGGGGACCTTCACAGTCATTTCAACAGACAAGTGGGGACCTTCACAGTCATTTCAACAGACAAGTGGGGCCTTTTAAACACACATTTTCAAATTTCATGTATACTAAAATTTTATAGTTAAAATATTGATTATCAGAATGGAATTTAAGTAATCAGTCCTATTTCTAGCTTAACACTTAAGTTTTGAGCTATTTTCAGGTTTACAAGTGGGGACCTAAACCGTCTTCCAACCTTATATCTGGGGTACATTTGTGTATAAATTATTAGATTTTGAATTAGTGTCAAAGCCTATATGGTTCCATCAATTATTTCAATTTCATTTTTCACACTCGATAAATTTACAAGTGGGGACCTTCACAGTCATTTCAACAGACAAGTAGGGACCTTCACAGTCATTTCAACAGACAAGTGGGGCCTTTTAAACACACATTTTCAAATTTCATGTATACTAAAATTTTATAGTTAAAATATTGATTATCAGAATGAAATTTAAGTAATAAGTTCTATTTCTAGCTTAACACTTAAGTTTTGAGCTATTTTCAGGTTTACAAGTGGGGACCTAAACCGTCTTCCAACCTTATATCTGGGGACATTTGTGTATAAATTATTAGATTTTGAATAAGTGTCGAAGCCTATATGGTTCCATCAATTATTTCAATTTCATTTTTCACACTCGATAAATTTACAAGTGAGGACCTTCACAGTCATTTCAACAGACAAGTGGGGCCTTTTAAACACACATTTTCAAATTTCATGTATACTAAAATTTTATAGTTAAAATATTGATTATCAGAAAGAAATTTAAGTAATCAGTCCTATTTCTAGCTTAACACTTAAGTTTTGAGCTATTTTCAGGTTTACAAGTGGGGACCTAAACCGTCTTCCAACTTATATCTGGGGACATTTGTGTATAAATTATTAGATTTTGAATTAGTGTCAAAGCCTATATGGTTCCATCAATTATTTCAATTTCATTTTTCACACTCGATAAATTTACAAGTGGGGACCTTCACAGTCATTTCAACAGACAAGTGGGGACCTTCACAGTCATTTCAACAGACAAGTGGGGCCTTTTAAACACACATTTTCAAATTTCATGTATACTAAAATTTTATAGTTAAAATATTGATTATCAGAATGAAATTTAAGTAATCAGTTCTATTTCTAGCTTAACACTTAAGTTTTGAGCTATTTTCAGGTTTACAAGTGGGGACCTAAACCGTCTTCCAACCTTATATCTGGGGACATTTGTGTATAAATTATTAGATTTTGAATTAGTGTCAAAGCCTATATGGTTCCATCAATTATTTCAATTTCATTTTTCACACTCGATAAATTTACAAGTGGGGACCTTCACAGTCATTTCAACAGACAAGTGGGGCCTTTTAAACACACATTTTCAAATTTCATGTATTATAACATTTTATAGTTAAAATATTGATTATCAGAATGAAATTTAAGTAATCAGCCCTATTTCTAGCTTAACACTTAAGTTTTGTTAAAATATTGATTATCAGAATGAAATTTAAGTAATCATTCCTAATTATAGCTTAACACTTAAGTTTAGAGCAAATTTTAGGTTTACAAGTGGGGACATAAACCGTCATCCAACCTTATATCTGGGGAAATTTGTGTATAAATTATTAGATTTTGAATTAGTGTCAAAGCCTATATGGTTCCATCAGTTATTTCAATTTCATTTTTCACACTCGATAAATTTACAAGTGGGGACCTTCACAGTCATTTCAACAGACAAGTGGGGACCTTCACAGTCATTTCAACAGACAAGTGGGGCCTTTTAAACACACATTTTCAAATTTCATGTATACTAAAATTTTATAGTTAAAATATTGATTATCAGAATGAAATTTAAGTAATCAGTTCTATTTCTAGCTTAACACTTAAGTTTTGAGCTATTTTCAGGTTTACAAGTGGGGACCTAAACCGTCTTCCAACCTTATATCTGGGGACATTTGTGTATAAATTATTAGATTTTGAATTAGTGTCAAAGCCTATATGGTTCCATCAATTATTTCAATTTCATTTTTCACACTCGATAAATTTACAAGTGGGGACCTTCACAGTCATTTCAACAGACAAGTAGGGACCTTCACAGTCATTTCAACAGACAAGTGGGGCCTTTTAAACACACATTTTCAAATTTCATGTATACTAAAATTTTATAGTTAAAATATTGATTATCAGAATGAAATTTAAGTAATAAGTTCTATTTCTAGCTTAACACTTAAGTTTTGAGCTATTTTCAGGTTTACAAGTGGGGACCTAAACCGTCTTCCAACCTTATATCTGGGGACATTTGTGTATAAATTATTAGATTTTGAATAAGTGTCGAAGCCTATATGGTTCCATCAATTATTTCAATTTCATTTTTCACACTCGATAAATTTACAAGTGAGGACCTTCACAGTCATTTCAACAGACAAGTGGGGCCTTTTAAACACACATTTTCAAATTTCATGTATACTAAAATTTTATAGTTAAAATATTGATTATCAGAAAGAAATTTAAGTAATCAGTCCTATTTCTAGCTTAACACTTAAGTTTTGAGCTATTTTCAGGTTTACAAGTGGGGACCTAAACCGTCTTCCAACTTATATCTGGGGACATTTGTGTATAAATTATTAGATTTTGAATTAGTGTCAAAGCCTATATGGTTCCATCAATTATTTCAATTTCATTTTTCACACTCGATAAATTTACAAGTGGGGACCTTCACAGTCATTTCAACAGACAAGTGGGGACCTTCACAGTCATTTCAACAGACAAGTGGGGCCTTTTAAACACACATTTTCAAATTTCATGTATACTAAAATTTTATAGTTAAAATATTGATTATCAGAATGAAATTTAAGTAATCAGTTCTATTTCTAGCTTAACACTTAAGTTTTGAGCTATTTTCAGGTTTACAAGTGGGGACCTAAACCGTCTTCCAACCTTATATCTGGGGACATTTGTGTATAAATTATTAGATTTTGAATTAGTGTCAAAGCCTATATGGTTCCATCAATTATTTCAATTTCATTTTTCACACTCGATAAATTTACAAGTGGGGACCTTCACAGTCATTTCAACAGACAAGTGGGGCCTTTTAAACACACATTTTCAAATTTCATGTATTATAACATTTTATAGTTAAAATATTGATTATCAGAATGAAATTTAAGTAATCAGCCCTATTTCTAGCTTAACACTTAAGTTTTGTTAAAATATTGATTATCAGAATGAAATTTAAGTAATCATTCCTAATTATAGCTTAACACTTAAGTTTAGAGCAAATTTTAGGTTTACAAGTGGGGACATAAACCGTCATCCAACCTTATATCTGGGGAAATTTGTGTATAAATTATTAGATTTTGAATTAGTGTCAAAGCCTATATGGTTCCATCAGTTATTTCAATTTCATTTTTCTCACTCGATAAATTTACAAGTGGGGACCTTCACAGTCATTTCAACAGACAAGTGGGGCCTTTTAAACACACATTTTCAAATTTCATGTACACTAAAATTTTATAGGTAAAATATTGATTATCAGAATGAAATTTAAGTAATCAGTCCTATTTCTAGCTTAACACTTAAGTTTTGAGCTATTTTCAGGTTTACAAGTGGGGACCTAAACCGTCTTCCAACTTATATCTGGGGACATTTGTGTATAAATTATTAGATTTTGAATTAGTGTCAAAGCCTATATGGTTCCATCAATTATTTCAATTTCATTTTCCACACTCGATAAATTTACAAGTGGGGACCTTCACAGTCATTTCAACAGACAAGTGGGGACCTTCACAGTCATTTCAACAGACAAGTGGGGCCTTTTAAACACACATTTTCAAATTTCATGTATACTAAAATTTTATAGTTAAAATATTGATTATCAGAATGAAATTTAAGTAATCAGTTCTATTTCTAGCTTAACACTTAAGTTTTGAGCTATTTTCAGGTTTACAAGTGGGGACCTAAACCGTCTTCCAACCTTATATCTGGGGACATTTGTGTATAAATTATTAGATTTTGAATTAGTGTCAAAGCCTATATGGTTCCATCAATTATTTCAATTTCATTTTTCACACTCGATAAATTTACAAGTGGGGACCTTCACAGTCATTTCAACAGACAAGTAGGGACCTTCACAGTCATTTCAACAGACAAGTGGGGCCTTTTAAACACACATTTTCAAATTTCATGTATACTAAAATTTTATAGTTAAAATATTGATTATCAGAATGAAATTTAAGTAATAAGTTCTATTTCTAGCTTAACACTTAAGTTTTGAGCTATTTTCAGGTTTACAAGTGGGGACCTAAACCGTCTTCCAACCTTATATCTGGGGACATTTGTGTATAAATTATTAGATTTTAAATAAGTGTCGAAGCCTATATGGTTCCATCAATTATTTCAATTTCATTTTTCACACTCGATAAATTTACAAGTGAGGACCTTCACAGTCATTTCAACAGACAAGTGGGGCCTTTTAAACACACATTTTCAAATTTCATGTATACTAAAATTTTATAGTTAAAATATTGATTATCAGAAAGAAATTTAAGTAATCAGTCCTATTTCTAGCTTAACACTTAAGTTTTGAGCTATTTTCAGGTTTACAAGTGGGGACCTAAACCGTCTTCCAACTTATATCTGGGGACATTTGTGTATAAATTATTAGATTTTGAATTAGTGTCAAAGCCTATATGGTTCCATCAATTATTTCAATTTCATTTTTCACACTCGATAAATTTACAAGTGGGGACCTTCACAGTCATTTCAACAGACAAGTGGGGCCTTTTAAACACACATTTTCAAATTTCATGTATTATAACATTTTATAGTTAAAATATTGATTATCAGAATGAAATTTAAGTAATCAGCCCTATTTCTAGCTTAACACTTAAGTTTTGTTAAAATATTGATTATCAGAATGAAATTTAAGTAATCATTCCTAATTATAGCTTAACACTTAAGTTTAGAGCAAATTTTAGGTTTACAAGTGGGGACATAAACCGTCATCCAACCTTATATCTGGGGAAATTTGTGTATAAATTATTAGATTTTGAATTAGTGTCAAAGCCTATATGGTTCCATCAGTTATTTCAATTTCATTTTTCTCACTCGATAAATTTACAAGTGGGGACCTTCACAGTCATTTCAACAGACAAGTGGGGCCTTTTAAACACACATTTTCAAATTTCATGTACACTAAAATTTTATAGGTAAAATATTGATTATCAGAATGAAATTTAAGTAATCAGTCCTATTTCTAGCTTAACACTTAAGTTTTGAGCTATTTTCAGGTTTACAAGTGGGGACCTAAACCGTCTTCCAACTTATATCTGGGGACATTTGTGTATAAATTATTAGATTTTGAATTAGTGTCAAAGCCTATATGGTTCCATCAATTATTTCAATTTCATTTTCCACACTCGATAAATTTACAAGTGGGGACCTTCACAGTCATTTCAACAGACAAGTGGGGACCTTCACAGTCATTTCAACAGACAAGTGGGGCCTTTTAAACACACATTTTCAAATTTCATGTATACTAAAATTTTATAGTTAAAATATTGATTATCAGAATGAAATTTAAGTAATCAGTTCTATTTCTAGCTTAACACTTAAGTTTTGAGCTATTTTCAGGTTTACAAGTGGGGACCTAAACCGTCTTCCAACCTTATATCTGGGGACATTTGTGTATAAATTATTAGATTTTGAATTAGTGTCAAAGCCTATATGGTTCCATCAATTATTTCAATTTCATTTTTCACACTCGATAAATTTACAAGTGGGGACCTTCACAGTCATTTCAACAGACAAGTAGGGACCTTCACAGTCATTTCAACAGACAAGTGGGGCCTTTTAAACACACATTTTCAAATTTCATGTATACTAAAATTTTATAGTTAAAATATTGATTATCAGAATGAAATTTAAGTAATAAGTTCTATTTCTAGCTTAACACTTAAGTTTTGAGCTATTTTCAGGTTTACAAGTGGGGACCTAAACCGTCTTCCAACCTTATATCTGGGGACATTTATGTATAAATTATTAGATTTTGAATAAGTGTCGAAGCCTATATGGTTCCATCAATTATTTCAATTTCATTTTTCACACTCGATAAATTTACAAGTGAGGACCTTCACAGTCATTTCAACAGACAAGTGGGGCCTTTTAAACACACATTTTCAAATTTCATGTATACTAAAATTTTATAGTTAAAATATTGATTATCAGAAAGAAATTTAAGTAATCAGTCCTATTTCTAGCTTAACACTTAAGTTTTGAGCTATTTTCAGGTTTACAAGTGGGGACCTAAACCGTCTTCCAACTTATATCTGGGGACATTTGTGTATAAATTATTAGATTTTGAATTAGTGTCAAAGCCTATATGGTTCCATCAATTATTTCAATTTCATTTTTCACACTCGATAAATTTACAAGTGGGGACCTTCACAGTCATTTCAACAGACAAGTGGGGACCTTCACAGTCATTTCAACAGACAAGTGGGGCCTTTTAAACACACATTTTCAAATTTCATGTATACTAAAATTTTATAGTTAAAATATTGATTATCAGAATGAAATTTAAGTAATCAGTCCTATTTCTAGCTTAACACTTAAGTTTTGAGCTATTTTCAGGTTTACAAGTGGGGACCTAAACCGTCTTCCAACCTTATATCTGGGGACATTTGTGTATAAATTATTAGATTTTGAATTAGTGTCAAAGCCTATATGGTTCCATCAATTATTTCAATTTCATTTTTCACACTCGATAAATTTACAAGTGTGGACCTTCACAGTCATTTCAACAGACAAGTGGGGCCTTTTAAACACACATTTTCAAATTTCATGTATTATAACATTTTATAGTTAAAATATTGATTATCAGAATGAAATTTAAGTAATCAGCCCTATTTCTAGCTTAACACTTAAGTTTTGTTAAAATATTGATTATCAGAATGAAATTTAAGTAATCATTCCTAATTATAGCTTAACACTTAAGTTTTGAGCAAATTTTAGGTTTACAAGTGGGGACATAAACCGTCATCCAACCTTATATCTGGGGAAATTTGTGTATAAATTATTAGATTTTGAATTAGTGTCAAAGCCTATATGGTTCCATCAGTTATTTCAATTTCATTTTTCTCACTCGATAAATTTACAAGTGGGGACCTTCACAGTCATTTCAACAGACAAGTGGGGCCTTTTAAACACACATTTTCAAATTTCATGTACACTAAAATTTTATAGGTAAAATATTGATTATCAGAATGAAATTTAAGTAATCAGTCCTATTTCTAGCTTAACACTTAAGTTTTGAGCTATTTTCAGGTTTACAAGTGGGGACCTAAACCGTCTTCCAACTTATATCTGGGGACATTTGTGTATAAATTATTAGATTTTGAATTAGTGTCAAAGCCTATATGGTTCCATCAATTATTTCAATTTCATTTTTCACACTCGATAAATTTACAAGTGGGGACCTTCACAGTCATTTCAACAGACAAGTGGGGCCTTTTAAACACACATTTTCAAATTTCATGTATTATAACATTTTATAGTTAAAATATTGATTATCAGAATGAAATTTAAGTAATCAGCCCTATTTCTAGCTTAACACTTAAGTTTTGTTAAAATATTGATTATCAGAATGAAATTTAAGTAATCATTCCTAATTATAGCTTAACACTTAAGTTTTGAGCAAATTTTAGGTTTACAAGTGGGGACATAAACCGTCATCCAACCTTATATCTGGGGAAATTTGTGTATAAATTATTAGATTTTGAATTAGTGTCAAAGCCTATATGGTTCCATCAGTTATTTCAATTTCATTTTTCTCACTCGATAAATTTACAAGTGGGGACCTTCACAGTCATTTCAACAGACAAGTGGGGCCTTTTAAACACACATTTTCAAATTTCATGTACACTAAAATTTTATAGGTAAAATATTGATTATCAGAATGAAATTTAAGTAATCAGATCTATTTCTAGCTTAACACTTAAGTTTTGAGCTATTTTCAGGTTTACAAGTGGGGACCTAAACCGTCTTCCAACCTTATATCTGGGGACATTTGTGTATAAATTATTAGATTTTGAATAAGTGTCGAAGCCTATATTGTTTCATCAGGTATTTGAATTTCATTATTCCACACTCGTTAAATTTACAAGTGGGGTCTTTTAAACACACATTTTCAAATTCCATGTATATTATAATTTTATAGTTAAAATATTCATTATCAGAATGAAATTTAAGTAATCAGTCCTATTTCTAGCTTAACACTTAAGTTTTGAGCTATTTTCAGGTTTACAAGTGGGGACCTAAACCGTCTTCCAACCTTATATCTGGGGACATTTGTGTATAAATTATTAGATTTTGAATAAGTGTCGAAGCCTATATTGTTTCATCAGGTATTTGAATTTCATTATTTCACACTCGTTAAATTTACAAGTGGGGTCTTTTAAACACACATTTTCAAATTCCATGTATATTATAATTTTATAGTTAAAATATTCATTATCAGAATGAAATTTAAGTAATCAGTCCTATTTCTAGCTTAACACTTAAGTTTTGAGCTATTTTCAGGTTTACAAGTGGGGACCTAAACCGTCTTCCAACCTTATATCTGGGGACATTTGTGTATAAATTATTAGATTTTGAATTAGTGTCAAAGCCTATATGGTTCCCTCAATTATTTCAATTTCATTTTTCACACTCGATAAATTTACAAGTGGGGACCTTCACAGTCATTTCAACAGACAAGTGGGGACCTTCACAGTCATTTCAACAGACAAGTGGGGCCTTTTAAACACACATTTTCAAATTTCATGTATACTAAAATTTTATAGTTAAAATATTGATTATCAGAATGGAATTTAAGTAATCAGTCCTATTTCTAGCTTAACACTTAAGTTTTGAGCTATTTTCAGGTTTACAAGTGGGGACCTAAACCGTCTTCCAACCTTATATCTGGGGTACATTTGTGTATAAATTATTAGATTTTGAATTAGTGTCAAAGCCTATATGGTTCCATCAATTATTTCAATTTCATTTTTCACACTCGATAAATTTACAAGTGGGGACCTTCACAGTCATTTCAACAGACAAGTAGGGACCTTCACAGTCATTTCAACAGACAAGTGGGGCCTTTTAAACACACATTTTCAAATTTCATGTATACTAAAATTTTATAGTTAAAATATTGATTATCAGAATGAAATTTAAGTAATAAGTTCTATTTCTAGCTTAACACTTAAGTTTTGAGCTATTTTCAGGTTTACAAGTGGGGACCTAAACCGTCTTCCAACCTTATATCTGGGGACATTTGTGTATAAATTATTAGATTTTGATTAAGTGTCGAAGCCTATATGGTTCCATCAATTATTTCAATTTCATTTTTCACACTCGATAAATTTACAAGTGAGGACCTTCACAGTCATTTCAACAGACAAGTGGGGCCTTTTAAACACACATTTTCAAATTTCATGTATACTAAAATTTTATAGTTAAAATATTGATTATCAGAAAGAAATTTAAGTAATCAGTCCTATTTCTAGCTTAACACTTAAGTTTTGAGCTATTTTCAGGTTTACAAGTGGGGACCTAAACCGTCTTCCAACTTATATCTGGGGACATTTGTGTATAAATTATTAGATTTTGAATTAGTGTCAAAGCCTATATGGTTCCATCAATTATTTTAATTTCATTTTTCACACTCGATAAATTTACAAGTGGGGACCTTCACAGTCATTTCAACAGACAAGTGGGGACCTTCACAGTCATTTCAACAGACAAGTGGGGCCTTTTAAACACACATTTTCAAATTTCATGTATACTAAAATTTTATAGTTAAAATATTGATTATCAGAATGAAATTTAAGTAATCAGTTCTATTTCTAGCTTAACACTTAAGTTTTGAGCTATTTTCAGGTTTACAAGTGGGGACCTAAACCGTCTTCCAACCTTATATCTGGGGACATTTGTTTATAAATTATTAGATTTTGAATTAGTGTCAAAGCCTATATGGTTCCATCAATTATTTCAATTTCATTTTTCACACTCGATAAATTTACAAGTGGGGACCTTCACAGTCATTTCAACAGACAAGTGGGGCCTTTTAAACACACATTTTCAAATTTCATGTATTATAACATTTTATAGTTAAAATATTGATTATCAGAATGAAATTTAAGTAATCAGCCCTATTTCTAGCTTAACACTTAAGTTTTGTTAAAATATTGATTATCAGAATGAAATTTAAGTAATCATTCCTAATTATAGCTTAACACTTAAGTTTTGAGCAAATTTTAGGTTTACAAGTGGGGACATAAACCGTCATCCAACCTTATATCTGGGGAAATTTGTGTATAAATTATTAGATTTTGAATTAGTGTCAAAGCCTATATGGTTCCATCAGTTATTTCAATTTCATTTTTCTCACTCGATAAATTTACAAGTGGGGACCTTCACAGTCATTTCAACAGACAAGTGGGGCCTTTTAAACACACATTTTCAAATTTCATGTACACTAAAATTTTATAGGTAAAATATTGATTATCAGAATGAAATTTAAGTAATCAGTCCTATTTCTAGCTTAACACTTAAGTTTTGAGCTATTTTCAGGTTTACAAGTGGGGACCTAAACCGTCTTCCAACCTTATATCTGGGGACATTTGTGTATAAATTATTAGATTTTGAATTAGTGTCAAAGCCTATATGGTTCCATCAATTATTTCAATTTCATTTTTCACACTCGATAAATTTACAAGTGGGGACCTTCACAGTCATTTCAACAGACAAGTGGGGCCTTTTAAACACACATTTTCAAATTTCATGTATTATAACATTTTATAGTTAAAATATTGATTATCAGAATGAAATTTAAGTAATCAGCCCTATTTCTAGCTTAACACTTAAGTTTTGTTAAAATATTGATTATCAGAATGAAATTTAAGTAATCATTCCTAATTATAGCTTAACACTTAAGTTTTGAGCAAATTTTAGGTTTACAAGTGGGGACATAAACCGTCATCCAACCTTATATCTGGGGAAATTTGTGTATAAATTATTAGATTTTGAATTAGTGTCAAAGCCTATATGGTTCCATCAGTTATTTCAATTTCATTTTTCTCACTCGATAAATTTACAAGTGGGGACCTTCACAGTCATTTCAACAGACAAGTGGGGCCTTTTAAACACACATTTTCAAATTTCATGTACACTAAAATTTTATAGGTAAAATATTGATTATCAGAATGAAATTTAAGTAATCAGTCCTATTTCTAGCTTAACACTTAAGTTTTGAGCTATTTTCAGGTTTACAAGTGGGGACCTAAACCGTCTTCCAACTTATATCTGGGGACATTTGTGTATAAATTATTAGATTTTGAATTAGTGTCAAAGCCTATATGGTTCCATCAATTATTTTAATTTCATTTTTCACACTCGATAAATTTACAAGTGGGGACCTTCACAGTCATTTCAACAGACAAGTGGGGACCTTCACAGTCATTTCAACAGACAAGTGGGGCCTTTTAAACACACATTTTCAAATTTCATGTATACTAAAATTTTATAGTTAAAATATTGATTATCAGAATGAAATTTAAGTAATCAGTTCTATTTCTAGCTTAACACTTAAGTTTTGAGCTATTTTCAGGTTTACAAGTGGGGACCTAAACCGTCTTCCAACCTTATATCTGGGGACATTTGTTTATAAATTATTAGATTTTGAATTAGTGTCAAAGCCTATATGGTTCCATCAATTATTTCAATTTCATTTTTCACACTCGATAAATTTACAAGTGGGGACCTTCACAGTCATTTCAACAGACAAGTGGGGCCTTTTAAACACACATTTTCAAATTTCATGTATTATAACATTTTATAGTTAAAATATTGATTATCAGAATGAAATTTAAGTAATCAGCCCTATTTCTAGCTTAACACTTAAGTTTTGTTAAAATATTGATTATCAGAATGAAATTTAAGTAATCATTCCTAATTATAGCTTAACACTTAAGTTTTGAGCAAATTTTAGGTTTACAAGTGGGGACATAAACCGTCATCCAACCTTATATCTGGGGAAATTTGTGTATAAATTATTAGATTTTGAATTAGTGTCAAAGCCTATATGGTTCCATCAGTTATTTCAATTTCATTTTTCTCACTCGATAAATTTACAAGTGGGGACCTTCACAGTCATTTCAACAGACAAGTGGGGCCTTTTAAACACACATTTTCAAATTTCATGTACACTAAAATTTTATAGGTAAAATATTGATTATCAGAATGAAATTTAAGTAATCAGTCCTATTTCTAGCTTAACACTTAAGTTTTGAGCTATTTTCAGGTTTACAAGTGGGGACCTAAACCGTCTTCCAACCTTATATCTGGGGACATTTGTGTATAAATTATTAGATTTTGAATTAGTGTCAAAGCCTATATGGTTCCATCAATTATTTCAATTTCATTTTTCACACTCGATAAATTTACAAGTGGGGACCTTCACAGTCATTTCAACAGACAAGTGGGGCCTTTTAAACACACATTTTCAAATTTCATGTATTATAACATTTTATAGTTAAAATATTGATTATCAGAATGAAATTTAAGTAATCAGCCCTATTTCTAGCTTAACACTTAAGTTTTGTTAAAATATTGATTATCAGAATGAAATTTAAGTAATCATTCCTAATTATAGCTTAACACTTAAGTTTTGAGCAAATTTTAGGTTTACAAGTGGGGACATAAACCGTCATCCAACCTTATATCTGGGGAAATTTGTGTATAAATTATTAGATTTTGAATTAGTGTCAAAGCCTATATGGTTCCATCAGTTATTTCAATTTCATTTTTCTCACTCGATAAATTTACAAGTGGGGACCTTCACAGTCATTTCAACAGACAAGTGGGGCCTTTTAAACACACATTTTCAAATTTCATGTACACTAAAATTTTATAGGTAAAATATTGATTATCAGAATGAAATTTAAGTAATCAGTCCTATTTCTAGCTTAACACTTAAGTTTTGAGCTATTTTCAGGTTTACAAGTGGGGACCTAAACCGTCTTCCAACTTATATCTGGGGACATTTGTGTATAAATTATTAGATTTTGAATTAGTGTCAAAGCCTATATGGTTCCATCAATTATTTCAATTTCATTTTTCACACTCGATAAATTTACAAGTGGGGACCTTCACAGTCATTTCAACAGACAAGTGGGGCCTTTTAAACACACATTTTCAAATTTCATGTATTATAACATTTTATAGTTAAAATATTGATTATCAGAATGAAATTTAAGTAATCAGCCCTATTTCTAGCTTAACACTTAAGTTTTGTTAAAATATTGATTATCAGAATGAAATTTAAGTAATCATTCCTAATTATAGCTTAACACTTAAGTTTTGAGCAAATTTTAGGTTTACAAGTGGGGACATAAACCGTCATCCAACCTTATATCTGGGGAAATTTGTGTATAAATTATTAGATTTTGAATTAGTGTCAAAGCCTATATGGTTCCATCAGTTATTTCAATTTCATTTTTCTCACTCGATAAATTTACAAGTGGGGACCTTCACAGTCATTTCAACAGACAAGTGGGGCCTTTTAAACACACATTTTCAAATTTCATGTACACTAAAATTTTATAGGTAAAATATTGATTATCAGAATGAAATTTAAGTAATCAGTCCTATTTCTAGCTTAACACTTAAGTTTTGAGCTATTTTCAGGTTTACAAGTGGGGACCTAAACCGTCTTCCAACCTTATATCTGGGGAAATTTGTGTATAAATTATTAGATTTTGAATTAGTGTCAAAGCCTATATGGTTCCATCAGTTATTTCAATTTCATTTTTCTCACTCGATAAATTTACAAGTGGGGACCTTCACAGTCATTTCAACAGACAAGTGGGGCCTTTTAAACACACATTTTCAAATTTCATGTACACTAAAATTTTATAGGTAAAATATTGATTATCAGAATGAAATTTAAGTAATCAGTCCTATTTCTAGCTTAACACTTAAGTTTTGAGCTATTTTCAGGTTTACAAGTGGGGACCTAAACCGTCTTCCAACCTTATATCTGGGGACATTTGTGTATAAATTATTAGATTTTGAATTAGTGTCAAAGCCTATATGGTTCCATCAATTATTTCAATTTCATTTTTCACACTCGATAAATTTACAAGTGGGGATCTTCACAGTCATTTCAACAGACAAGTGGGGTCTTTTAAACACACGTTTTCAAATTCCATGTATATTATAATTTTATAGTTAAAATATTGATTATCAGAATGAAATTAAAGTAATCAGATCTATTTCTAGCTTAACACTTTAGTTTTGAGCTATTTTCAGGTTTACAAGTGGGGACCTAAACCGTCTTCCAACCTTATATCTGGGGACATTTGTGTATAAATTATTAGATTTTGAATAAGTGTCGAAGCCCATATTGTTTCATCAGGTATTTGAATTTCATTATTTCACACTCGTTAAATTTACAAGTGGGGTCTTTTAAACACACATTTTCAAATTCCATGTATATTATAATTTTATAGTTAAAATATTCATTATCAGAATGAAATTTAAGTAATCAGTCCTATTTCTAGCTTAACACTTAAGTTTTGAGCTATTTTCAGGTTTACAAGTGGGGACCTAAACCGTCTTCCAACCTTATATCTGGGGACATTTGTGTATAAATTATTAGATTTTGAATTAGTGTCAAAGCCTATATGGTTCCATCAATTATTTCAATTTCATTTTTCACACTCGATAAATTTACAAAAGGGGATCTTCACAGTCATTTCAACAGACAAGTGGGGTCTTTTAAACACACGTTTTCAAATTTCATGTATATTATAATTTTATAGTCAAAATATCATTATCAGAATGAAATTTAAGTAATCAGTCCTATTTCTAGCATAACACTTAAGTTTTGAGCTATTTTGAGGTTTACAAGTGGGGACCTAAACCGTCTTCCAACCTTATATCTGGGGACATTTGTGTATAAATTATTAGATTTTGAATTAGTGTCAAAGCCTATATGGTTCCATCAATTATTTCAATTTCATTTTTCACACTCGATAAATTTACAAGTGGGGACCTTCACAGTCATTTCAACAGACAAGTGGGGACCTTCACAGTCATTTCAACAGACAAGTGGGGCCTTTTAAACACACATTTTCAAATTTCATGTATACTAAAATTTTATAGTTAAAATATTGATTATCAGAATGGAATTTAAGTAATCAGTCCTATTTCTAGCTTAACACTTAAGTTTTGAGCTATTTTCAGGTTTACAAGTGGGGACCTAAACCGTCTTCCAACCTTATATCTGGGGTACATTTGTGTATAAATTATTAGATTTTGAATTAGTGTCAAAGCCTATATGGTTCCATCAATTATTTCAATTTCATTTTTCACACTCGATAAATTTACAAGTTGGGACCTTCACAGTCATTTCAACAGACAAGTAGGGACCTTCACAGTCATTTCAACAGACAAGTGGGGCCTTTTAAACACACATTTTCAAATTTCATGTATGCTAAAATTTTATAGTTAAAATATTGATTATCAGAATGAAATTTAAGTAATAAGTTCTATTTCTAGCTTAACACTTAAGTTTTGAGCTATTTTCAGGTTTACAAGTGGGGACCTAAACCGTCTTCCAACCTTATATCTGGGGACATTTGTGTATAAATTATTAGATTTTGAATAAGTGTCGAAGCCTATATGGTTCCATCAATTATTTCAATTTCATTTTTCACACTCGATAAATTTACAAGTTGGGACCTTCACAGTCATTTCAACAGACAAGTGGGGCCTTTTAAACACACATTTTCAAATTTCATGTATACTAAAATTTTATAGTTAAAATATTGATTATCAGAATGAAATTTAAGTAATCAGTCCTATTTCTAGCTTAACACTTAAGTTTTGAGCTATTTTCAGGTTTACAAGTGGGGACCTAAACCGTCTTCCAACTTATATCTGGGGACATTTGTGTATAAATTATTAGATTTTGAATTAGTGTCAAAGCCTATATGGTTCCATCAATTATTTCAATTTCATTTTTCACACTCGATAAATTTACAAGTGGGGACCTTCACAGTCATTTCAACAGACAAGTGGGGCCTTTTAAACACACATTTTCAAATTTCATGTATACTAAAATTTTATAGTTAAAATATTGATTATCAGAATGGAATTTAAGTAATCAGATCTATTTCTAGCTTAACACTTAAGTTTTGAGCTATTTTCAGGTTTACAAAAGGGGACCTAAACCGTCTTCCAACCTTATATCTGGGGACATTTGTGTATAAATTATTAGATTTTGAATAAGTGTCGAAGCCTATATTGTTTCATCAGGTATTTGAATTTCATTATTCCACACTCGTTAAATTTACAAGTGGGGTCTTTTAAACACACATTTTCAAATTCCATGTATATTACAATTTTATAGTTAAAATATTCATTATCAGAATGAAATTTAAGTAATCAGTCCTATTTCTAGCTTAACACTTAAGTTTTGAGCTATTTTCAGGTTTACAAGTGGGGACCTAAACCGTCTTCCAACCTTATATCTGGGGACATTTGTGTATAAATTATTAGATTTTGAATAAGTGTCGAAGCCTATATTGTTTCATCAGGTATTTGAATTTCATTATTTCACACTCGTTAAATTTACAAGTGGGGTCTTTTAAACACACATTTTTAAATTCCATGTATATTATAATTTTATAGTTAAAATATTGATTATCAGAATGAAATTAAAGTAATCAGATCTATTTCTAGCATAACACTTAAGTTTTGAGCTATTTTGAGGTTTACAAGTGGGGACCTAAACCGTCTTCCAACCTTATATCTGGGGACATTTGTGTATAAATTATTAGATTTTGAATTAGTGTCAAAGCCTATATGGTTCCATCAATTATTTCAATTTAAATTTTCACACTCGATAAATTTACAAGTGGGGACCTTCACAGTCATTTCAACAGACAAGTGGGGTCTTTTAAACACACGTTTTCAAATTTCATGTATATTATAATTTTATAGTTAAAATATTCATTATCAGAATGAAATTTAAGTAATCAGTCATATTTCTAGCTTAACACTTAAGTTTTGAGCTATTTTCAGGTTTACAAGTGGGGACCTAAACCGTCTTCCAACCTTATATCTGGGGACATTTGTGTATAAATTATTAGATTTTGAATTAGTGTCAAAGCCTATATGGTTCCATCAATTATTTCAATTTCATTTTTCACACTCGATAAATTTACAAGTGGGGACCTTCACAGTCATTTCAACAGACAAGTGGGGACCTTCACAGTCATTTCAACAGACAAGTGGGGTCTTTTAAACACACATTTTCAAATTTCATGTATACTAAAATTTTATAGTTAAAATATTGATTATCAGAATGGAATTTAAGTAATCAGTCCTATTTCTAGCTTAACACTTAAGTTTTGAGCTATTTTCAGGTTTACAAGTGGGGACCTAAACCGTCTTCCAACCTTATATCTGGGGTACATTTGTGTATAAATTATTAGATTTTGAATTAGTGTCAAAGCCTATATGGTTCCATCAATTATTTCAATTTCATTTTTCACACTCGATAAATTTACAAGTGGGGACCTTCACAGTCATTTCAACAGACAAGTGGGGTCTTTTAAACACACGTTTTCAAATTTCATGTATATTATAATTTTATAGTCAAAATATTCATTATCAGAATGAAATTTAAGTAATCAGTCCTATTTCTAGCATAACACTTAAGTTTTGAGCAATTTTTAGGTTTACAAGTGGGGACCTAAACCGTCTTCCAACCTTATATCTGGGGACATTTGTGTATAAATTATTAGATTTTGAATTAGTGTCAAAGCCTATATGGTTCCATCAATTATTTCAATTTCATTTTTCACACTCGATAAATTTACAAGTGGGGACCTTCACAGTCATTTCAACAGACAAGTGGGGTCTTTTAAACAAACGTTTTCAAATTTCATGTATATTAAAATTTTATAGTTAAAATATTCATTATCAGAATGAAATTTAAGTAATCAGTCCTATTTCTAGCTTAACACTTAAGTTTTGAGCTAATTTCAGGTTTACAAGTGGGGACCTAAACCGTCTTCCAACCTTATATCTGGGGACATTTGTGTATAAATTATTAGATTTTGAATTAGTGTCAAAGCCAATATGGTTCCATCAATTATTTCAATTTCATTTTTCACACTCGATAAATTTACAAGTGGGGACCTTCACAGTCATTTCAACAGACAAGTGGGGACCTTCACAGTCATTTCAACAGACAAGTGGGGCCTTTTAAACACACATTTTCAAATTTCATGTATACTAAAATTTTATAGTTAAAATATTGATTATCAGTATGAAATTTAAGTAATCAGTCCTATTTCTAGCTTAACACTTAAGTTTTGAGCTATTTTCAGGTTTACAAGTGGGGACCTAAACCGTCTTCCAACCTTATATCTGGGGACATTTGTGTATAAATTATTAGATTTTGAATTAGTGTCAAAGCCTATATGTTTCCATCAATTATTTCAATTTCATTTTTCACACTCGATAAATTTACAAGTGGGGACCTTCACAGTCATTTCAACAGACAAGTGGGGTCTTTTAAACACACGTTTTCAAATTTCATGTATATTATAATTTTATAGTTAAAATACTCATTATCAAAATGAAATTTAAGTAATCAGTCCTATTTCTAGCTTAACACTTAAGTTTTGAGCTATTTTCAGGTTTACAAGTGGGGACCTAAACCGTCTTCCAACCTTATATCTGGGGACATTTGTGTATAAATTATTAGATTTTGAATTAGTGTCAAAGCCTATATGGTTCCATCAATTATTTCAATTTCATTTTTCACACTCGATAAATTTACAAGTGGGGACCTTCACAGTCATTTCAACAGACAAGTGGGGTCTTTTAAACACACGTTTTCAAATTTCATGTATATTATAATTTTATAGTTAAAATATTCATTATCAGAATGAAATTTAAGTAATCAGTCCTATTTCTAGCTTAACACTGAAGTTTTGAGCTAATTTCAGGTTTACAAGTGGGGACCTAAACCGTCTTCCAACCTTATATCTGGGGACATTTGTGTATAAATTATTAGATTTTGAATAAGTGTCGAAGCCTATATTGCTTCACCAGGTATTTGAATTTCATTTTTTCACACTCGTTAAATTTACAAGTGGGGTCTTTTAAACACACATTTTCAAATTCCATGTATATTATAATTTTATAGTTAAAATATTGATTATCAGAATGAAATTTAAGTAATCATTCCTACTTATAGCTTAACACTTAAGTTTTGAGCAATTTTTAGGTTTACAAGTGGGGACCTAAACCGTCTTCCAACCTTATATCTGGGGACATTTGTGTATAAATTATTAGATTTTGAATTAGTGTCAAAGCCTATATGGTTCCATCAATTATTTCAATTTCATTTTTCACACTCGATAAATTTACAAGTGGGGACCTTCACAGTCATTTCAACAGACAAGTGGGGTCTTTTAAACAAACGTTTTCAAATTTCATGTATATTAAAATTTTATAGTTAAAATATTCATTATCAGAATGAAATTTAAGTAATCAGTCCTATTTCTAGCTTAACACTTAAGTTTTGAGCTAATTTCAGGTTTACAAGTGGGGACCTAAACCGTCTTCCAACCTTATATCTGGGGACATTTGTGTATAAATTATTAGATTTTGAATTAGTGTCAAAGCCAATATGGTTCCATCAATTATTTCAATTTCATTTTTCACACTCGATAAATTTACAAGTGGGGACCTTCACAGTCATTTCAACAGACAAGTGGGGACCTTCACAGTCATTTCAACAGACAAGTGGGGTCTTTTAAACACACGTTTTCAAATTTCATGTATATTATAATTTTATAGTTAAAATATTCATTATCAGAATGAAATTTAAGTAATCAGTCCTATTTCTAGCTTAACACTTAAGTTTTGAGCTAATTTCAGGTTTACAAGTGGGGACCTAAACCGTCTTCCAACCTTATATCTGGGGACATTTGTGTATAAATTATTAGATTTTGAATAAGTGTCGAAGCCTATATTGCTTCACCAGGTATTTGAATTTCATTTTTTCACACTCGTTAAATTTACAAGTGGGGTCTTTTAAACACACATTTTCAAATTCCATGTATATTATAATTTTATAGTTAAAATATTGATTATCAGAATGAAATTTAAGTAATCATTCCTACTTATAGCTTAACACTTAAGTTTTGAGCAATTTTTAGGTTTACAAGTGGGGACCTAAACCGTCTTCCAACCTTATATCTGGGGACATTTGTGTATAAATTATTAGATTTTGAATTAGTGTCAAAGCCTATATGGTTCCATCAATTATTTCAATTTCATTTTTCACACTCGATAAATTTACAAGTGGGGACCTTCACAGTCATTTCAACAGACAAGTGGGGTCTTTTAAACAAACGTTTTCAAATTTCATGTATATTAAAATTTTATAGTTAAAATATTCATTATCAGAATGAAATTTAAGTAATCAGTCCTATTTCTAGCTTAACACTTAAGTTTTGAGCTAATTTCAGGTTTACAAGTGGGGACCTAAACCGTCTTCCAACCTTATATCTGGGGACATTTGTGTATAAATTATTAGATTTTGAATTAGTGTCAAAGCCAATATGGTTCCATCAATTATTTCAATTTCATTTTTCACACTCGATAAATTTACAAGTGGGGACCTTCACAGTCATTTCAACAGACAAGTGGGGACCTTCACAGTCATTTCAACAGACAAGTGGGGCCTTTTAAACACACATTTTCAAATTTCATGTATACTAAAATTTTATAGTTAAAATATTGATTATCAGTATGAAATTTAAGTAATCAGTCCTATTTCTAGCTTAACACTTAAGTTTTGAGCTATTTTCAGGTTTACAAGTGGGGACCTAAACCGTCTTCCAACCTTATATCTGGGGACATTTGTGTATAAATTATTAGATTTTGAATTAGTGTCAAAGCCTATATGGTTCCATCAATTATTTCAATTTCATTTTTCACACTCGATAAATTTACAAGTGGGGACCTTCACAGTCATTTCAACAGACAAGTGGGGTCTTTTAAACACACGTTTTCAAATTTCATGTATATTATAATTTTATAGTTAAAATACTCATTATCAAAATGAAATTTAAGTAATCAGTCCTATTTCTAGCTTAACACTTAAGTTTTGAGCTATTTTCAGGTTTACAAGTGGGGACCTAAACCGTCTTCCAACCTTATATCTGGGGACATTTGTGTATAAATTATTAGATTTTGAATTAGTGTCAAAGCCAATATGGTTCCATCAATTATTTCAATTTCATTTTTCACACTCGATAAATTTACAAGTGGGGACCTTCACAGTCATTTCAACAGACAAGTGGGGACCTTCACAGTCATTTCAACAGACAAGTGGGGCCTTTTAAACACACATTTTCAAATTTCATGTATACTAAAATTTTATAGTTAAAATATTGATTATCAGTATGAAATTTAAGTAATCAGTCCTATTTCTAGCTTAACACTTAAGTTTTGAGCTATTTTCAGGTTTACAAGTGGGGACCTAAACCGTCTTCCAACCTTATATCTGGGGACATTTGTGTATAAATTATTAGATTTTGAATTAGTGTCAAAGCCTATATGGTTCCATCAATTATTTCAATTTCATTTTTCACACTCGATAAATTTACAAGTGGGGACCTTCACAGTCATTTCAACAGACAAGTGGGGTCTTTTAAACAAACGTTTTCAAATTTCATGTATATTAAAATTTTATAGTTAAAATATTCATTATCAGAATGAAATTTAAGTAATCAGTCCTATTTCTAGCTTAACACTTAAGTTTTGAGCTAATTTCAGGTTTACAAGTGGGGACCTAAACCGTCTTCCAACCTTATATCTGGGGACATTTGTGTATAAATTATTAGATTTTGAATAAGTGTCGAAGCCTATATTGCTTCACCAGGTATTTGAATTTCATTTTTTCACACTCGTTAAATTTACAAGTGGGGTCTTTTAAACACACATTTTCAAATTCCATGTATATTATAATTTTATAGTTAAAATATTGATTATCAGAATGAAATTTAAGTAATCATTCCTACTTATAGCTTAACACTTAAGTTTTGAGCAATTTTTAGGTTTACAAGTGGGGACCTAAACCGTCTTCCAACCTTATATCTGGGGACATTTGTGTATAAATTATTAGATTTTGAATTAGTGTCAAAGCCTATATGGTTCCATCAATTATTTCAATTTCATTTTTCACACTCGATAAATTTACAAGTGGGGACCTTCACAGTCATTTCAACAGACAAGTGGGGTCTTTTAAACAAACGTTTTCAAATTTCATGTATATTAAAATTTTATAGTTAAAATATTCATTATCAGAATGAAATTTAAGTAATCAGTCCTATTTCTAGCTTAACACTTAAGTTTTGAGCTAATTTCAGGTTTACAAGTGGGGACCTAAACCGTCTTCCAACCTTATATCTGGGGACATTTGTGTATAAATTATTAGATTTTGAATTAGTGTCAAAGCCAATATGGTTCCATCAATTATTTCAATTTCATTTTTCACACTCGATAAATTTACAAGTGGGGACCTTCACAGTCATTTCAACAGACAAGTGGGGACCTTCACAGTCATTTCAACAGACAAGTGGGGTCTTTTAAACACACGTTTTCAAATTTCATGTATATTATAATTTTATAGTTAAAATATTCATTATCAGAATGAAATTTAAGTAATCAGTCCTATTTCTAGCTTAACACTTAAGTTTTGAGCTAATTTCAGGTTTACAAGTGGGGACCTAAACCGTCTTCCAACCTTATATCTGGGGACATTTGTGTATAAATTGTTAGATTTTGAATAAGTGTCGAAGCCTATATTGCTTCACCAGGTATTTGAATTTCATTTTTTCACACTCGTTAAATTTACAAGTGGGGTCTTTTAAACACACATTTTCAAATTCCATGTATATTGTAATTTTATAGTTAAAATATTGATTATCAGAATGAAATTTAAGTAATCATTCCTACTTATAGCTTAACACTTAAGTTTTGAGCAATTTTTAGGTTTACAAGTGGGGACCTAAACCGTCTTCCAACCTTATATCTGGGGACATTTGTGTATAAATTATTAGATTTTGAATTAGTGTCAAAGCCTATATGGTTCCATCAATTATTTCAATTTCATTTTTCACACTCGATAAATTTACAAGTGGGGACCTTCACAGTCATTTCAACAGACAAGTGGGGTCTTTTAAACAAACGTTTTCAAATTTCATGTATATTAAAATTTTATAGTTAAAATATTCATTATCAGAATGAAATTTAAGTAATCAGTCCTATTTCTAGCTTAACACTTAAGTTTTGAGCTAATTTCAGGTTTACAAGTGGGGACCTAAACCGTCTTCCAACCTTATATCTGGGGACATTTGTGTATAAATTATTAGATTTTGAATTAGTGTCAAAGCCAATATGGTTCCATCAATTATTTCAATTTCATTTTTCACACTCGATAAATTTACAAGTGGGGACCTTCACAGTCATTTCAACAGACAAGTGGGGACCTTCACAGTCATTTCAACAGACAAGTGGGGCCTTTTAAACACACATTTTCAAATTTCATGTATACTAAAATTTTATAGTTAAAATATTGATTATCAGTATGAAATTTAAGTAATCAGTCCTATTTCTAGCTTAACACTTAAGTTTTGAGCTATTTTCAGGTTTACAAGTGGGGACCTAAACCGTCTTCCAACCTTATATCTGGGGACATTTGTGTATAAATTATTAGATTTTGAATTAGTGTCAAAGCCTATATGGTTCCATCAATTATTTCAATTTCATTTTTCACACTCGATAAATTTACAAGTGGGGACCTTCACAGTCATTTCAACAGACAAGTGGGGTCTTTTAAACACACGTTTTCAAATTTCATGTATATTATAATTTTATAGTTAAAATACTCATTATCAAAATGAAATTTAAGTAATCAGTCCTATTTCTAGCTTAACACTTAAGTTTTGAGCTATTTTCAGGTTTACAAGTGGGGACCTAAACCGTCTTCCAACCTTATATCTGGGGACATTTGTGTATAAATTATTAGATTTTGAATTAGTGTCAAAGCCAATATGGTTCCATCAATTATTTCAATTTCATTTTTCACACTCGATAAATTTACAAGTGGGGACCTTCACAGTCATTTCAACAGACAAGTGGGGACCTTCACAGTCATTTCAACAGACAAGTGGGGCCTTTTAAACACACATTTTCAAATTTCATGTATACTAAAATTTTATAGTTAAAATATTGATTATCAGTATGAAATTTAAGTAATCAGTCCTATTTCTAGCTTAACACTTAAGTTTTGAGCTATTTTCAGGTTTACAAGTGGGGACCTAAACCGTCTTCCAACCTTATATCTGGGGACATTTGTGTATAAATTATTAGATTTTGAATTAGTGTCAAAGCCTATATGGTTCCATCAATTATTTCAATTTCATTTTTCACACTCGATAAATTTACAAGTGGGGACCTTCACAGTCATTTCAACAGACAAGTGGGGCCTTTTAAACACACATTTTCAAATTTCATGTATACTAAAATTTTATAGTTAAAATATTGATTATCAGTATGAAATTTAAGTAATCAGTCCTATTTCTAGCTTAACACTTAAGTTTTGAGCTATTTTCAGGTTTACAAGTGGGGACCTAAACCGTCTTCCAACCTTATATCTGGGGACATTTGTGTATAAATTATTAGATTTTGAATTAGTGTCAAAGCCTATATGGTTCCATCAATTATTTCAATTTCATTTTTCACACTCGATAAATTTACAAGTGGGGACCTTCACAGTCATTTCAACAGACAAGTGGGGTCTTTTAAACACACGTTTTCAAATTTCATGTATATTATAATTTTATAGTTAAAATACTCATTATCAAAATGAAATTTAAGTAATCAGTCCTATTTCTAGCTTAACACTTAAGTTTTGAGCTATTTTCAGGTTTACAAGTGGGGACCTAAACCGTCTTCCAACCTTATATCTGGGGACATTTGTGTATAAATTATTAGATTTTGAATTAGTGTCAAAGCCTATATGGTTCCATCAATTATTTCAATTTCATTTTTCACACTCGATAAATTTACAAGTGGGGACCTTCACAGTCATTTCAACAGACAAGTGGGGTCTTTAAAACACACGTTTTCAAATTTCATGTATATTATAATTTTATAGTTAAAATATTCATTATCAGAATGAAATTTAAGTAATCAGTCCTATTTCTAGCTTAACACTTAAGTTTTGAGCTAATTTCAGGTTTACAAGTGGGGACCTAAACCGTCTTCCAACCTTATATCTGGGGACATTTGTGTATAAATTATTAGATTTTGAATAAGTGTCGAAGCCTATATTGCTTCACCAGGTATTTGAATTTCATTTTTTCACACTCGTTAAATTTACAAGTGGGGTCTTTTAAACACACATTTTCAAATTCCATGTATATTATAATTTTATAGTTAAAATATTGATTATCAGAATGAAATTTAAGTAATCATTCCTACTTATAGCTTAACACTTAAGTTTTGAGCAATTTTTAGGTTTACAAGTGGGGACCTAAACCGTCTTCCAACCTTATATCTGGGGACATTTGTGTATAAATTATTAGATTTTGAATTAGTGTCAAAGCCTATATGGTTCCATCAATTATTTCAATTTCATTTTTCACACTCGATAAATTTACAAGTGGGGACCTTCACAGTCATTTCAACAGACAAGTGGGGTCTTTTAAACAAACGTTTTCAAATTTCATGTATATTAAAATTTTATAGTTAAAATATTCATTATCAGAATGAAATTTAAGTAATCAGTCCTATTTCTAGCTTAACACTTAAGTTTTGAGCTAATTTCAGGTTTACAAGTGGGGACCTAAACCGTCTTCCAACCTTATATCTGGGGACATTTGTGTATAAATTATTAGATTTTGAATTAGTGTCAAAGCCAATATGGTTCCATCAATTATTTCAATTTCATTTTTCACACTCGATAAATTTACAAGTGGGGACCTTCACAGTCATTTCAACAGACAAGTGGGGACCTTCACAGTCATTTCAACAGACAAGTGGGGCCTTTTAAACACACATTTTCAAATTTCATGTATACTAAAATTTTATAGTTAAAATATTGACTATCAGTATGAAATTTAAGTAATCAGTCCTATTTCTAGCTTAACACTTAAGTTTTGAGCTATTTTCAGGTTTACAAGTGGGGACCTAAACCGTCTTCCAACCTTATATCTGGGGACATTTGTGTATAAATTATTAGATTTTGAATTAGTGTCAAAGCCTATATGGTTCCATCAATTATTTCAATTTCATTTTTCACACTCGATGAATTTACAAGTGGGGACCTTCACAGTCATTTCAACAGACAAGTGGGGTCTTTTAAACACACGTTTTCAAATTTCAAGTATATATTATAATTTTATAGTTAAAATACTCATTATCAAAATGAAATTTAAGTAATCAGTCCTATTTCTAGCTTAACACTTAAGTTTTGAGCTAATTTCAGGTTTACAAGTGGGGACCTAAACCGTCTTCCAACCTTATATCTGGGGACATTTGTGTATAAATTATTAGATTTTGAATAAGTGTCGAAGCCTATATTGCTTCACCAGGTATTTGAATTTCATTTTTTCACACTCGTTAAATTTACAAGTGGGGTCTTTTAAACACACATTTTCAAATTCCATGTATATTATAATTTTATAGTTAAAATATTGATTATCAGAATGAAATTTAAGTAATCATTCCTACTTATAGCTTAACACTTAAGTTTTGAGCAATTTTTAGGTTTACAAGTGGGGACCTAAACCGTCTTCCAACCTTATATCTGGGGACATTTGTGTATAAATTATTAGATTTTGAATTAGTGTCAAAGCCTATATGGTTCCATCAATTATTTCAATTTCATTTTTCACACTCGATAAATTTACAAGTGGGGACCTTCACAGTCATTTCAACAGACAAGTGGGGTCTTTTAAACAAACGTTTTCAAATTTCATGTATATTAAAATTTTATAGTTAAAATATTCATTATCAGAATGAAATTTAAGTAATCAGTCCTATTTCTAGCTTAACACTTAAGTTTTGAGCTAATTTCAGGTTTACAAGTGGGGACCTAAACCGTCTTCCAACCTTATATCTGGGGACATTTGTGTATAAATTATTAGATTTTGAATTAGTGTCAAAGCCAATATGGTTCCATCAATTATTTCAATTTCATTTTTCACACTCGATAAATTTACAAGTGGGGACCTTCACAGTCATTTCAACAGACAAGTGGGGACCTTCACAGTCATTTCAACAGACAAGTGGGGCCTTTTAAACACACATTTTCAAATTTCATGTATACTAAAATTTTATAGTTAAAATATTGACTATCAGTATGAAATTTAAGTAATCAGTCCTATTTCTAGCTTAACACTTAAGTTTTGAGCTATTTTCAGGTTTACAAGTGGGGACCTAAACCGTCTTCCAACCTTATATCTGGGGACATTTGTGTATAAATTATTAGATTTTGAATTAGTGTCAAAGCCTATATGGTTCCATCAATTATTTCAATTTCATTTTTCACACTCGATAAATTTACAAGTGGGGACCTTCACAGTCATTTCAACAGACAAGTGGGGTCTTTTAAACACACGTTTTCAAATTTCAAGTATATATTATAATTTTATAGTTAAAATACTCATTATCAAAATGAAATTTAAGTAATCAGTCCTATTTCTAGCTTAACACTTAAGTTTTGAGCTATTTTCAGGTTTACAAGTGGGGACCTAAACCGTCTTCCAACCTTATATCTGGGGACATTTGTGTATAAATTATTAGATTTTGAATTAGTGTCAAAGCCTATATGGTTCCATCAATTATTTCAATTTCATTTTTCACACTCGATAAATTTACAAGTGGGGACCTTCACAGTCATTTCAACAGACAAGTGGGGTCTTTTAAACAAACGTTTTCAAATTTCATGTATATTAAAATTTTATAGTTAAAATATTCATTATCAGAATGAAATTTAAGTAATCAGTCCTATTTCTAGCTTAACACTTAAGTTTTGAGCTAATTTCAGGTTTACAAGTGGGGACCTAAACCGTCTTCCAACCTTATATCTGGGGACATTTGTGTATAAATTATTAGATTTTGAATAAGTGTCGAAGCCTATATTGCTTCACCAGGTATTTGAATTTCATTTTTTCACACTCGTTAAATTTACAAGTGGGGTCTTTTAAACACACATTTTCAAATTCCATGTATATTATAATTTTATAGTTAAAATATTGATTATCAGAATGAAATTTAAGTAATCATTCCTACTTATAGCTTAACACTTAAGTTTTGAGCAATTTTTAGGTTTACAAGTGGGGACCTAAACCGTCTTCCAACCTTATATCTGGGGACATTTGTGTATAAATTATTAGATTTTGAATTAGTGTCAAAGCCTATATGGTTCCATCAATTATTTCAATTTCATTTTTCACACTCGATAAATTTACAAGTGGGTACCTTCACAGTCATTTCAACAGACAAGTGGGGTCTTTTAAACAAACGTTTTCAAATTTCATGTATATTAAAATTTTATAGTTAAAATATTCATTATCAGAATGAAATTTAAGTAATCAGTCCTATTTCTAGCTTAACACTTAAGTTTTGAGCTAATTTCAGGTTTACAAGTGGGGACCTAAACCGTCTTCCAACCTTATATCTGGGGACATTTGTGTATAAATTATTAGATTTTGAATTAGTGTCAAAGCCAATATGGTTCCATCAATTATTTCAATTTCATTTTTCACACTCGATAAATTTACAAGTGGGGACCTTCACAGTCATTTCAACAGACAAGTGGGGACCTTCACAGTCATTTCAACAGACAAGTGGGGACCTTCACAGTCATTTCAACAGACAAGTGGGGCCTTTTAAACACACATTTTCAAATTTCATGTATACTAAAATTTTATAGTTAAAATATTGATTATCAGTATGAAATTTAAGTAATCAGTCCTATTTCTAGCTTAACACTTAAGTTTTGAGCTATTTTCAGGTTTACAAGTGGGGACCTAAACCGTCTTCCAACCTTATATCTGGGGACATTTGTGTATAAATTATTAGATTTTGAATTAGTGTCAAAGCCTATATGGTTCCATCAATTATTTCAATTTCATTTTTCACACTCGATAAATTTACAAGTGGGGACCTTCACAGTCATTTCAACAGACAAGTGGGGTCTTTTAAACACACGTTTTCAAATTTCATGTATATTATAATTTTATAGTTAAAATACTCATTATCAAAATGAAATTTAAGTAATCAGTCCTATTTCTAGCTTAACACTTAAGTTTTGAGCTAATTTCAGGTTTACAAGTGGGGACCTAAACCGTCTTCCAACCTTATATCTGGGGACATTTGTGTATAAATTATTAGATTTTGAATTAGTGTCAAAGCCAATATGGTTCCATCAATTATTTCAATTTCATTTTTCACACTCGATAAATTTACAAGTGGGGACCTTCACAGTCATTTCAACAGACAAGTGGGGTCTTTTAAACACACGTTTTCAAATTTCATGTATATTATAATTTTATAGTTAAAATATTCATTATCAGAATGAAATTTAAGTAATCAGTCCTATTTCTAGCTTAACACTTAAGTTTTGAGCTATTTTCAGGTTTACAAGTGGGGACCTAAACCGTCTTCCAACCTTATATCTGGGGACATTTGTGTATAAATTATTAGATTTTGAATTAGTGTCAAAGCCTATATGGTTCCATCAATTATTTCAATTTCATTTTTCACGCTCGATAAATTTACAAGTGGGGACCTTCACAGTCATTTCAACAGACAAGTGGGGTCTTTTAAGCACACGTTTTCAAATGTCATGTATATTAAAATTTTATAGTTAAAATATTCATTATCAGAATGAAATTTAAGTAATCAGTCCTATTTCTAGCTTAACACTTAAGTTTTGAGCTAATTTCAGGTTTACAAGTGGGGACCTAAACCGTCTTCCAACCTTATATCTGGGGACATTTGTGTATAAATTATTAGATTTTGAATTAGTGTCAAAGCCAATATGGTTCCATCAATTATTTCAATTTCATTTTTCACACTCGATAAATTTACAAGTGGGGACCTTCACAGTCATTTCAACAGACAAGTGGGGCCTTTTAAACACACATTTTCAAATTTCATGTATACTAAAATTTTATAGTTAAAATATTGATTATCAGTATGAAATTTAAGTAATCAGTCCTATTTCTAGCTTAACACTTAAGTTTTGAGCTATTTTCAGGTTTACAAGTGGGGACCTAAACCGTCTTCCAACCTTATATCTGGGGACATTTGTGTATAAATTATTAGATTTTGAATTAGTGTCAAAGCCTATATGGTTCCATCAATTATTTCAATTTCATTTTTCACACTCGATGAATTTACAAGTGGGGACCTTCACAGTCATTTCAACAGACAAGTGGGGCCTTTTAAACACACATTTTCAAATTTCATGTATACTAAAATTTTATAGTTAAAATATTGATTATCAGAATGGAATTTAAGTAATCAGTCCTATTTCTAGCTTAACACTTAAGTTTTGAGCTATTTTCAGGTTTACAAGTGGGGACCTAAACCGTCTTCCAACCTTATATCTGGGGTACATTTGTGTATAAATTATTAGATTTTGAATTAGTGTCAAAGCCTATATGGTTCCATCAATTATTTCAATTTCATTTTTCACACTCGATAAATTTACAAGTGGGGACCTTCACAGTCATTTCAGCAGACAAGTGGGGACCTTCACAGTCATTTCAACAGACAAGTGGGGACCTTCACAGTCATTTCAACAGACAAGTGGGGCCTTTTAAACACACATTTTCAAATTTCATGTATACTAAAATTTTATAGTTAAAATATTGATTATCAGTATGAAATTTAAGTAATCAGTCCTATTTCTAGCTTAACACTTAAGTTTTGAGCTATTTTCAGGTTTACAAGTGGGGACCTAAACCGTCTTCCAACCTTATATCTGGGGACATTTGTGTATAAATTATTAGATTTTGAATTAGTGTCAAAGCCTATATGGTTCCATCAATTATTTCAATTTCATTTTTCACACTCGGTAAATTTACAAGTGGGGACCTTCACAGTCATTTCAACAGACAAGTGGGGTCTTTTAAACACACGTTTTCAAATTTCAAGTATATATTATAATTTTATAGTTAAAATACTCATTATCAAAATGAAATTTAAGTAATCAGTCCTATTTCTAGCTTAACACTTAAGTTTTGAGCTATTTTCAGGTTTACAAGTGGGGACCTAAACCGTCTTCCAACCTTATATCTGGGGACATTTGTGTATAAATTATTAGATTTTGAATTAGTGTCAAAGCCTATATGGTTCCATCAATTATTTCAATTTCATTTTTCACACTCGATAAATTTACAAGTGGGGACCTTCACAGTCATTTCAACAGACAAGTGGGGTCTTTTAAACAAACGTTTTCAAATTTCATGTATATTAAAATTTTATAGTTAAAATATTCATTATCAGAATGAAATTTAAGTAATCAGTCCTATTTCTAGCTTAACACTTAAGTTTTGAGCTAATTTCAGGTTTACAAGTGGGGACCTAAACCGTCTTCCAACCTTATATCTGGGGACATTTGTGTATAAATTATTAGATTTTGAATAAGTGTCGAAGCCTATATTGCTTCACCAGGTATTTGAATTTCATTTTTTCACACTCGTTAAATTTACAAGTGGGGTCTTTTAAACACACATTTTCAAATTCCATGTATATTATAATTTTATAGTTAAAATATTGATTATCAGAATGAAATTTAAGTAATCATTCCTACTTATAGCTTAACACTTAAGTTTTGAGCAATTTTTAGGTTTACAAGTGGGGACCTAAACCGTCTTCCAACCTTATATCTGGGGACATTTGTGTATAAATTATTAGATTTTGAATTAGTGTCAAAGCCTATATGGTTCCATCAATTATTTCAATTTCATTTTTCACACTCGATAAATTTACAAGTGGGGACCTTCACAGTCATTTCAACAGACAAGTGGGGTCTTTTAAACAAACGTTTTCAAATTTCATGTATATTAAAATTTTATAGTTAAAATATTCATTATCAGAATGAAATTTAAGTAATCAGTCCTATTTCTAGCTTAACACTTAAGTTTTTAGCTAATTTCAGGTTTACAAGTGGGGACCTAAACCGTCTTCCAACCTTATATCTGGGGACATTTGTGTATAAATTATTAGATTTTGAATTAGTGTCAAAGCCAATATGGTTCCATCAATTATTTCAATTTCATTTTTCACACTCGATAAATTTACAAGTGGGGACCTTCACAGTCATTTCAACAGACAAGTGGGGACCTTCACAGTCATTTCAACAGACAAGTGGGGCCTTTTAAACACACATTTTCAAATTTCATGTATACTAAAATTTTATAGTTAAAATATTGATTATCAGTATGAAATTTAAGTAATCAGTCCTATTTCTAGCTTAACACTTAAGTTTTGAGCTATTTTCAGGTTTACAAGTGGGGACCTAAACCGTCTTCCAACCTTATATCTGGGGACATTTGTGTATAAATTATTAGATTTTGAATTAGTGTCAAAGCCTATATGGTTCCATCAATTATTTCAATTTCATTTTTCACACTCGATAAATTTACAAGTGGGGACCTTCACAGTCATTTCAACAGACAAGTGGGGTCTTTTAAACACACGTTTTCAAATTTCATGTATATTATAATTTTATAGTTAAAATACTCATTATCAAAATGAAATTTAAGTAATCAGTCCTATTTCTAGCTTAACACTTAAGTTTTGAGCTAATTTCAGGTTTACAAGTGGGGACCTAAACCGTCTTCCAACCTTATATCTGGGGACATTTGTGTATAAATTATTAGATTTTGAATTAGTGTCAAAGCCAATATGGTTCCATCAATTATTTCAATTTCATTTTTCACACTCGATAAATTTACAAGTGGGGACCTTCACAGTCATTTCAACAGACAAGTGGGGTCTTTTAAACACACGTTTTCAAATTTCATGTATATTATAATTTTATAGTTAAAATATTCATTATCAGAATGAAATTTAAGTAATCAGTCCTATTTCTAGCTTAACACTTAAGTTTTGAGCTATTTTCAGGTTTACAAGTGGGGACCTAAACCGTCTTCCAACCTTATATCTGGGGACATTTGTGTATAAATTATTAGATTTTGAATTAGTGTCAAAGCCTATATGGTTCCATCAATTATTTCAATTTCATTTTTCACGCTCGATAAATTTACAAGTGGGGACCTTCACAGTCATTTCAACAGACAAGTGGGGTCTTTTAAGCACACGTTTTCAAATGTCATGTATATTAAAATTTTATAGTTAAAATATTCATTATCAGAATGAAATTTAAGTAATCAGTCCTATTTCTAGCTTAACACTTAAGTTTTGAGCTAATTTCAGGTTTACAAGTGGGGACCTAAACCGTCTTCCAACCTTATATCTGGGGACATTTGTGTATAAATTATTAGATTTTGAATTAGTGTCAAAGCCAATATGGTTCCATCAATTATTTCAATTTCATTTTTCACACTCGATAAATTTACAAGTGGGGACCTTCACAGTCATTTCAACAGACAAGTGGGGCCTTTTAAACACACATTTTCAAATTTCATGTATACTAAAATTTTATAGTTAAAATATTGATTATCAGTATGAAATTTAAGTAATCAGTCCTATTTCTAGCTTAACACTTAAGTTTTGAGCTATTTTCAGGTTTACAAGTGGGGACCTAAACCGTCTTCCAACCTTATATCTGGGGACATTTGTGTATAAATTATTAGATTTTGAATTAGTGTCAAAGCCTATATGGTTCCATCAATTATTTCAATTTCATTTTTCACACTCGATGAATTTACAAGTGGGGACCTTCACAGTCATTTCAACAGACAAGTGGGGCCTTTTAAACACACATTTTCAAATTTCATGTATACTAAAATTTTATAGTTAAAATATTGATTATCAGAATGGAATTTAAGTAATCAGTCCTATTTCTAGCTTAACACTTAAGTTTTGAGCTATTTTCAGGTTTACAAGTGGGGACCTAAACCGTCTTCCAACCTTATATCTGGGGTACATTTGTGTATAAATTATTAGATTTTGAATTAGTGTCAAAGCCTATATGGTTCCATCAATTATTTCAATTTCATTTTTCACACTCGATAAATTTACAAGTGGGGACCTTCACAGTCATTTCAACAGACAAGTGGGGACCTTCACAGTCATTTCAACAGACAAGTGGGGCCTTTTAAACACACATTTTCAAATTTCATGTATACTAAAATTTTATAGTTAAAATATTGATTATCAGAATGAAATTTAAGTAATCAGTTCTATTTCTAGCTTAACACTTACGTTTTGAGCTATTTTCAGGTTTACAAGTGGGGACCTAAACCGTCTTCCAACCTTATATCTGGGGACATTTGTGGATAAATTATTAGATTTTGAACAAGTGTCGAAGCCTATATGGTTCCATCAATTATTTCAATTTCATTTTTCACACTCGATAAATTTACAAGTGGGGACCTTCACAGTCATTTCAACAGACAAGTGGGGCCTTTTAAACACACATTTTCAAATTTCATGTATACTAAAATTTTATAGTTAAAATATTGATTATCAGAATGAAATTTCAGTAATCAGATCTATTTCTAGCTTTACACTTAAGTTTTGAGCTATTTTCAGGTTTACAAGTGGGGACCTAAACCGTCTTCCAACCTTATATCTGGGGACATTTGTGTATAAATTATTAGATTTTGAATAAGTGTCGAAGCCTATATTGTTTCATCAGGTATTTGAATTTCATTATTTGACACTCGTTAAATTTACAAGTGGGGTCTTTTAAACACACATTTTCAAATTCCATGTATATTATAATTTTATAGTTAAAATATTCATTATCAGAATGAAATTTAAGTAATCAGTCCTATTTCTAGCTTAACACTTAAGTTTTGAGATATTTTCAGGTTTACAAGTGGGGACCTAAACCGTCTTCCAACCTTATATCTGGGGACATTTGTGTATAAATTATTAGATTTTGAATAAGTGTCGAAGCCTATATTGTTTCATCAGGTATTTGAATTTCATTATTTCACACTCGTTAAATTTACAAGTGGGGTCTTTTAAACACGCATTTTCAAATTCCATGTATATTATAATTTTATAGTTAAAATATTCATTATCAGAATGAAATTTAAGTAATCAGTCCTATTTCTAGCTTAACACTTAAGTTTTGAGCTATTTTCAGGTTTACAAGTGGGGACCTAAACCGTCTTCCAACCTTATATCTGGGGACATTTGTGTATAAATTATTAGATTTTGAATTAGTGTCAAAGCCTATATGGTTCCATCAATTATTTCAATTTCATTTTTCACACTCGATAAATTTACAAGTGGGGACCTTCACAGTCATTTCAACAGACAAGTGGGGTCTTTTAAACACACGTTTTCAAATTTCATGTATATTATAATTTTATAGTTAAAATACTCATTATCAAAATGAAATTTAAGTAATCAGTCCTATTTCTAGCTTAACACTTAAGTTTTGAGCTATTTTCAGGTTTACAAGTGGGGACCTAAACCGTCTTCCAACCTTATATCTGGGGACATTTGTGTATAAATTATTAGATTTTGAATTAGTGTCAAAGCCTATATGGTTCCATCAATTATTTCAATTTCATTTTTCACACTCGATAAATTTACAAGTGGGGACCTTCACAGTCATTTCAACAGACAAGTGGGGCCTTTTAAACACACATTTTCAAATTTCATGTATACTAAAATTTTATAGTTAAAATATTGATTATCAGAATGAAATTTCAGTAATCAGATCTATTTCTAGCTTTACACTTAAGTTTTGAGCTATTTTCAGGTTTACAAGTGGGGACCTAAACCGTCTTCCAACCTTATATCTGGGGACATTTGTGTATAAATTATTAGATTTTGAATAAGTGTCGAAGCCTATATTGTTTCATCAGGTATTTGAATTTCATTATTTGACACTCGTTAAATTTACAAGTGGGGTCTTTTAAACACACATTTTCAAATTCCATGTATATTATAATTTTATAGTTAAAATATTCATTATCAGAATGAAATTTAAGTAATCAGTCCTATTTCTAGCTTAACACTTAAGTTTTGAGATATTTTCAGGTTTACAAGTGGGGACCTAAACCGTCTTCCAACCTTATATCTGGGGACATTTGTGTATAAATTATTAGATTTTGAATTAGTGTCAAAGCCTATATGGTTCCATCAATTATTTCAATTTCATTTTTCACACTCGATAAATTTACAAGTGGGGACCTTCACAGTCATTTCAACAGACAAGTGGGGTCTTTTAAACACACGTTTTCAAATTTCATGTATATTATAATTTTATAGTTAAAATACTCATTATCAAAATGAAATTTAAGTAATCAGTCCTATTTCTAGCTTAACACTTAAGTTTTGAGCTAATTTCAGGTTTACAAGTGGGGACCTAAACCGTCTTCCAACCTTATATCTGGGGACATTTGTGTATAAATTATTAGATTTTGAATTAGTGTCAAAGCCAATATGGTTCCATCAATTATTTCAATTTCATTTTTCACACTCGATAAATTTACAAGTGGGGACCTTCACAGTCATTTCAACAGACAAGTGGGGTCTTTTAAACACACGTTTTCAAATTTCATGTATATTATAATTTTATAGTTAAAATATTCATTATCAGAATGAAATTTAAGTAATCAGTCCTATTTCTAGCTTAACACTTAAGTTTTGAGCTATTTTCAGGTTTACAAGTGGGGACCTAAACCGTCTTCCAACCTTATATCTGGGGACATTTGTGTATAAATTATTAGATTTTGAATTAGTGTCAAAGCCTATATGGTTCCATCAATTATTTCAATTTCATTTTTCACGCTCGATAAATTTACAAGTGGGGACCTTCACAGTCATTTCAACAGACAAGTGGGGTCTTTTAAGCACACGTTTTCAAATGTCATGTATATTAAAATTTTATAGTTAAAATATTCATTATCAGAATGAAATTTAAGTAATCAGTCCTATTTCTAGCTTAACACTTAAGTTTTGAGCTAATTTCAGGTTTACAAGTGGGGACCTAAACCGTCTTCCAACCTTATATCTGGGGACATTTGTGTATAAATTATTAGATTTTGAATTAGTGTCAAAGCCAATATAGTTCCATCAATTATTTCAATTTCATTTTTCACACTCGATAAATTTACAAGTGGGGACCTTCACAGTCATTTCAACAGACAAGTGGGGCCTTTTAAACACACATTTTCAAATTTCATGTATACTAAAATTTTATAGTTAAAATATTGATTATCAGTATGAAATTTAAGTAATCAGTCCTATTTCTAGCTTAACACTTAAGTTTTGAGCTATTTTCAGGTTTACAAGTGGGGACCTAAACCGTCTTCCAACCTTATATCTGGGGACATTTGTGTATAAATTATTAGATTTTGAATTAGTGTCAAAGCCTATATGGTTCCATCAATTATTTCAATTTCATTTTTCACACTCGATGAATTTACAAGTGGGGACCTTCACAGTCATTTCAACAGACAAGTGGGGCCTTTTAAACACACATTTTCAAATTTCATGTATACTAAAATTTTATAGTTAAAATATTGATTATCAGAATGGAATTTAAGTAATCAGTCCTATTTCTAGCTTAACACTTAAGTTTTGAGCTATTTTCAGGTTTACAAGTGGGGACCTAAACCGTCTTCCAACCTTATATCTGGGGTACATTTGTGTATAAATTATTAGATTTTGAATTAGTGTCAAAGCCTATATGGTTCCATCAATTATTTCAATTTCATTTTTCACACTCGATAAATTTACAAGTGGGGACCTTCACAGTCATTTCAACAGACAAGTGGGGACCTTCACAGTCATTTCAACAGACAAGTGGGGCCTTTTAAACACACATTTTCAAATTTCATGTATACTAAAATTTTATAGTTAAAATATTGATTATCAGAATGAAATTTAAGTAATCAGTTCTATTTCTAGCTTAACACTTACGTTTTGAGCTATTTTCAGGTTTACAAGTGGGGACCTAAACCGTCTTCCAACCTTATATCTGGGGACATTTGTGGATAAATTATTAGATTTTGAACAAGTGTCGAAGCCTATATGGTTCCATCAATTATTTCAATTTCATTTTTCACACTCGATAAATTTACAAGTGGGGACCTTCACAGTCATTTCAACAGACAAGTGGGGCCTTTTAAACACACATTTTCAAATTTCATGTATACTAAAATTTTATAGTTAAAATATTGATTATCAGAATGAAATTTCAGTAATCAGATCTATTTCTAGCTTTACACTTAAGTTTTGAGCTATTTTCAGGTTTACAAGTGGGGACCTAAACCGTCTTCCAACCTTATATCTGGGGACATTTGTGTATAAATTATTAGATTTTGAATAAGTGTCGAAGCCTATATTGTTTCATCAGGTATTTGAATTTCATTATTTGACACTCGTTAAATTTACAAGTGGGGTCTTTTAAACACACATTTTCAAATTCCATGTATATTATAATTTTATAGTTAAAATATTCATTATCAGAATGAAATTTAAGTAATCAGTCCTATTTCTAGCTTAACACTTAAGTTTTGAGATATTTTCAGGTTTACAAGTGGGGACCTAAACCGTCTTCCAACCTTATATCTGGGGACATTTGTGTATAAATTATTAGATTTTGAATAAGTGTCGAAGCCTATATTGTTTCATCAGGTATTTGAATTTCATTATTTCACACTCGTTAAATTTACAAGTGGGGTCTTTTAAACACGCATTTTCAAATTCCATGTATATTATAATTTTATAGTTAAAATATTCATTATCAGAATGAAATTTAAGTAATCAGTCCTATTTCTAGCTTAACACTTCAGTTTTGAGCTATTTTCAGGTTTACAAGTGGGGACCTAAACCGTCTTCCAACCTTATATCTGGGGACATTTGTGTATAAATTATTAGATTTTGAATTAGTGTCAAAGCCTATATGGTTCCATCAATTATTTCAATTTCATTTTTCACACTCGATAAATTTACAAGTGGGGACCTTCACAGTCATTTCAACAGACAAGTGGGGTCTTTTAAACACACGTTTTCAAATTTCATGTATATTATAATTTTATAGTTAAAATACTCATTATCAAAATGAAATTTAAGTAATCAGTCCTATTTCTAGCTTAACACTTAAGTTTTGAGCTATTTTCAGGTTTACAAGTGGGGACCTAAACCGTCTTCCAACCTTATATCTGGGGACATTTGTGTATAAATTATTAGATTTTGAATTAGTGTCAAAGCCTATATGGTTCCATCAATTATTTCAATTTCATTTTTCACACTCGATAAATTTACAAGTGGGGACCTTCACAGTCATTTCAACAGACAAGTGGGGCCTTTTAAACACACATTTTCAAATTTCATGTATACTAAAATTTTATAGTTAAAATATTGATTATCAGAATGAAATTTCAGTAATCAGATCTATTTCTAGCTTTACACTTAAGTTTTGAGCTATTTTCAGGTTTACAAGTGGGGACCTAAACCGTCTTCCAACCTTATATCTGGGGACATTTGTGTATAAATTATTAGATTTTGAATAAGTGTCGAAGCCTATATTGTTTCATCAGGTATTTGAATTTCATTATTTGACACTCGTTAAATTTACAAGTGGGGTCTTTTAAACACACATTTTCAAATTCCATGTATATTATAATTTTATAGTTAAAATATTCATTATCAGAATGAAATTTAAGTAATCAGTCCTATTTCTAGCTTAACACTTAAGTTTTGAGCTATTTTCAGGTTTACAAGTGGGGACCTAAACCGTCTTCCAACCTTATATCTGGGGACATTTGTGTATAAATTATTAGATTTTGAATTAGTGTCAAAGCCTATATGGTTCCATCAATTATTTCAATTTCATTTTTCACACTCGATAAATTTACAAGTGGGGACCTTCACAGTCATTTCAACAGACAAGTGGGGTCTTTTAAACACACGTTTTCAAATTTCATGTATATTATAATTTTATAGTTAAAATACTCATTATCAAAATGAAATTTAAGTAATCAGTCCTATTTCTAGCTTAACACTTAAGTTTTGAGCTATTTTCAGGTTTACAAGTGGGGACCTAAACCGTCTTCCAACCTTATATCTGGGGACATTTGTGTATAAATTATTAGATTTTGAATTAGTGTCAAAGCCTATATGGTTCCATCAATTATTTCAATTTCATTTTTCACACTCGATAAATTTACAAGTGGGGACCTTCACAGTCATTTCAACAGACAAGTGGGGTCTTTTAAACAAACGTTTTCAAATTTCATGTATATTAAAGTTTTATAGTTAAAATATTCATTATCAGAATGAAATTTAAGTAATCATTCCTATTTCTAGCTTAACACTTAAGTTTTGAGCTAATTTCAGGTTTACAAGTGGGGACCTAAACCGTCTTCCAACCTTATATCTGGGGACATTTGTGTATAAATTATTAGATTTTGAATTAGTGTCAAAGCCAATATGGTTCCATCAATTATTTCAATTTCATTTTTCACACTCGATAAATTTACAAGTGGGGACCTTCACAGTCATTTCAACAGACAAGTGGGGTCTTTTAAACACACGTTTTCAAATTTCATGTATATTATAATTTTATAGTTAAAATATTCATTATCAGAATGAAATTTAAGTAATCAGTCCTATTTCTAGCTTAACACTTAAGTTTTGAGCTATTTTCAGGTTTACAAGTGGGGACCTAAACCGTCTTCCAACCTTATATCTGGGGACATTTGTGTATAAATTATTAGATTTTGAATTAGTGTCAAAGCCTATATGGTTCCATCAATTATTTCAATTTCATTTTTCACGCTCGATAAATTTACAAGTGGGGACCTTCACAGTCATTTCAACAGACAAGTGGGGTCTTTTAAGCACACGTTTTCAAATGTCATGTATATTAAAATTTTATAGTTAAAATGTTCATTATCAGAATGAAATTTAAGTAATCAGTCCTATTTCTAGCTTAACACTTAAGTTTTGAGCTAATTTCAGGTTTACAAGTGGGGACCTAAACCGTCTTCCAACCTTATATCTGGGGACATTTGTGTATAAATTATTAGATTTTGAATTAGTGTCAAAGCCAATATGGTTCCATCAATTATTTCAATTTCATTTTTCACACTCGATAAATTTACAAGTGGGGACCTTCACAGTCATTTCAACAGACAAGTGGGGTCTTTTAAACACACGTTTTCAAATTTCATGTATATTATAATTTTATAGTTAAAATATTCATTATCAGAATGAAATTTAAGTAATCAGTCCTATTTCTAGCTTAACACTTAAGTTTTGAGCTATTTTCAGGTTTACAAGTGGGGACCTAAACCGTCTTCCAACCTTATATCTGGGGACATTTGTGTATAAATTATTAGATTTTGAATTAGTGTCAAAGCCAATATGGTTCCATCAATTATTTCAATTTCATTTTTCACACTCGATAAATTTACAAGTGGGGACCTTCACAGTCATTTCAACAGACAAGTGGGGCCTTTTAAACACACATTTTCAAATTTCATGTATACTAAAATTTTATAGTTAAAATATTGATTATCAGTATGAAATTTAAGTAATCAGTCCTATTTCTAGCTTAACACTTAAGTTTTGAGCTATTTTCAGGTTTACAAGTGGGGACCTAAACCGTCTTCCAACCTTATATCTGGGGACATTTGTGTATAAATTATTAGATTTTGAATTAGTGTCAAAGCCTATATGGTTCCATCAATTATTTCAATTTCATTTTTCACACTCGATGAATTTACAAGTGGGGACCTTCACAGTCATTTCAACAGACAAGTGGGGCCTTTTAAACACACATTTTCAAATTTCATGTATACTAAAATTTTATAGTTAAAATATTGATTATCAGAATGGAATTTAAGTAATCAGTCCTATTTCTAGCTTAACACTTAAGTTTTGAGCTATTTTCAGGTTTACAAGTGGGGACCTAAACCGTCTTCCAACCTTATATCTGGGGTACATTTGTGTATAAATTATTAGATTTTGAATTAGTGTCAAAGCCTATATGGTTCCATCAATTATTTCAATTTCATTTTTCACACTCGATAAATTTACAAGTGGGGACCTTCACAGTCATTTCAACAGACAAGTGGGGACCTTCACAGTCATTTCAACAGACAAGTGGGGACCTTCACAGTCATTTCAACAGACAAGTGGGGCCTTTTAAACACACATTTTCAAATTTCATGTATACTAAAATTTTATAGTTAAAATATTGATTATCAGAATGAAATTTAAGTAATCAGTTCTATTTCTAGCTTAACACTTATGTTTTGAGCTATTTTCAGGTTTACAAGTGGGGACCTAAACCGTCTTCCAACCTTATATCTGGGGACATTTGTGGATAAATTATTAGATTTTGAACAAGTGTCGAAGCCTATATGGTTCCATCAATTATTTCAATTTCATTTTTCACACTCGATAAATTTACAAGTGGGGACCTTCACAGTCATTTCAACAGACAAGTGGGGTCTTTTAAGCACACGTTTTCAAATGTCATGTATATTAAAATTTTATAGTTAAAATATTCATTATCAGAATGAAATTTAAGTAATCAGTCCTATTTCTAGCTTAACACTTAAGTTTTGAGCTATTTTCAGGTTTACAAGTGGGGACCTAAACCGTCTTCCAACCTTATATCTGGGGACATTTGTGTATAAATTATTAGATTTTGAATAAGTGTCGAAGCCTATATTGTTTCATCAGGTATTTGAATTTCATTATTTCACACTCGTTAAATTTACAAGTGGGGTCTTTTAAACACGCATTTTCAAATTCCATGTATATTATAATTTTATAGTTAAAATATTCATTATCAGAATGAAATTTAAGTAATCAGTCCTATTTCTAGCTTAACACTTAAGTTTTGAGCTATTTTCAGGTTTACAAGTGGGGACCTAAACCGTCTTCCAACCTTATATCTGGGGACATTTGTGTATAAATTATTAGATTTTGAATTAGTGTCAAAGCCTATATGGTTCCATCAATTATTTCAATTTCATTTTTCACACTCGATAAATTTACAAGTGGGGACCTTCACAGTCATTTCAACAGACAAGTGGGGTCTTTTAAACACACGTTTTCAAATTTCATGTATATTATAATTTTATAGTTAAAATACTCATTATCAAAATGAAATTTAAGTAATCAGTCCTATTTCTAGCTTAACACTTAAGTTTTGAGCTATTTTCAGGTTTACAAGTGGGGACCTAAACCGTCTTCCAACCTTATATCTGGGGACATTTGTGTATAAATTATTAGATTTTGAATTAGTGTCAAAGCCTATATGGTTCCATCAATTATTTCAATTTCATTTTTCACACTCGATAAATTTACAAGTGGGGACCTTCACAGTCATTTCAACAGACAAGTGGGGTCTTTTAAACAAACGTTTTCAAATTTCATGTATATTAAAATTTTATAGTTAAAATATTCATTATCAGAATGAAATTTAAGTAATCAGTCCTATTTCTAGCTTAACACTTAAGTTTTGAGCTAATTTCAGGTTTACAAGTGGGGACCTAAACCGTCTTCCAACCTTATATCTGGGGACATTTGTGTATAAATTATTAGATTTTGAATTAGTGTCAAAGCCAATATGGTTCCATCAATTATTTCAATTTCATTTTTCACACTCGATAAATTTACAAGTGGGGACCTTCACAGTCATTTCAACAGACAAGTGGGGTCTTTTAAACACACGTTTTCAAATTTCATGTATATTTTAATTTTATAGTTAAAATATTCATTATCAGAATGAAATTTAAGTAATCAGTCCTATTTCTAGCTTAACACTTAAGTTTTGAGCTATTTTCAGGTTTACAAGTGGGGACCTAAACCGTCTTCCAACCTTATATCTGGGGACATTTGTGTATAAATTATTAGATTTTGAATTAGTGTCAAAGCCTATATGGTTCCATCAATTATTTCAATTTCATTTTTCACGCTCGATAAATTTACAAGTGGGGACCTTCACAGTCATTTCAACAGACAAGTGGGGTCTTTTAAGCACACGTTTTCAAATGTCATGTATATTAAAATTTTATAGTTAAAATATTCATTATCAGAATGAAATTTAAGTAATCAGTCCTATTTCTAGCTTAACACTTAAGTTTTGAGCTAATTTCAGGTTTACAAGTGGGGACCTAAACCGTCTTCCAACCTTATATCTGGGGACATTTGTGTATAAATTATTAGATTTTGAATTAGTGTCAAAGCCAATATGGTTCCATCAATTATTTCAATTTCATTTTTCACACTCGATAAATTTACAAGTGGGGACCTTCACAGTCATTTCAACAGACAAGTGGGGCCTTTTAAACACACATTTTCAAATTTCATGTATACTAAAATTTTATAGTTAAAATATTGATTATCAGTATGAAATTTAAGTAATCAGTCCTATTTCTAGCTTAACACTTAAGTTTTGAGCTATTTTCAGGTTTACAAGTGGGGACCTAAACCGTCTTCCAACCTTATATCTGGGGACATTTGTGTATAAATTATTAGATTTTGAATTAGTGTCAAAGCCTATATGGTTCCATCAATTATTTCAATTTCATTTTTCACACTCGATGAATTTACAAGTGGGGACCTTCACAGTCATTTCAACAGAAAAGTGGGGCCTTTTAAACACACATTTTCAAATTTCATGTATACTAAAATTTTATAGTTAAAATATTGATTATCAGAATGGAATTTAAGTAATCAGTCCTATTTCTAGCTTAACACTTAAGTTTTGAGCTATTTTCAGGTTTACAAGTGGGGACCTAAACCGTCTTCCAACCTTATATCTGGGGTACATTTGTGTATAAATTATTAGATTTTGAATTAGTGTCAAAGCCTATATGGTTCCATCAATTATTTCAATTTCATTTTTCACACTCGATAAATTTACAAGTGGGGACCTTCACAGTCATTTCAACAGACAAGTGGGGACCTTCACAGTCATTTCAACAGACAAGTGGGGCCTTTTAAACACACATTTTCAAATTTCATGTATACTAAAATTTTATAGTTAAAATATTGATTATCAGAATGAAATTTAAGTAATCAGTTCTATTTCTAGCTTAACACTTACGTTTTGAGCTATTTTCAGGTTTACAAGTGGGGACCTAAACCGTCTTCCAACCTTATATCTGGGGACATTTGTGGATAAATTATTAGATTTTGAACAAGTGTCGAAGCCTATATGGTTCCATCAATTATTTCAATTTCATTTTTCACACTCGATAAATTTACAAGTGGGGACCTTCACAGTCATTTCAACAGACAAGTGGGGCCTTTTAAACACACATTTTCAAATTTCATGTATACTAAAATTTTATAGTTAAATTATTGATTATCAGAATGAAATTTCAGTAATCAGATCTATTTCTAGCTTTACACTTAAGTTTTGAGCTATTTTCAGGTTTACAAGTGGGGACCTAAACCGTCTTCCAACCTTATATCTGGGGACATTTGTGTATAAATTATTAGATTTTGAATAAGTGTCGAAGCCTATATTGTTTCATCAGGTATTTGAATTTCATTATTTCACACTCGTTAAATTTACAAGTGGGGTCTTTTAAACACACATTTTCAAATTCCATGTATATTATAATTTTATAGTTAAAATATTCATTATCAGAATGAAATTTAAGTAATCAGTCCTATTTCTAGCTTAACACTTAAGTTTTGAGCTATTTTCAGGTTTACAAGTGGGGACCTAAACCGTCTTCCAACCTTATATCTGGGGACATTTGTGTATAAATTATTAGATTTTGAATAAGTGTCGAAGCCTATATTGTTTCATCAGGTATTTGAATTTCATTATTTCACACTCGTTAAATTTACAAGTGGGGTCTTTTAAACACACATTTTTAAATTCCATGTATATTATAATTTTATAGTTAAAATATTGATTATCAGAATGAAATTAAAGTAATCAGATCTATTTCTAGCTTAACACTTAAGTTTTGAGCTATTTTCAGGTTTACAAGTGGGGACCTAAACCGTCTTCCAACCTTATATCTGGGGACATTTGTGTATAAATTATTAGATTTTGAATAAGTGTCGAAGCCTATATTGTTTCATCAGGTATTTGAATTTCATTATTCCACACTCGTTAAATTTACAAGTGGGGTCTTTTAAACACACATTTTCAAATTCCATGTATATTATAATTTTATAGTTAAAATATTCATTATCAGAATGAAATTTAAGTAATCAGTCCTATTTCTAGCTTAACACTTAAGTTTTGAGCTATTTTCAGGTTTACAAGTGGGGACCTAAACCGTCTTCCAACCTTATATCTGGGGACATTTGTGTATAAATTATTAGATTTTGAATAAGTGTCGAAGCCTATATTGTTTCATCAGGTATTTGAATTTCATTATTTCACACTCGTTAAATTTACAAGTGGGGTCTTTTAAACACACATTTTTAAATTCCATGTATATTATAATTTTATAGTTAAAATATTGATTATCAGAATGAAATTAAAGTAATCAGATCTATTTCTAGCTTAACACTTAAGTTTTGAGCTATTTTCAGGTTTACAAGAGGGGACCTAAACCGTCTTCCAACCTTATATCTGGGGACATTTGTGTATAAATTATTAGATTTTGAATAAGTGTCGAAGCCTATATTGTTTCATCAGGTATTTGAATTTCATTATTTCACACTCGTTAAATTTACAAGTGGGGTCTTTTAAACACACATTTTCAAATTCCATGTATATTATAATTTTATAGTTAAAATATTCATTATCAGAATGAAATTTAAGTAATCAGTCCTATTTCTAGCTTAACACTTAAGTTTTGAGCTATTTTCAGGTTTACAAGTGGGGACCTAAACCGTCTTCCAACCTTATATCTGGGGACATTTGTGTATAAATTATTAGATTTTGAATTAGTGTCAAAGCCTATATGGTTCCATCAATTATTTCAATTTCATTTTTCACACTCGATAAATTTACAAGTGGGGACCTTCACAGTCATTTCAACAGACAAGTAGGGACCTTCACAGTCATTTCAACAGACAAGTGGGGCCTTTTAAACACACATTTTCAAATTTCATGTATACTAAAATTTTATAGTTAAAATATTGATTATCAGAATGAAAATTAAGTAATAAGTTCTATTTCTAGCTTAACACTTAAGTTTTGAGCTATTTTCAGGTTTACAAGTGGGGACCTAAACCGTCTTCCAACCTTATATCTGGGGACATTTGTGTATAAATTATAAGATTTTGAATAAGTGTCGAAGCCTATATGGTTCCATCAATTATTTCAATTTCATTTTTCACACTCGATAAATTTACAAGTGGGGACCTTCACAGTCATTTCAACAGACAAGTGGGGCCTTTTAAACACACATTTTCAAATTTCATGTATACTAAAATTTTATAGTTAAAATATTGATTATCAGAATGAAATTTAAGTAATCAGTCCTATTTCTAGCTTAACACTTAAGTTTTGAGCTATTTTCAGGTTTACAAGTGGGGACCTAAACCGTCTTCCAACTTATATCTGGGGACATTTGTGTATAAATTATTAGATTTTGAATTAGTGTCAAAGCCTATATGGTTCCATCAATTATCTCAATTTCATTTTTCACACTCGATAAATTTACAAGTGGGGACCTTCACAGTCATTTCAACAGACAAGTGGGGACCTTCACAGTCATTTCAACAGACAAGTGGGGCCTTTTAAACACACATTTTCAAATTTCATGTATACTAAAATTTTATAGTTAAAATATTGATTATCAGAATGAAATTTAAGTAATCAGTTCTATTTCTATCTTAACACTTAAGTTTTGAGCTATTTTCAGGTTTACAAGTGGGGACCTAAACCGTCTTCCAACCTTATATCTGGGGACATTTGTGTATAAATTATTAGATTTTGAATTAGTGTCAAAGCCTATATGGTTCCATCAATTATTTCAATTTCATTTTTCACACTCGATAAATTTACAAGTGGGGACCTTCACAGTCATTTCAACAGACAAGTGGGGCCTTTTAAACACACATTTTCAAATTTCATGTATACTAAAATTTTATAGTTAAAATATTGATTATCAGAATGGAATTTAAGTAATCAGATCTATTTCTAGCTTAACACTTAAGTTTTGAGCTATTTTCAGGTTTACATGTGGGGACCTAAACCGTCTTCCAACCTTATATCTGGGGACATTTGTGTATAAATTATTAGATTTTGAATAAGTGTCGAAGCCTATATTGTTTCATCAGGTATTTGAATTTCATTATTCCACACTCGTTAAATTTACAAGTGGGGTCTTTTAAACACACATTTTCAAATTCCATGTATATTATAATTTTATAGTTAAAATATTCATTATCAGAATGAAATTTAAGTAATCAGTCCTATTTCTAGCTTAACACTTAAGTTTTGAGCTATTTTCAGGTTTACAAGTGGGGACCTAAACCGTCTTCCAACCTTATATCTGGGGACATTTGTGTATAAATTATTAGATTTTGAATAAGTGTCGAAGCCTATATTGTTTCATCAGGTATTTGAATTTCATTATTTCACACTCGTTAAATTTACAAGTGGGGTCTTTTAAACACACATTTTTAAATTCCATGTATATTATAATTTTATAGTTAAAATATTGATTATCAGAATGAAATTAAAGTAATCAGATCTATTTCTAGCTTAACACTTAAGTTTTGAGCTATTTTCAGGTTTACAAGTGGGGACCTAAATCGTCTTCCAACCTTATATCTGGGGACATTTGTGTATAAATTATTAGATTTTGAATAAGTGTCGAAGCCTATATTGTTTCATCAGGTATTTGAATTTCATTATTTCACACTCGTTAAATTTACAAGTGGGGTCTTTTAAACACACATTTTCAAATTCAATGTATATTATAATTTTATAGTTAAAATATTCATTATCAGAATGAAATTTAAGTAATCAGTCCTATTTCTACCTTAACACTTAAGTTTTGAGCTATTTTCAGGTTTACAAGTGGGGACCTAAACCGTCTTCCAACCTTATATCTGGGGACATTTGTGTATAAATTATTAGATTTTGAATTAGTGTCAAAGCCTATATGGTTCCATCAATTATTTCAATTTCATTTTTCACACTCGATAAATTTACAAGTGGGGACCTTCACAGTCATTTCAACAGACAAGTGGGTACCTTCACAGTCATTTCAAAAGACAAGTGGGGCCTTTTAAACACACATTTTCAAATTTCATGTATACTAAAATTTTATAGTTAAAATATTGATTATCAGAATGGAATTTAAGTAATCAGTCCTATTTATAGCTTAACACTTAAGTTTTGAGCTATTTTCAGGTTTACAAGTGGGGACCTAAACCGTCTTCCAACCTTATATCTGGGGTACATTTGTGTATAAATTATTAGATTTTGAATTAGTGTCAAAGCCTATATGGTTCCATCAATTATTTCAATTTCATTTTTCACACTCGATAAATTTACAAGTGGGGACCTTCACAGTCATTTCAACAGACAAGTAGGGACCTTCACAGTCATTTCAACAGACAAGTGGGGCCTTTTAAACACACATTTTCAAATTTCATGTATACTAAAATTTTATAGTTAAAATATTGATTATCAGAATGAAATTTAAGTAATAAGTTCTATTTCTAGCTTAACACTTAAGTTTTGAGCTATTTTCAGGTTTACAAGTGGGGACCTAAACCGTCTTCCAACCTTATATCTGGGGACATTTGTGTATAAATTATTAGATTTTGAATAAGTGTCGAAGCCTATATGGTTCCATCAATTATTTCAATTTCATTTTTCACACTCGATAAATTTACAAGTGGGGACCTTCACAGTCATTTCAACAGACAAGTGGGGCCTTTTAAACACACATTTTCAAATTTCATGTATACTAAAATTTTATAGTTAAAATATTGATTATCAGAATGAAATTTAAGTAATCAGTCCTATTTCTAGCTTAACACTTAAGTTTTGAGCTATTTTCAGGTTTACAAGTGGGGACCTAAACCGTCTTCCAACTTATATCTGGGGACATTTGTGTATAAATTATTAGATTTTGAATTAGTGTCAAAGCCTATATGGTTCCATCAATTATTTCAATTTCATTTTTCAAACTCGATAAATTTACAAGTGGGGACCTTCACAGTCATTTCAACAGACAAGTGGGGACCTTCACAGTCATTTCAACAGACAAGTGGGGCCTTTTAAACACACATTTTCAAATTTCATGTATACTAAAATTTTATAGTTAAAATATTGATTATCAGAATGAAATTTAAGTAATCAGTTCTATTTCTAGCTTAACACTTAAGTTTTGAGCTATTTTCAGGTTTACAAGTGGGGACCTAAACCGTCTTCCAACCTTATATCTGGGGACATTTGTGTATAAATTATTAGATTTTGAATTAGTGTCAAAGCCTATATGGTTCCATCAATTATTTCAATTTCATTTTTCACACTCGATAAATTTACAAGTGGGGACCTTCACAGTCATTTCAACAGACAAGTGGGGCCTTTTAAACACACATTTTCAAATTTCATGTATTATAACATTTTATAGTTAAAATATTGATTATCAGAATGAAATTTAAGTAATCAGCCCTATTTCTAGCTTAACACTTAAGTTTTGAGCTATTTTCAGGTTTACAAGTGGGAACCTAAACCGTCTTCCAACCTTATATCTGGGGACATTTGTGTATAAATTATTAGATTATGAATTAGTGTCAAAGCCAATATGGTTCCATCAGTTAATTCAATTTCATTTTTCACACTCAAAAAACTTACAAGTGAGGCCTTCACTGTCATTTCAACAGATACGTGGGGTCTTTTAAACAAAATTTTCAAATTTCATGTATATTATAATTTTATAGCTAAAATATTGATTATCAGAATGAAATTTAAGTAATCATTCCTACTTATTGCTTAACACTTAAGTTTTGAGCTATTTTCAGGTTTACAAGTGGGGACCTTAACCGTCTTCCAACCTTATATCTGGGGACATTTGTGTATAAATTATTAGATTTTGAATTAGTGTCAAAGCCTATATGGTTCCATCAATTATTTCAATTTCATTTTTCACACTCGATAAATTTACAAGTGGGGATCTTCACAGTCATTTCAACAGACAAGTGGGGTCTTTTAAACACACGTTTTCAAATTCCATGTATATTATAATTTTATAGTTAAAATATTGATTATCAGAATGAAATTAAAGTAATCAGATCTATTTCTAGCTTAACACTTAAGTTTTGAGCTATTTTAAGGTTTACAAGTGGGGACCTAAACCGTCTTCCAACTTATATCTGGGGACATTTGTGTATAAATTATTAGATTTTGAATTAGTGTCAAAGCCTATATGGTTCCATCAATTATTTCAATTTCATTTTTCACACTCGATAAATTTACAAGTGGGGACCTTCACATTCATTTCAACAGACAAGTGGGGACCTTCACAGTCATTTCAACAGACAAGTGGGGCCTTTTAAACACACATTTTCAAATTTCATGTATATTAAAATTTTATAGTTAAAATATTGATTATCAGAATGAAATTTAAGTAATCAGTTCTATTTCTAGCTTAACACTTAAGTTTTGAGCTATTTTCAGGTTTACAAGTGGGGACCTTAACCGTCTTCCAACCTTATATCTGGGGACATTTGTGTATAAATTATTAGATTTTGAATTAGTGTCAAAGCCTATATGGTTCCATCAATTATTTCAATTTCATTTTTCACACTCGATAAATTTACAAGTGGGGATCTTCACAGTCATTTCAACAGACAAGTGGGGTCTTTTAAACACACGTTTTCAAATTCCATGTATATTATAATTTTATAGTTAAAATATTGATTATCAGAATGAAATTAAAGTAATCAGATCTATTTCTAGCTTAACACTTAAGTTTTGAGCTATTTTCAGGTTTACAAGTGGGGACCTAAACCGTCTTCCAACCTTATATCTGGGGACATTTGTGTATAAATTATTAGATTTTGAATAAGTGTCGAAGCCTATATTGTTTCATCAGGTATTTGAATTTCATTATTTCACACTCGTTAAATTTACAAGTGGGGTCTTTTAAACACACATTTTCAAATTCCATGTATATTATAATTTTATAGTTAAAATATTCATTATCAGAATGAAATTTAAGTAATCAGTCCTATTTCTAGCTTAACACTTAAGTTTTGAGCTATTTTCAGGTTTACAAGTGGGGACCTAAACCGTCTTCCAACTTATATCTGGGGACATTTGTGTATAAATTATTAGATTTTGAATTAGTGTCAAAGCCTATATGGTTCCATCAATTATTTCAATTTCATTTTTCACACTCGATAAATTTACAAGTGGGGACCTTCACAGTCATTTCAACAGACAAGTGGGGACCTTCACAGTCATTTCAACAGACAAGTGGGGCCTTTTAAACACACATTTTCAAATTTCATGTATACTAAAATTTTATAGTTAAAATATTGATTATCAGAATGAAATTTAAGTAATCAGTTCTATTTCTAGCTTAACACTTAAGTTTTGAGCTATTTTCAGGTTTACAAGTGGGGACCTAAACCGTCTTCCAACCTTATATCTGGGGACATTTGTGTATAAATTATTAGATTTTGAATTAGTGTCAAAGCCTATATGGTTCCATCAATTATTTCAATTTCATTTTTCACACTCGATAAATTTACAAGTGGGGACCTTCACAGTCATTTCAACAGACAAGTGGGGCCTTTTAAACACACATTTTCAAATTTCATGTATACTAAAATTTTATAGTTAAAATATTGATTATCAGAATGAAATTTAAGTAATCAGTCCTATTTCTAGCTTAACACTTAAGTTTTGAGCTATTTTCAGGTTTACAAGTGGGGACCTAAACCGTCTTCCAACTTATATCTGGGGACATTTGTGTATAAATTATTAGATTTTGAATTAGTGTCAAAGCCTATATGGTTCCATCAATTATTTCAATTTCATTTTTCACACTCGATAAATTTACAAGTGGGGACCTTCACAGTCATTTCAACAGACAAGTGGGGCCTTTTAAACACACATTTTCAAATTTCATGTATACTAAAATTTTATAGTTAAAATATTGATTATCAGAATGAAATTTAAGTAATCAGTCCTATTTCTAGCTTAACACTTAAGTTTTGAGCTATTTTCAGGTTTACAAGTGGGGACCTAAACCGTCTTCCAACTTATATCTGGGGACATTTGTGTATAAATTATTAGATTTTGAATTAGTATCAAAGCCTATATGGTTCCATCAATTATTTCAATTTCATTTTTCACACTCGATAAATTTACAAGTGGGGACCTTCACAGTCATTTCAACAGACAAGTGGGGACCTTCACAGTCATTTCAACAGACAAGTGGGGCCTTTTAAACACACATTTTCAAATTTCATGTATACTAAAATTTTATAGTTAAAATATTGATTATCAGAATGAAATTTAAGTAATCAGTCCTATTTCTAGCTTAACACTTAAGTTTTGAGCTATTTTCAGGTTTACAAGTGGGGACCTAAACCGTCTTCCAACTTATATCTGGGGACATTTGTGTATAAATTATTAGATTTTGAATTAGTGTCAAAGCCTATATGGTTCCATCAATTATTTCAATTTCATTTTTCACACTCGATAAATTTACAAGTGGGGACCTTCACAGTCATTTCAACAGACAAGTGGGGCCTTTTAAACACACATTTTCAAATTTCATGTATACTAAAATTTTATAGTTACAATATTGATTATCGGAATGAAATTTAAGTAATCAGTCCTATTTCTAGCTTAACACTTAAGTTTTGAGCTATTTTCAGGTTTACAAGTGGGGACCTAAACCGTCTTCCAACTTATATCTGGGGACATTTGTGTATAAATTATTAGATTTTGAATTAGTGTCAAAGCCTATATGGTTCCATCAATTATTTCAATTTCATTTTTCACACTCGATAAATTTACAAGTGGGGACCTTCACAGTCATTTCAACAGACAAGTGGGGACCTTCACAGTCATTTCAACAGACAAGTGGGGCCTTTTAAACACACATTTTCAAATTTCATGTATACTAAAATTTTATAGTTAAAATATTGATTATCAGAATGAAATTTAAGTAATCAGTTCTATTTCTAGCTTAACACTTAAGTTTTGAGCTATTTTCAGGTTTACAAGTGGGGACCTAAACCGTCTTCCAACCTTATATCTGGGGACATTTGTGTATAAATTATTAGATTTTGAATTAGTGTCAAAGCCTATATGGTTCCATCAATTATTTCAATTTCATTTTTCACACTCGATAAATTTACAAGTGGGGACCTTCACAGTCATTTCAACAGACAAGTGGGGCCTTTTAAACACACATTTTCAAATTTCATGTATGCTAAAATTTTATAGTTAAAATATTGATTATCAGAATGAAATTTAAGTAATCAGTCCTATTTCTAGCTTAACACTTAAGTTTTGAGCTATTTTCAGGTTTACAAGTGGGGACCTAAACCGTCTTCCAACCTTATATCTGGGGACATTTGTGTATAAATTATTAGATTTTGAATAAGTGTCGAAGCCTATATTGTTTCATCAGGTATTTGAATTTCATTATTCCACACTCGTTAAATTTACAAGTGGGGTCTTTTAAACACACATTTTCAAATTCCATGTATATTATAATTTTATAGTTAAAATATTCATTATCAGAATGAAATTTAAGTAATCAGTCCTATTTCTAGCTTAACACTTAAGTTTTGAGCTATTTTCAGGTTTACAAGTGGGGACCTAAACCGTCTTCCAACCTTATATCTGGGGACATTTGTGTATAAATTATTAGATTTTGAATAAGTGTCGAAGCCTATATTGTTTCATCAGGTATTTGAATTTCATTATTTCACACTCGTTAAATTTACAAGTGGGGTCTTTTAAACACACATTTTCAAATTCCATGTATATTATAATTTTATAGTTAAAATATTGATTATCAGAATGAAATTTAAGTAATCAGTCCTATTTCTAGCTTAACACTTAAGTTTTGAGCTATTTTCAGGTTTACAAGTGGGAACCTAAACCGTCTTCCAACCTTATATCTGGGGACATTTGTGTATAAATTATTAGATTATGAATTAGTGTCAAAGCCAATATGGTTCCATCAGTTAATTCAATTTCATTTTTCACACTCAAAAAACTTACAAGTGAGGCCTTCACTGTCATTTCAACAGATACGTGGGGTCTTTTAAACAAAATTTTCAAATTTCATGTATATTATAATTTTATAGCTAAAATATTGATTATCAGAATGAAATTTAAGTAATCATTCCTACTTATTGCTTAACACTTAAGTTTTGAGCTATTTTCAGGTTTACAAGTGGGGACCTTAACCGTCTTCCAACCTTATATCTGGGGACATTTGTGTATAAATTATTAGATTTTGAATTAGTGTCAAAGCCTATATGGTTCCATCAATTATTTCAATTTCATTTTTCACACTCGATAAATTTACAAGTGGGGATCTTCACAGTCATTTCAACAGACAAGTGGGGTCTTTTAAACACACGTTTTCAAATTCCATGTATATTATAATTTTATAGTTAAAATATTGATTATCAGAATGAAATTAAAGTAATCAGATCTATTTCTAGCTTAACACTTAAGTTTTGAGCTATTTTCAGGTTTACAAGTGGGGACCTAAACCGTCTTCCAACCTTATATCTGGGGACATTTGTGTATAAATTATTAGATTTTGAATAAGTGTCGAAGCCTATATTGTTTCATCAGGTATTTGAATTTCATTATTTCACACTCGTTAAATTTACAAGTGGGGTCTTTTAAACACACATTTTCAAATTCCATGTATATTATAATTTTATAGTTAAAATATTCATTATCAGAATGAAATTTAAGTAATCAGTCCTATTTCTAGCTTAACACTTAAGTTTTGAGCTATTTTCAGGTTTACAAGTGGGGACCTAAACCGTCTTCCAACTTATATCTGGGGACATTTGTGTATAAATTATTAGATTTTGAATTAGTGTCAAAGCCTATATGGTTCCATCAATTATTTCAATTTCATTTTTCACACTCGATAAATTTACAAGTGGGGACCTTCACAGTCATTTCAACAGACAAGTGGGGACCTTCACAGTCATTTCAACAGACAAGTGGGGCCTTTTAAACACACATTTTCAAATTTCATGTATACTAAAATTTTATAGTTAAAATATTGATTATCAGAATGAAATTTAAGTAATCAGTTCTATTTCTAGCTTAACACTTAAGTTTTGAGCTATTTTCAGGTTTACAAGTGGGGACCTAAACCGTCTTCCAACCTTATATCTGGGGACATTTGTGTATAAATTATTAGATTTTGAATTAGTGTCAAAGCCTATATGGTTCCATCAATTATTTCAATTTCATTTTTCACACTCGATAAATTTACAAGTGGGGACCTTCACAGTCATTTCAACAGACAAGTGGGGCCTTTTAAACACACATTTTCAAATTTCATGTATACTAAAATTTTATAGTTAAAATATTGATTATCAGAATGAAATTTAAGTAATCAGTCCTATTTCTAGCTTAACACTTAAGTTTTGAGCTATTTTCAGGTTTACAAGTGGGGACCTAAACCGTCTTCCAACTTATATCTGGGGACATTTGTGTATAAATTATTAGATTTTGAATTAGTGTCAAAGCCTATATGGTTCCATCAATTATTTCAATTTCATTTTTCACACTCGATAAATTTACAAGTGGGGACCTTCACAGTCATTTCAACAGACAAGTGGGGACCTTCACAGTCATTTCAACAGACAAGTGGGGCCTTTTAAACACACATTTTCAAATTTCATGTATACTAAAATTTTATAGTTAAAATATTGATTATCAGAATGAAATTTAAGTAATCAGTTCTATTTCTAGCTTAACACTTAAGTTTTGAGCTATTTTCAGGTTTACAAGTGGGGACCTAAACCGTCTTCCAACCTTATATCTGGGGACATTTGTGTATAAATTATTAGATTTTGAATTAGTGTCAAAGCCTATATGGTTCCATCAATTATTTCAATTTCATTTTTCACACTCGATAAATTTACAAGTGGGGACCTTCACAGTCATTTCAACAGACAAGTGGGGCCTTTTAAACACACATTTTCAAATTTCATGTATACTAAAATTTTATAGTTAAAATATTGATTATCAGAATGAAATTTAAGTAATCAGTCCTATTTCTAGCTTAACACTTAAGTTTTGAGCTATTTTCAGGTTTACAAGTGGGGACCTAAACCGTCTTCCAACCTTATATCTGGGGACATTTGTGTATAAATTATTAGATTTTGAATAAGTGTCGAAGCCTATATGGTTCCATCAATTATTTCAATTTCATTTTTCACACTCGATAAATTTACAAGTGGGGACCTTCACAGTCATTTCAACAGACAAGTGGGGCCTTTTAAACACACATTTTCAAATTTCATGTATTATAACATTTTATAGTTATAATATTGATTATCAGAATGAAATTTAAGTAATCAGCCCTATTTCTAGCTTAACACTTAAGTTTTGTTAAAATATTGATTATCAGAATGCAATTTAAGTAATCATTCCTAATTATAGCTTAACACTTAAGTTTTGAGCAAATTTTAGGTTTACAAGTGGGGACATAAACCGTCATCCAACCTTATATCTGGGGAAATTTGTGTATAAATTATTAGATTTTGAATTAGTGTCAAAGCCTATATGGTTCCATCAGTTATTTCAATTTCATTTTTCTCACTCGATAAATTTACAAGTGGGGACCTTCACAGTCATTTCAACAGACAAGTGGGGCCTTTTAAACACACATTTTCAAATTTCATGTACACTAAAATTTTATAGGTAAAATATTGATTATCAGAATGAAATTTAAGTAATCAGTCCTATTTCTAGCTTAACACTTAAGTTTTGAGCTATTTTCAGGTTTACAAGTGGGAACCTAAACCGTCTTCCAACCTTATATCTGGGGACATTTGTGTATAAATTATTAGATTATGAATTAGTGTCAAAGCCAATATGGTTCCATCAGTTAATTCAATTTCATTTTTCACACTCAAAAAACTTACAAGTGAGGCCTTCACTGTCATTTCAACAGATACGTGGGGTCTTTTAAACAAAATTTTCAAATTTCATGTATATTATAATTTTATAGCTAAAATATTGATTATCAGAATGAAAATTAAGTAATCATTCCTACTTATTGCTTAACACTTAAGTTTTGAACTATTTTCAGGTTTACAAGTGGGGACCTAAACCGTCTTCCAACCTTATATCTGGGGACATTTGTGTATAAATTATTAGATTTTGAATTAGTGTCAAAGCCTATATGGTTCCATCAATTATTTCAATTTCATTTTTCACACTCGATAAATTTACAAGTGGGGACCTTCACAGTCATTTCAACAGACAAGTGGGGACCTTCACAGTCATTTCAACAGACAAGTGGGGCCTTTTAAACACACATTTTCAAATTTCATGTATACTAAAATTTTATAGTTAAAATATTGATTATCAGAATGGAATTTAAGTAATCAGTCCTATTTCTAGCTTAACACTTAAGTTTTGAGCTATTTTCAGGTTTACAAGTGGGGACCTAAACCGTCTTCCAACCTTATATCTGGGGTACATTTGTGTATAAATTATTAGATTTTGAATTAGTGTCAAAGCCTATATGGTTCCATCAATTATTTCAATTTCATTTTTCACACTCGATAAATTTACAAAAGAGGATCTTCACAGTCATTTCAACAGACAAGTGGGGTCTTTTAAACACACGTTTTCAAATTTCATGTATATTATAATTTTATAGTCAAAATATTCATTATCAGAATGAAATTTAAGTAATCAGTCCTATTTCTAGCATAACACTTAAGTTTTGAGCTATTTTGAGGTTTACAAGTGGGGACCTAAACCGTCTTCCAACCTTATATCTGGGGACATTTGTGTATAAATTATTAGATTTTGAATTAGTGTCAAAGCCTATATGGTTCCATCAATTATTTCAATTTAAATTTTCACACTCGATAAATTTACAAGTGGGGACCTTCACAGTCATTTCAACAGACAAGTGGGGCCTTTTAAACACACATTTTCAAATTTCATGTATACTAAAATTTTATAGTTAAAATATTGATTATCAGAATGAAATTTAAGTAATCAGTTCTATTTCTAGCTTAACACTATTTCTAGCTTAACACTTAAGTTTTGAGCTATTTTCAGGTTTACAAGTGGGGACCTAAACCGTCTTCCAACCTTATATCTGGGGACATTTGTGTATAAATTATTAGATTTTGAATAAGTGTCGAAGCCTATATTGTTTCATCAGGTATTTGATATTCATTATTTCACACTCGTTAAATTTACAAGTGGGGTCTTTTAAACACACATTTTCAAATTCCATGTATATTATAATTTTATAGTTAAAATATTCATTATCAGAATGAAATTTAAGTAATCAGTCCTATTTCTAGCTTAACACTTAAGTTTTGAGCTATTTTCAGGTTTACAAGTGGGGACCTAAACCGTCTTCCAACCTTATATCTGGGGACATTTGTGTATAAATTATTAGATTTTGAATTAGTGTCAAAGCCTATATGGTTCCATCAATTATTTCAATTTCATTTTTCACACTCGATAAATTTACAAGTGGGGACCTTCACAGTCATTTCAACAGACAAGTGGGGACCTTCACAGTCATTTCAACAGACAAGTGGGGCCTTTTAAACACACATTTTCAAATTTCATGTATACTAAAATTTTATAGTTAAAATATTGATTATCAGAATGGAATTTAAGTAATCAGTCCTATTTCTAGCTTAACACTTAAGTTTTGAGCTATTTTCAGGTTTACAAGTGGGGACCTAAACCGTCTTCCAACCTTATATCTGGGGTACATTTGTGTATAAATTATTAGATTTTGAATTAGTGTCAAAGCCTATATGGTTCCATCAATTATTTCAATTTCATTTTTCACACTCGATAAATTTACAAGTGGGGACCTTCACAGTCATTTCAACAGACAAGTGGGGACCTTCACAGTCATTTCAACAGACAAGTGGGGCCTTTTAAACACACATTTTCAAATTTCATGTATACTAAAATTTTATAGTTAAAATATTGATTATCAGTATGAAATTTAAGTAATCAGTTCTATTTCTAGCTTAACACTTAAGTTTTGAGCTATTTTCAGGTTTACAAGTGGGGACCTAAACCGTCTTCCAACCTTATATCTGGGGACATTTGTGTATAAATTATTAGATTTTGAATTAGTGTCAAAGCCTATATGGTTCCATCAATTATTTCAATTTCATTTTTCACACTCGATAAATTTACAAGTGGGGACCTTCACAGTCATTTCAACAGACAAGTGGGGCCTTTTAAACACACATTTTCAAATTTCATGTATTATAACATTTTATAGTTATAATATTGATTATCAGAATGAAATTTAAGTAATCAGCCCTATTTCTAGCTTAACACTTAAGTTTTGTTAAAATATTGATTATCAGAATGAAATTTAAGTAATCATTCCTAATTATAGCTTAACACTTAAGTTTTGAGCAAATTTTAGGTTTACAAGTGGGGACATAAACCGTCATCCAACCTTATATCTGGGGAAATTTGTGTATAAATTATTAGATTTTGAATTAGTGTCAAAGCCTATATGGTTCCATCAGTTATTTCAATTTCATTTTTCTCACTCGATAAATTTACAAGTGGGGACCTTCACAGTCATTTCAACAGACAAGTGGGGCCTTTTAAACACACATTTTCAAATTCCATGTATATTATAATTTTATAGTTAAAATATTCATTATCAGAATGAAATTTAAGTAATCAGTCCTATTTCTAGCTTAACACTTAAGTTTTGAGCTATTTTCAGGTTTACAAGTGGGGACCTAAACCGTCTTCCAACCTTATATCTGGGGACATTTGTGTATAAATTATTAGATTTTGAATTAGTGTCAAAGCCTATATGGTTCCATCAATTATTTCAATTTCATTTTTCACACTCGATAAATTTACAAGTGGGGACCTTCACAGTCATTTCAACAGACAAGTGGGGACCTTCACAGTCATTTCAACAGACAAGTGGGGCCTTTTAAACACACATTTTCAAATTTCATGTATACTAAAATTTTATAGTTAAAATATTGATTATCAGAATGGAATTTAAGTAATCAGTCCTATTTCTAGCTTAACACTTAAGTTTTGAGCTATTTTCAGGTTTACAAGTGGGGACCTAAACCGTCTTCCAACCTTATATCTGGGGTACATTTGTGTATAAATTATTAGATTTTGAATTAGTGTCAAAGCCTATATGGTTCCATCAATTATTTCAATTTCATTTTTCACACTCGATAAATTTACAAGTGGGGACCTTCACAGTCATTTCAACAGACAAGTGGGGACCTTCACAGTCATTTCAACAGACAAGTGGGGCCTTTTAAACACACATTTTCAAATTTCATGTATACTAAAATTTTATAGTTAAAATATTGATTATCAGTATGAAATTTAAGTAATCAGTCCTATTTCTAGCTTAACACTTAAGTTTTGAGCTATTTTCAGGTTTACAAGTGGGGACCTAAACCGTCTTCCAACCTTATATCTGGGGACATTTGTGTATAAATTATTAGATTTTGAATTAGTGTCAAAGCCTATATGGTTCCATCAATTATTTCAATTTCATTTTTCACACTCGATAAATTTACAAGTGGGGACCTTCACAGTCATTTCAACAGACAAGTGGGGCCTTTTAAACACACATTTTCAAATTTCATGTATTATAACATCAGAATGAAATTTAAGTAATCAGCCCTATTTCTAGCTTAACACTTAAGTTTTGTTAAAATATTGATTATCAGAATGAAATTTAAGTAATCATTCCTAATTATAGCTTAACACTTAAGTTTTGAGCAAATTTTAGGTTTACAAGTGGGGACATAAACCGTCATCCAACCTTATATCTGGGGAAATTTGTGTATAAATTATTAGATTTTGAATTTGTGTCAAAGCCTATATGGTTCCATCAGTTATTTCAATTTCATTTTTCTCACTCGATAAATTTACAAGTGGGGACCTTCACAGTCATTTCAACAGACAAGTGGGGCCTTTTAAACACACATTTTCAAATTTCATGTACACTAAAATTTTATAGGTAAAATATTGATTATCAGAATGAAATTTAAGTAATCAGTCCTATTTCTAGCTTAACACTTAAGTTTTGAGCTATTTTCAGGTTTACAAGTGGGAACCTAAACCGTCTTCCAACCTTATATCTGGGGACATTTGTGTATAAATTATTAGATTATGAATTAGTGTCAAAGCCAATATGGTTCCATCAGTTAATTCAATTTCATTTTTCACACTCAAAAAACTTACAAGTGAGGCCTTCACTGTCATTTCAACAGATACGTGGGGTCTTTTAAACAAAATTTTCAAATTTCATGTATATTATAATTTTATAGCTAAAATATTGATTATCAGAATGAAATTTAAGTAATCATTCCTACTTATTGCTTAACACTTAAGTTTTGAGCTATTTTCAGGTTTACAAGTGGGGACCTAAACCGTCTTCCAACCTTATATCTGGGGACATTTGTGTATAAATTATTAGATTTTGAATAAGTGTCGAAGCCCATATTGCTTCATCAGGTATTTGAATTTCATTTTTTCACACTCGTTAAATTTACAAGTTGGGTCTTTTAAACACACATTTTCAAATTCCATGTATATTATAATTTTATAGTTAAAATATTGATTATCAGAATGAAATTTAAGTAATCATTCCTACTTATAGCTTAACACTTAAGTTTTGAGCAATTTTTAGGTTTTCAAGGGGGGACCTTCACAGTCATTTCAACAGACAAGTGGGGCCTTTTAAACACACATTTTCAAATTTCATTTACACTAAAATTTTATAGGTAAAATATTGATTATCAGAATGAAATTTAAGTAATCAGTCCTATTTCTATCTTAACACTTAAGTTTTGAGCTATTTTCAGGTTTACAAGTGGGGACCTAAACCGTCTTCCAACCTTATATCTGGGGACATTTGTGTATAAATTATTAGATTATGAATTAGTGTCAAAGCCAATATGGTTCCATCAGTTAATTCAATTTCATTTTTCACACTCAAAAAACTTACAAGTGAGGCCTTCACTGTCATTTCAACAGATACGTGGGGTCTTTTAAACAAAATTTTCAAATTTCATGTATATTATAATTTTATAGCTAAAATATTGATTATCAGAATGAAATTTAAGTAATCATTCCTACTTATTGCTTAACACTTAAGTTTTGAGCTATTTTCAGGTTTACAAGTGGGGACCTAAACCGTCTTCCAACCTTATATCTGGGGACATTTGTGTATAAATTATTAGATTTTGAATAAGTGTCGAAGCCCATATTGCTTCATCAGGTATTTGAATTTCATTTTTTCACACTCGTTAAATTTACAAGTTGGGTCTTTTAAACACACATTTTCAAATTCCATGTATATTATAATTTTATAGTTAAAATATTGATTATCAGAATGAAATTTAAGTAATAATTCCTACTTATAGCTTAACACTTAAGTTTTGAGCAATTTTTAGGTTTACAAGTGGGGACCTAAACCGTCTTCCAACCTTATATCTGGGGACATTTGTGTATAAATTATTAGATTATGAATTAGTGTCAAAGCCTATATGGTTCCATCAGTTAATTCAATTTCATTTTTCACACTCAAAAAACTTACAAGTGAGGCCTTCACTGTCATTTCAACAGATACGTGGGGTCTTTTAAACAAAATTTTCAAATTTCATGTATATTATAATTTTATAGCTAAAATATTCATTATCAGAATGAAATTTAAGTAATCAGTCCTATTTCTAGCTTAACACTTAAGTTTTGAGCTATTTTCAGGTTTACAAGTGGGGACCTAAACCGTCTTCCAACCTTATATCTGGGGACATTTGTGTATAAATTATTAGATTTTGAATTAGTGTCAAAGCCTATATGGTTCCATCAATTATTTCAATTTCATTTTTCACACTCGATAAATTTACAAGTGGGGACCTTCACTGTCATTTCAACAGACAAGAGGGGTCTTTTAAACACACGTTCTCAAATTTCATGTATATTATAATTTTATAGTTAAAATATTCATTATCAGAATGAAATTTAAGTAATCAGTCCTATTTCTAGCTTAACACTTAAGTTTTGAGCTAATTTCAGGTTTACAAGTGGGGACCTAAACCGTCTTCCAACCTTATATCTGGGGACATTTGTGTATAAATTATTAGATTTTGAATAAGTGTCGAAGCCTATATTGCTTCACCAGGTATTTGAATTTCATTTTTTCACACTCGTTAAATTTACAAGTGGGGTCTTTTAAACACACATTTTCAAATTCCATGTATATTATAATTTTATAGTTAAAATATTGATTATCAGAATGAAATTTAAGTAATCATTCCTACTTATAGCTTAACACTTAAGTTTTGAGCAATTTTTAGGTTTACAAGAGGGGACCTAAACCGTCTTCCAACCTTATATCTGGGGACATTTGTGTATAAATTATTAGATTATGAATTAGTGTCAAAGCCTATATGGTTCCATCAGTTAATTCAATTTCATTTTTCACACTCAAAAAACTTACAAGTGAGGCCTTCACTGTCATTTCAACAGATACGTGGGGTCTTTTAAACAAAATTTTCAAATTTCATGTATATTATAATTTTATAGCTAAAATATTCATTATCAGAATGAAATTTAAGTAATCAGTCCTATTTCTAGCTTAACACTTAAGTTTTGAGCTATTTTCAGGTTTACAAGTGGGGACCTAAACCGTCTTCCAACCTTATATCTGGGGACATTTGTGTATAAATTATTAGATTTTGAATTAGTGTCAAAGCCTATATGGTTCCATCAATTATTTCAATTTCATTTTTCACACTCGATAAATTTACAAGTGGGGACCTTCACTGTCATTTCAACAGACAAGAGGGGTCTTTTAAACACACGTTTTCAAATTTCATGTATATTATAATTTTATAGTTAAAATATTCATTATCAGAATGAAATTTAAGTAATCAGTCCTATTTCTAGCTTAACACTTAAGTTTTGAGCTAATTTCAGGTTTACAAGTGGGGACCTAAACCGTCTTCCAACCTTATATCTGGGGACATTTGTGTATAAATTATTAGATTTTGAATAAGTGTCGAAGCCTATATTGCTTCACCAGGTATTTGAATTTCATTTTTTCACACTCGTTAAATTTACAAGTGGGGTGTTTTAAACACACATTTTCAAATTCCATGTATATTATAATTTTATAGTTAAAATATTGATTATCAGAATGAAATTTAAGTAATCATTCCTACTTATAGCTTAACACTTAAGTTTTGAGCAATTTTTAGGTTTACAAGTGGGGACCTAAACCGTCTTCCAACCTTATATCTGGGGACATTTGTGTATAAATTATTAGATTTTGAATTAGTGTCAAAGCCAATATGGTTCCATCAATTATTTCAATTTCATTTTTCACACTCGATAAATTTACAAGTGGGGACCTTCACAGTCATTTCAACAGACAAGTGGGGACCTTCACAGTCATTTCAACAGACAAGTGGGGCCTTTTAAACACACATTTTCAAATTTCATGTATACTAAAATTTTATAGTTAAAATATTGATTATCAGTATGAAATTTAAGTAATCAGTCCTATTTCTAGCTTAACACTTAAGTTTTGAGCTATTTCCAGGTTTACAAGTGGGGACCTAAACCGTCTTCCAACCTTATATCTGGGGACATTTGTGTATAAATTATTAGATTTTGAATTAGTGTCAAAGCCTATATGGTTCCATCAATTATTTCAATTTCATTTTTCACACTCGATAAATTTACAAGTGGGGACCTTCACAGTCATTTCAACAGACAAGTGGGGTCTTTTAAACACACGTTTTCAAATTTCATGTATATTATAATTTTATAGTTAAAATACTCATTATCAAAATGAAATTTAAGTAATCAGTCCTATTTCTAGCTTAACACTTAAGTTTTGAGCTATTTTCAGGTTTACAAGTGGGGACCTAAACCGTCTTCCAACCTTATATCTGGGGACATTTGTGTATAAATTATTAGATTTTGAATTAGTGTCAAAGCCTATATGGTTCCATCAATTATTTCAATTTCATTTTTCACACTCGATAAATTTACAAGTGGGGACCTTCACAGTCATTTCAACAGACAAGTGGGGTCTTTTAAACAAACGTTTTCAAATTTCATGTATATTAAAATTTTATAGTTAAAATATTCATTATCAGAATGAAATTTAAGTAATCAGTCCTATTTCTAGCTTAACACTTAAGTTTTGAGCTAATTTCAGGTTTACAAGTGGGGACCTAAACCGTCTTCCAACCTTATATCTGGGGACATTTGTGTATAAATTACTAGATTTTGAATAAGTGTCGAAGCCTATATTGCTTCACCAGGTATTTGAATTTCATTTTTTCACACTCGTTAAATTTACAAGTGGGGTCTTTTAAACACACATTTTCAAATTCCATGTATATTATAATTTTATAGTTAAAATATTGATTATCAGAATGAAATTTAAGTAATCATTCCTACTTATAGCTTAACACTTAAGTTTTGAGCAATTTTTAGGTTTACAAGTGGGGACCTAAACCGTCTTCCAACCTTATATCTGGGGACATTTGTGTATAAATTATTAGATTATGAATTAGTGTCAAAGCCTATATGGTTCCATCAGTTAATTCAATTTCATTTTTCACACTCAAAAAATTTACAAGTGAGGCCTTCACTGTCATTTCAACAGATACGTGGGGTCTTTTAAACAAAATTTTCAAATTTCATGTATATTATAATTTTATAGCTAAAATATTCATTATCAGAATGAAATTTAAGTAATCAGTCCTATTTCTAGCTTAACACTTAAGTTTTGAGCTATTTTCAGGTTTACAAGTGGGGACCTAAACCGTCTTCCAACCTTATATCTGGGGACATTTGTGTATAAATTATTAGATTTTGAATTAGTGTCAAAGCCTATATGGTTCCATCAATTATTTCAATTTCATTTTTCACACTCGATAAATTTACAAGTGGGGACCTTCACTGTCATTTCAACAGACAAGAGGGGTCTTTTAAACACACGTTTTCAAATTTCATGTATATTATAATTTTATAGTTAAAATATTCATTATCAGAATGAAATTTAAGTAATCAGTCCTATTTCTAGCTTAACACTTAAGTTTTGAGCTAATTTCAGGTTTACAAGTGGGGACCTAAACCGTCTTCCAACCTTATATCTGGGGACATTTGTGTATAAATTATTAGATTTTGAATAAGTGTCGAAGCCTATATTGCTTCACCAGGTATTTGAATTTCATTTTTTCACACTCGTTAAATTTACAAGTGGGGTCTTTTAAACACACATTTTCAAATTCCATGTATATTATAATTTTATAGTTAAAATATTGATTATCAGAATGAAATTTAAGTAATCATTCCTACTTATAGCTTAACACTTAAGTTTTGAGCAATTTTTAGGTTTACAAGTGGGGACCTAAACCGTCTTCCAACCTTATATCTGGGGACATTTGTGTATAAATTATTAGATTATGAATTAGTGTCAAAGCCTATATGGTTCCATCAGTTAATTCAATTTCATTTTTCACACTCAAAAAACTTACAAGTGAGGCCTTCACTGTCATTTCAACAGATACGTGGGGTCTTTTAAACAAAATTTTCAAATTTCATGTATATTATAATTTTATAGCTAAAATATTCATTATCAGAATGAAATTTAAGTAATCAGTCCTATTTCTAGCTTAACACTTAAGTTTTGAGCTATTTTCAGGTTTACAAGTGGGGACCTAAACCGTCTTCCAACCTTATATCTGGGGACATTTGTGTATAAATTATTAGATTTTGAATTAGTGTCAAAGCCTATATGGTTCCATCAATTATTTCAATTTCATTTTTCACACTCGATAAATTTACAAGTGGGGACCTTCACTGTCATTTCAACAGACAAGAGGGGTCTTTTAAACACACGTTTTCAAATTTCATGTATATTATAATTTTATAGTTAAAATATTCATTATCAGAATGAAATTTAAGTAATCAGTCCTATTTCTAGCTTAACACTTAAGTTTTGAGCTAATTTCAGGTTTACAAGTGGGGACCTAAACCGTCTTCCAACCTTATATCTGGGGACATTTGTGTATAAATTATTAGATTTTGAATAAGTGTCGAAGCCTATATTGCTTCACCAGGTATTTGAATTTCATTTTTTCACACTCGTTAAATTTACAAGTGGGGTCTTTTAAACACACATTTTCAAATTCCATGTATATTATAATTTTATAGTTAAAATATTGATTATCAGAATGAAATTTAAGTAATCATTCCTACTTATAGCTTAACACTTAAGTTTTGAGCAATTTTTAGGTTTACAAGTGGGGACCTAAACCGTCTTCCAACCTTATATCTGGGGACATTTGTGTATAAATTATTAGATTTTGAATTAGTGTCAAAGCCAATATGGTTCCATCAATTATTTCAATTTCATTTTTCACACTCGATAAATTTACAAGTGGGGACCTTCACAGTCATTTCAACAGACAAGTGGGGACCTTCACAGTCATTTCAACAGACAAGTGGGGCCTTTTAAACACACATTTTCAAATTTCATGTATACTAAAATTTTATAGTTAAAATATTGATTATCAGTATGAAATTTAAGTAATCAGTCCTATTTCTAGCTTAACACTTAAGTTTTGAGCTATTTTCAGGTTTACAAGTGGGGACCTAAACCGTCTTCCAACCTTATATCTGGGGACATTTGTGTATAAATTATTAGATTTTGAATTAGGGTCAAAGCCTATATGGTTCCATCAATTATTTCAATTTCATTTTTCACACTCGATAAATTTACAAGTGGGGACCTTCACTGTCATTTCAACAGACAAGAGGGGTCTTTTAAACACACGTTTTCAAATTTCATGTATATTATAATTTTATAGTTAAAATATTCATTATCAGAATGAAATTTAAGTAATCAGTCCTATTTCTAGCTTAACACTTAAGTTTTGAGCTAATTTCAGGTTTACAAGTGGGGACCTAAACCGTCTTCCAACCTTATATCTGGGGACATTTGTGTATAAATTATTAGATTTTGAATAAGTGTCGAAGCCTATATTGCTTCACCAGGTATTTGAATTTCATTTTTTCACACTCGTTAAATTTACAAGTGGGGTCTTTTAAACACACATTTTCAAATTCCATGTATATTATAATTTTATAGTTAAAATATTGATTATCAGAATGAAATTTAAGTAATCATTCCTACTTATAGCTTAACACTTAAGTTTTGAGCAATTTTTAGGTTTACAAGTGGGGACCTAAACCGTCTTCCAACCTTATATCTGGGGACATTTGTGTATAAATTATTAGATTTTGAATTAGTGTCAAAGCCAATATGGTTCCATCAATTATTTCAATTTCATTTTTCACACTCGATACATTTACAAGTGGGGACCTTCACAGTCATTTCAACAGACAAGTGGGGACCTTCACAGTCATTTCAACAGACAAGTGGGGCCTTTTAAACACACATTTTCAAATTTCATGTATACTAAAATTTTATAGTTAAAATATTGATTATCAGTATGAAATTTAAGTAATCAGTCCTATTTCTAGCTTAACACTTAAGTTTTGAGCTATTTTCAGGTTTACAAGTGGGGACCTAAACCGTCTTCCAACCTTATATCTGGGGACATTTGTGTATAAATTATTAGATTTTGAATTAGTGTCAAAGCCTATATGGTTCCATCAATTATTTCAATTTCATTTTTCACACTCGATAAATTTACAAGTGGGGACCTTCACAGTCATTTCAACAGACAAGTGGGGTCTTTTAAACACACGTTTTCAAATTTCATGTATATTATAATTTTATAGTTAAAATACTCATTATCAAAATGAAATTTAAGTAATCAGTCCTATTTCTAGCTTAACACTTAAGTTTTGAGCTATTTTCAGGTTTACAAGTGGGGACCTAAACCGTCTTCCAACCTTATATCTGGGGACATTTGTGTATAAATTATTAGATTTTGAATTAGTGTCAAAGCCTATATGGTTCCATCAATTATTTCAATTTCATTTTTCACACTCGATAAATTTACAAGTGGGGACCTTCACAGTCATTTCAACAGACAAGTGGGGACCTTCACAGTCATTTCAACAGACAAGTGGGGCCTTTTAAACACACATTTTCAAATTTCATGTATACTAAAATTTTATAGTTAAAATATTGATTATCAGAATGAAATTTAAGTAATCAGTTCTATTTCTAGCTTAACACTTAAGTTTTGAGCTATTTTCAGGTTTACAAGTGGGGACCTAAACCGTCTTCCAACCTTATATCTGGGGACATTTGTGTATAAATTATTAGATTTTGAATTAGTGTCAAAGCCTATATGGTTCCATCAATTATTTCAATTTCATTTTTCACACTCGATAAATTTACAAGTGGGGACCTTCACAGTCATTTAAACAGACAAGTGGGGCCTTTTAAACACACATTTTCAAATTTCATGTATTATAACATTTTATAGTTATAATATTGATTATCAGAATGAAATTTAAGTAATCAGCCCTATTTCTAGCTTAACACTTAAGTTTTGTTAAAATATTGATTATCAGAATGAAATTTAAGTAATCATTCCTAATTATAGCTTAACACTTAAGTTTTGAGCAAATTTTAGGTTTACAAGTGGGGACATAAACCGTCATCCAACCTTATATCTGGGGAAATTTGTGTATAAATTATTAGATTTTGAATTAGTGTCAAAGCCTATATGGTTCCATCAGTTATTTCAATTTCATTTTTCTCACTCGATAAATTTACAAGTGGGGACCTTCACAGTCATTTCAACAGACAAGTGGGGCCTTTTAAACACACATTTTCAAATTTCATGTACACTAAAATTTTATAGGTAAAATATTGATTATCAGAATGAAATTTAAGTAATCAGTCCTATTTCTAGCTTAACACTTAAGTTTTGAGCTATTTTCAGGTTTACAAGTGGGAACCTAAACCGTCTTCCAACCTTATATCTGGGGACATTTGTGTATAAATTATTAGATTATGAATTAGTGTCAAAGCCAATATGGTTCCATCAGTTAATTCAATTTCATTTTTCACACTCAAAAAACTTACAAGTGAGGCCTTCACTGTCATTTCAACAGATACGTGGGGTCTTTTAAACAAAATTTTCAAATTTCATGTATATTATAATTTTATAGCTAAAATATTGATTATCAGAATGAAATTTAAGTAATCATTCCTACTTATTGCTTAACACTTAAGTTTTGAGCTATTTTCAGGTTTACAAGTGGGGACCTAAACCGTCTTCCAACCTTATATCTGGGGACATTTGTGTATAAATTATTAGATTTTGAATAAGTGTCGAAGCCCATATTGCTTCATCAGGTATTTGAATTTCATTTTTTCACACTCGTTAAATTTACAAGTTGGGTCTTTTAAACACACATTTTCAAATTCCATGTATATTATAATTTTATAGTTAAAATATTGATTATCAGAATGAAATTTAAGTAATCATTCATACTTATAGCTTAACACTTAAGTTTTGAGCAATTTTTAGGTTTTCAAGGGGGGACCTTCACAGTCATTTCAACAGACAAGTGGGGCCTTTTAAACACACATTTTCAAATTTCATGTACACTAAAATTTTATAGGTAAAATATTGATTATCAGAATGAAATTTAAGTAATCAGTCCTATTTCTATCTTAACACTTAAGTTTTGAGCTATTTTCAGGTTTACAAGTGGGGACCTAAACCGTCTTCCAACCTTATATCTGGGGACATTTGTGTATAAATTATTAGATTATGAATTAGTGTCAAAGCCAATATGGTTCCATCAGTTAATTCAATTTCATTTTTCACACTCAAAAAACTTACAAGTGAGGCCTTCACTGTCATTTCAACAGATACGTGGGGTCTTTTAAACAAAATTTTCAAATTTCATGTATATTATAATTTTATAGCTAAAATATTCATTATCAGAATGAAATTTAAGTAATCAGTCCTATTTCTAGCTTAACACTTAAGTTTTGAGCTATTTTCAGGTTTACAAGTGGGGACCTAAACCGTCTTCCAACCTTATATCTGGGGACATTTGTGTATAAATTATTAGATTTTGAATTAGTGTCAAAGCCTATATGGTTCCATCAATTATTTCAATTTCATTTTTCACACTCGATAAATTTACAAGTGGGGACCTTCACTGTCATTTCAACAGACAGTAGGGGTCTTTTAAACACACGTTTTCAAATTTCATGTATATTATAATTTTATAGATAAAATATTCATTATCAGAATGAAATTTAAGTAATCAGTCCTATTTCTAGCTTAACACTTAAGTTTTGAGCTAATTTCAGGTTTACAAGTGGGGACCTAAACCGTCTTCCAACCTTATATCTGGGGACATTTGTGTATAAATTATTAGATTTTGAATAAGTGTCGAAGCCTATATTGCTTCACCAGGTATTTGAATTTCATTTTTTCACACTCGTTAAATTTACAAGTGGGGTCTTTTAAACACACATTTTCAAATTCCATGTATATTATAATTTTATAGTTAAAATATTGATTATCAGAATGAAATTTAAGTAATCATTCCTACTTATAGCTTAACACTTAAGTTTTGAGCAATTTTTAGGTTTACAAGTGGGGACCTAAACCGTCTTCCAACCTTATATCTGGGGACATTTGTGTATAAATTATTAGATTTTGAATAAGTGTCGAAGCCTATATTGCTTCACCAGGTATTTGAATTTCATTTTTTCACACTCGTTAAATTTACAAGTGGGGTCTTTTAAACACACATTTTCAAATTCCATGTATATTATAATTTTATAGTTAAAATATTGATTATCAGAATGAAATTTAAGTAATCATTCCTACTTATAGCTTAACACTTAAGTTTTGAGCAATTTTTAGGTTTACAAGTGGGGACCTAAACCGTCTTCCAACCTTATATCTGGGGACATTTGTGTATAAATTATTAGATTATGAATTAGTGTCAAAGCCTATATGGTTCCATCAGTTAATTCAATTTCATTTTTCACACTCAAAAAACTTACAAGTGAGGCCTTCACTGTCATTTCAACAGATACGTGGGGTCTTTTAAACAAAATTTTCAAATTTCATGTATATTATAATTTTATAGCTAAAATATTCATTATCAGAATGAAATTTAAGTAATCAGTCCTATTTCTAGCTTAACACTTAAGTTTTGAGCTATTTTCAGGTTTACAAGTGGGGACCTAAACCGTCTTCCAACCTTATATCTGGGGACATTTGTGTATAAATTATTAGATTTTGAATAAGTGTCGAAGCCTATATTGCTTCACCAGGTATTTGAATTTCATTTTTTCACACTCGTTAAATTTACAAGTGGGGTCTTTTAAACACACATTTTCAAATTCCATGTATATTATAATTTTATAGTTAAAATATTGATTATCAGAATGAAATTTAAGTAATCATTCCTACTTATAGCTTAACACTTAAGTTTTGAGCAATTTTTAGGTTTACAAGTGGGGACCTAAACCGTCTTCCAACCTTATATCTGGGGACATTTGTGTATAAATTATTAGATTTTGAATTAGTGTCAAAGCCAATATGGTTCCATCAATTATTTCAATTTCATTTTTCACACTCGATAAATTTACAAGTGGGGACCTTCACAGTCATTTCAACAGACAAGTGGGGACCTTCACAGTCATTTCAACAGACAAGTGGGGACCTTCACAGTCATTTCAACAGACAAGTGGGGCCTTTTAAACACACATTTTCAAATTTCATGTATACTAAAATTTTATAGTTAAAATATTGATTATCAGTATGAAATTTAAGTAATCAGTCCTATTTCTAGCTTAACACTTAAGTTTTGAGCTATTTTCAGGTTTACAAGTGGGGACCTAAACCGTCTTCCAACCTTATATCTGGGGACATTTGTGTATAAATTATTAGATTTTGAATTAGTGTCAAAGCCTATATGGTTCCATCAATTATTTCAATTTCATTTTTCACACTCGATAAATTTACAAGTGGGGACCTTCACAGTCATTTCAACAGACAAGTGGGGCCTTTTAAACACACATTTTCAAATTTCATGTATACTAAAATTTTATAGTTAAAATATTGATTATCAGAATGAAATTTAAGTAATCAGTCCTATTTCTAGCTTAACACTTAAGTTTTGAGCTATTTTCAGGTTTACAAGTGGGGACTTAAACCGTCTTCCAACCTTATATCTGGGGACATTTGTGTATAAATTATTAGATTTTGAATTAGTGTCAAAGCCTATATGGTTCCATCAATTATTTCAATTTCATTTTTCACACTCAAAAAACTTACAAGTGAGGCCTTCACTGTCATTTCAACAGATACGTGGGGTCTTTTAAACAAAATTTTCAAATTTCATGTATATTATAATTTTATAGCTAAAATATTCATTATCAGAATGAAATTTAAGTAATCAGTCCTATTTCTAGCTTAACACTTAAGTTTTGAGCTATTTTCAGGTTTACAAGTGGGGACCTAAACCGTCTTCCAACCTTATATCTGGGGACATTTGTGTATAAATTATTAGATTTTGAATTAGTGTCAAAGCCTATATGGTTCCATCAATTATTTCAATTTCATTTTTCACACTCGATAAATTTACAAGTGGGGACCTTCACTGTCATTTCAACAGACAAGAGGGGTCTTTTAAACACACGTTTTCAAATTTCATGTATATTATAATTTTATAGTTAAAATATTCATTATCAGAATGAAATTTAAGTAATCAGTCCTATTTCTAGCTTAACACTTAAGTTTTGAGCTAATTTCAGGTTTACAAGTGGGGACCTAAACCGTCTTCCAACCTTATATCTGGGGACATTTGTGTATAAATTATTAGATTTTGAATAAGTGTCGAAGCCTATATTGCTTCACCAGGTATTTGAATTTCATTTTTTCACACTCGTTAAATTTACAAGTGGGGTCTTTTAAACACACATTTTCAAATTCCATGTATATTATAATTTTATAGTTAAAATATTGATTATCAGAATGAAATTTAAGTAATCATTCCTACTTATAGCTTAACACTTAAGTTTTGAGCAATTTTTAGGTTTACAAGTGGGGACCTAAACCGTCTTCCAACCTTATATCTGGGGACATTTGTGTATAAATTATTAGATTTTGAATTAGTGTCAAAGCCAATATGGTTCCATCAATTATTTCAATTTCATTTTTCACACTCGATAAATTTACAAGTGGGGACCTTCACAGTCATTTCAACAGACAAGTGGGGACCTTCACAGTCATTTCAACAGACAAGTGGGGCCTTTTAAACACACATTTTCAAATTTCATGTATACTAAAATTTTATAGTTAAAATATTGATTATCAGTATGAAATTTAAGTAATCAGTCCTATTTCTAGCTTAACACTTAAGTTTTGAGCTATTTTCAGGTTTACAAGTGGGGACCTAAACCGTCTTCCAACCTTATATCTGGGGACATTTGTGTATAAATTATTAGATTTTGAATTAGTGTCAAAGCCTATATGGTTCCATCAATTATTTCAATTTCATTTTTCACACTCGATAAATTTACAAGTGGGGACCTTCACAGTCATTTCAACAGACAAGTGGGGCCTTTTAAACACACATTTTCAAATTTCATGTATACTAAAATTTTATAGTTAAAATATTGATTATCAGAATGAAATTTAAGTAATCAGTCCTATTTCTAGCTTAACACTTAAGTTTTGAGCTATTTTCAGGTTTACAAGTGGGGACTTAAACCGTCTTCCAACCTTATATCTGGGGACATTTGTGTATAAATTATTAGATTTTGAATTAGTGTCAAAGCCTATATGGTTCCATCAATTATTTCAATTTCATTTTTCACACTCAAAAAACTTACAAGTGAGGCCTTCACTGTCATTTCAACAGATACGTGGGGTCTTTTAAACAAAATTTTCAAATTTCATGTATATTATAATTTTATAGCTAAAATATTCATTATCAGAATGAAATTTAAGTAATCAGTCCTATTTCTAGCTTAACACTTAAGTTTTGAGCTATTTTCAGGTTTACAAGTGGGGACCTAAACCGTCTTCCAACCTTATATCTGGGGACATTTGTGTATAAATTATTAGATTTTGAATTAGTGTCAAAGCCTATATGGTTCCATCAATTATTTCAATTTCATTTTTCACACTCGATAAATTTACAAGTGGGGACCTTCACTGTCATTTCAACAGACAGTAGGGGTCTTTTAAACACACGTTTTCAAATTTCATGTATATTATAATTTTATAGATAAAATATTCATTATCAGAATGAAATTTAAGTAATCAGTCCTATTTCTAGCTTAACACTTAAGTTTTGAGCTAATTTCAGGTTTACAAGTGGGGACCTAAACCGTCTTCCAACCTTATATCTGGGGACATTTGTGTATAAATTATTAGATTTTGAATAAGTGTCGAAGCCTATATTGCTTCACCAGGTATTTGAATTTCATTTTTTCACACTCGTTAAATTTACAAGTGGGGTCTTTTAAACACACATTTTCAAATTCCATGTATATTATAATTTTATAGTTAAAATATTGATTATCAGAATGAAATTTAAGTAATCATTCCTACTTATAGCTTAACACTTAAGTTTTGAGCAATTTTTAGGTTTACAAGTGGGGACCTAAACCGTCTTCCAACCTTATATCTGGGGACATTTGTGTATAAATTATTAGATTATGAATTAGTGTCAAAGCCTATATGGTTCCATCAGTTAATTCAATTTCATTTTTCACACTCAAAAAACTTACAAGTGAGGAATTCACTGTCATTTCAACAGATACGTGGGGTCTTTTAAACAAAATTTTCAAATTTCATGTATATTATAATTTTATAGCTAAAATATTCATTATCAGAATGAAATTTAAGTAATCAGTCCTATTTCTAGCTTAACACTTAAGTTTTGAGCTATTTTCAGGTTTACAAGTGGGGACCTAAACCGTCTTCCAACCTTATATCTGGGGACATTTGTGTATAAATTATTAGATTTTGAATTAGTGTCAAAGCCTATATGGTTCCATCAATTATTTCAATTTCATTTTTCACACTCGATAAATTTACAAGTGGGGACCTTCACTGTCATTTCAACAGACAAGAGGGGTCTTTTAAACACACGTTTTCAAATTTCATGTATATTATAATTTTATAGTTAAAATATTCATTATCAGAATGAAATTTAAGTAATCAGTCCTATTTCTAGCTTAACACTTAAGTTTTGAGCTAATTTCAGGTTTACAAGTGGGGACCTAAACCGTCTTCCAACCTTATATCTGGGGACATTTGTGTATAAATTATTAGATTTTGAATAAGTGTCGAAGCCTATATTGCTTCACCAGGTATTTGAATTTCATTTTTTCACACTCGTTAAATTTACAAGTGGGGTCTTTTAAACACACATTTTCAAATTCCATGTATATTATAATTTTATAGTTAAAATATTGATTATCAGAATGAAATTTAAGTAATCATTCCTACTTATAGCTTAACACTTAAGTTTTGAGCAATTTTTAGGTTTACAAGTGGGGACCTAAACCGTCTTCCAACCTTATATCTGGGGACATTTGTGTATAAATTATTAGATTTTGAATTAGTGTCAAAGCCAATATGGTTCCATCAATTATTTCAATTTCATTTTTCACACTCGATAAATTTACAAGTGGGGACCTTCACAGTCATTTCAACAGACAAGTGGGGACCTTCACAGTCATTTCAACAGACAAGTGGGGCCTTTTAAACACACATTTTCAAATTTCATGTATACTAAAATTTTATAGTTAAAATATTGATTATCAGTATGAAATTTAAGTAATCAGTCCTATTTCTAGCTTAACACTTAAGTTTTGAGCTATTTTCAGGTTTACAAGTGGGGACCTAAACCGTCTTCCAACCTTATATCTGGGGACATTTGTGTATAAATTATTAGATTTTGAATTAGTGTCAAAGCCTATATGGTTCCATCAATTATTTCAATTTCATTTTTCACACTCGATAAATTTACAAGTGGGGACCTTCACAGTCATTTCAACAGACAAGTGGGGTCTTTTAAACACACGTTTTCAAATTTCATGTATATTATAATTTTATAGTTAAAATACTCATTATCAAAATGAAATTTAAGTAATCAGTCCTATTTCTAGCTTAACACTTAAGTTTTGAGCTATTTTCAGGTTTACAAGTGGGGACCTAAACCGTCTTCCAACCTTATATCTGGGGACATTTGTGTATAAATTATTAGATTTTGAATTAGTGTCAAAGCCTATATGGTTCCATCAATTATTTCAATTTCATTTTTCACACTCGATAAATTTACAAGTGGGGACCTTCACAGTCATTTCAACAGACAAGTGGGGTCTTTTAAACAAACGTTTTCAAATTTCATGTATATTAAAATTTTATAGTTAAAATATTCATTATCAGAATGAAATTTAAGTAATCAGTCCTATTTCTAGCTTAACACTTAAGTTTTGAGCTAATTTCAGGTTTACAAGTGGGGACCTAAACCGTCTTCCAACCTTATATCTGGGGACATTTGTGTATATATTACTAGATTTTGAATAAGTGTCGAAGCCTATATTGCTTCACCAGGTATTTGAATTTCATTTTTTCACACTCGTTAAATTTACAAGTGGGGTCTTTTAAACACACATTTTCAAATTCCATGTATATTATAATTTTATAGTTAAAATATTGATTATCAGAATGAAATTTAAGTAATCATTCCTACTTATAGCTTAACACTTAAGTTTTGAGCAATTTTTAGGTTTACAAGTGGGGACCTAAACCGTCTTCCAACCTTATATCTGGGGACATTTGTGTATAAATTATTAGATTTTGAATAAGTGTCGAAGCCCATATTGCTTCATCAGGTATTTGAATTTCATTTTTTCACACTCGTTAAATTTACAAGTTGGGTCTTTTAAACACACATTTTCAAATTCCATGTATATTATAATTTTATAGTTAAAATATTGATTATCAGAATGAAATTTAAGTAATAATTCCTACTTATAGCTTAACACTTAAGTTTTGAGCAATTTTTAGGTTTACAAGTGGGGACCTAAACCGTCTTCCAACCTTATATCTGGGGACATTTGTGTATAAATTATTAGATTATGAATTAGTGTCAAAGCCTATATGGTTCCATCAGTTAATTCAATTTCATTTTTCACACTCAAAAAACTTACAAGTGAGGCCTTCACTGTCATTTCAACAGATACGTGGGGTCTTTTAAACAAAATTTTCAAATTTCATGTATATTATAATTTTATAGCTAAAATATTCATTATCAGAATGAAATTTAAGTAATCAGTCCTATTTCTAGCTTAACACTTAAGTTTTGAGCTATTTTCAGGTTTACAAGTGGGGACCTAAACCGTCTTCCAACCTTATATCTGGGGACATTTGTGTATAAATTATTAGATTTTGAATTAGTGTCAAAGCCTATATGGTTCCATCAATTATTTCAATTTCATTTTTCACACTCGATAAATTTACAAGTGGGGACCTTCACTGTCATTTCAACAGACAAGAGGGGTCTTTTAAACACACGTTTTCAAATTTCATGTATATTATAATTTTATAGTTAAAATATTCATTATCAGAATGAAATTTAAGTAATCAGTCCTATTTCTAGCTTAACACTTAAGTTTTGAGCTAATTTCAGGTTTACAAGTGGGGACCTAAACCGTCTTCCAACCTTATATCTGGGGACATTTGTGTATAAATTATTAGATTTTGAATAAGTGTCGAAGCCTATATTGCTTCACCAGGTATTTGAATTTCATTTTTTCACACTCGTTAAATTTACAAGTGGGGTCTTTTAAACACACATTTTCAAATTCCATGTATATTATAATTTTATAGTTAAAATATTGATTATCAGAATGAAATTTAAGTAATCATTCCTACTTATAGCTTAACACTTAAGTTTTGAGCAATTTTTAGGTTTACAAGTGGGGACCTAAACCGTCTTCCAACCTTATATCTGGGGACATTTGTGTATAAATTATTAGATTTTGAATTAGTGTCAAAGCCTATATGGTTCCATCAATTATTTCAATTTCATTTTTCACACTCGATAAATTTACAAGTGGGGACCTTCACAGTCATTTCAACAGACAAGTGGGGTCTTTTAAACAAACGTTTTCAAATTTCATGTATATTAAAATTTTATAGTTAAAATATTCATTATCAGAATGAAATTTAAGTAATCAGTCCTATTTCTAGCTTAACACTTAAGTTTTGAGCTAATTTCAGGTTTACAAGTGGGGACCTAAACCGTCTTCCAACCTTATATCTGGGGACATTTGTGTATATATTACTAGATTTTGAATAAGTGTCGAAGCCTATATTGCTTCACCAGGTATTTGAATTTCATTTTTTCACACTCGTTAAATTTACAAGTGGGGTCTTTTAAACACACATTTTCAAATTCCATGTATATTATAATTTTATAGTTAAAATATTGATTATCAGAATGAAATTTAAGTAATCATTCCTACTTATAGCTTAACACTTAAGTTTTGAGCAATTTTTAGGTTTACAAGTGGGGACCTAAACCGTCTTCCAACCTTATATCTGGGGACATTTGTGTATAAATTATTAGATTTTGAATAAGTGTCGAAGCCCATATTGCTTCATCAGGTATTTGAATTTCATTTTTTCACACTCGTTAAATTTACAAGTTGGGTCTTTTAAACACACATTTTCAAATTCCATGTATATTATAATTTTATAGTTAAAATATTGATTATCAGAATGAAATTTAAGTAATAATTCCTACTTATAGCTTAACACTTAAGTTTTGAGCAATTTTTAGGTTTACAAGTGGGGACCTAAACCGTCTTCCAACCTTATATCTGGGGACATTTGTGTATAAATTATTAGATTATGAATTAGTGTCAAAGCCTATATGGTTCCATCAGTTAATTCAATTTCATTTTTCACACTCAAAAAACTTACAAGTGAGGCCTTCACTGTCATTTCAACAGATACGTGGGGTCTTTTAAACAAAATTTTCAAATTTCATGTATATTATAATTTTATAGCTAAAATATTCATTATCAGAATGAAATTTAAGTAATCAGTCCTATTTCTAGCTTAACACTTAAGTTTTGAGCTATTTTCAGGTTTACAAGTGGGGACCTAAACCGTCTTCCAACCTTATATCTGGGGACATTTGTGTATAAATTATTAGATTTTGAATTAGTGTCAAAGCCTATATGGTTCCATCAATTATTTCAATTTCATTTTTCACACTCGATAAATTTACAAGTGGGGACCTTCACTGTCATTTCAACAGACAAGAGGGGTCTTTTAAACACACGTTTTCAAATTTCATGTATATTATAATTTTATAGTTAAAATATTCATTATCAGAATGAAATTTAAGTAATCAGTCCTATTTCTAGCTTAACACTTAAGTTTTGAGCTAATTTCAGGTTTACAAGTGGGGACCTAAACCGTCTTCCAACCTTATATCTGGGGACATTTGTGTATAAATTATTAGATTTTGAATAAGTGTCGAAGCCTATATTGCTTCACCAGGTATTTGAATTTCATTTTTTCACACTCGTTAAATTTACAAGTGGGGTCTTTTAAACACACATTTTCAAATTCCATGTATATTATAATTTTATAGTTAAAATATTGATTATCAGAATGAAATTTAAGTAATCATTCCTACTTATAGCTTAACACTTAAGTTTTGAGCAATTTTTAGGTTTACAAGTGGGGACCTAAACCGTCTTCCAACCTTATATCTGGGGACATTTGTGTATAAATTATTAGATTTTGAATTAGTGTCAAAGCCAATATGGTTCCATCAATTATTTCAATTTCATTTTTCACACTCGATAAATTTACAAGTGGGGACCTTCACAGTCATTTCAACAGACAAGTGGGGACCTTCACAGTCATTTCAACAGACAAGTGGGGCCTTTTAAACACACATTTTCAAATTTCATGTATACTAAAATTTTATAGTTAAAATATTGATTATCAGTATGAAATTTAAGTAATCAGTCCTATTTCTAGCTTAACACTTAAGTTTTGAGCTATTTTCAGGTTTACAAGTGGGGACCTAAACCGTCTTCCAACCTTATATCTGGGGACATTTGTGTATAAATTATTAGATTTTGAATTAGTGTCAAAGCCTATATGGTTCCATCAATTATTTCAATTTCATTTTTCACACTCGATAAATTTACAAGTGGGGACCTTCACAGTCATTTCAACAGACAAGTGGGGTCTTTTAAACACACGTTTTCAAATTTCATGTATATTATAATTTTATAGTTAAAATACTCATTATCAAAATGAAATTTAAGTAATCAGTCCTATTTCTAGCTTAACACTTAAGTTTTGAGCTATTTTCAGGTTTACAAGTGGGGACCTAAACCGTCTTCCAACCTTATATCTGGGGACATTTGTGTATAAATTATTAGATTTTGAATTAGTGTCAAAGCCTATATGGTTCCATCAATTATTTCAATTTCATTTTTCACACTCGATAAATTTACAAGTGGGGACCTTCACAGTCATTTCAACAGACAAGTGGGGTCTTTTAAACAAACGTTTTCAAATTTCATGTATATTAAAATTTTATAGTTAAAATATTCATTATCAGAATGAAATTTAAGTAATCAGTCCTATTTCTAGCTTAACACTTAAGTTTTGAGCTAATTTCAGGTTTACAAGTGGGGACCTAAACCGTCTTCCAACCTTATATCTGGGGACATTTGTGTATAAATTACTAGATTTTGAATTAGTGTCAAAGCCTATATGGTTCCATCAATTATTTCAATTTCATTTTTCACACTCGATAAATTTACAAGTGGGGACCTTCACAGTCATTTCAACAGACAAGTGGGGTCTTTTAAACAAACGTTTTCAAATTTCATGTATATTAAAATTTTATAGTTAAAATATTCATTATCAGAATGAAATTTAAGTAATCAGTCCTATTTCTAGCTTAACACTTAAGTTTTGAGCTAATTTCAGGTTTACAAGTGGGGACCTAAACCGTCTTCCAACCTTATATCTGGGGACATTTGTGTATAAATTATTAGATTTTGAATTAGTGTCAAAGCCAATATGGTTCCATCAATTATTTCAATTTCATTTTTCACACTCGATAAATTTACAAGTGGGGACCTTCACAGTCATTTCAACAGACAAGTGGGGACCTTCACAGTCATTTCAACAGACAAGTGGGGCCTTTTAAACACACATTTTCAAATTTCATGTATACTAAAATTTTATAGTTAAAATATTGATTATCAGAATGAAATTTAAGTAATCAGTTCTATTTCTAGCTTAACACTTAAGTTTTGAGCTATTTTCAGGTTTACAAGTGGGGACCTAAACCGTCTTCCAACCTTATATCTGGGGACATTTGTGTATAAATTATTAGATTTTGAATTAGTGTCAAAGCCTATATGGTTCCATCAATTATTTCAATTTCATTTTTCACACTCGATAAATTTACAAGTGGGGACCTTCACAGTCATTTCAACAGACAAGTGGGGCCTTTTAAACACACATTTTCAAATTTCATGTATTATAACATTTTATAGTTATAATATTGATTATCAGAATGAAATTTAAGTAATCAGCCCTATTTCTAGCTTAACACTTAAGTTTTGTTAAAATATTGATTATCAGAATGAAATTTAAGTAATCATTCCTAATTATAGCTTAACACTTAAGTTTTGAGCAAATTTTAGGTTTACAAGTGGGGACATAAACCGTCATCCAACCTTATATCTGGGGAAATTTGTGTATAAATTATTAGATTTTGAATTAGTGTCAAAGCCTATATGGTTCCATCAGTTATTTCAATTTCATTTTTCTCACTCGATAAATTTACAAGTGGGGACCTTCACAGTCATTTCAACAGACAAGTGGGGCCTTTTAAACACACATTTTCAAATTTCATGTACACTAAAATTTTATAGGTAAAATATTGATTATCAGAATGAAATTTAAGTAATCAGTCCTATTTCTAGCTTAACACTTAAGTTTTGAGCTATTTTCAGGTTTACAAGTGGGAACCTAAACCGTCTTCCAACCTTATATCTGGGGACATTTGTGTATAAATTATTAGATTATGAATTAGTGTCAAAGCCAATATGGTTCCATCAGTTAATTCAATTTCATTTTTCACACTCAAAAAACTTACAAGTGAGGCCTTCACTGTCATTTCAACAGATACGTGGGGTCTTTTAAACAAAATTTTCAAATTTCATGTATATTATAATTTTATAGCTAAAATATTGATTATCAGAATGAAATTTAAGTAATCATTCCTACTTATTGCTTAACACTTAAGTTTTGAGCTATTTTCAGGTTTACAAGTGGGGACCTAAACCGTCTTCCAACCTTATATCTGGGGACATTTGTGTATAAATTATTAGATTTTGAATAAGTGTCGAAGCCCATATTGCTTCATCAGGTATTTGAATTTCATTTTTTCACACTCGTTAAATTTACAAGTTGGGTCTTTTAAACACACATTTTCAAATTCCATGTATATTATAATTTTATAGTTAAAATATTGATTATCAGAATGAAATTTAAGTAATCATTCCTACTTATAGCTTAACACTTAAGTTTTGAGCAATTTTTAGGTTTTCAAGGGGGGACCTTCACAGTCATTTCAACAGACAAGTGGGGCCTTTTAAACACACATTTTCAAATTTCATGTACACTAAAATTTTATAGGTAAAATATTGATTATCAGAATGAAATTTAAGTAATCAGTCCTATTTCTATCTTAACACTTAAGTTTTGAGCTATTTTCAGGTTTACAAGTGGGGACCTAAACCGTCTTCCAACCTTATATCTGGGGACATTTGTGTATAAATTATTAGATTATGAATTAGTGTCAAAGCCTATATGGTTCCATCAGTTAATTCAATTTCATTTTTCACACTCAAAAAACTTACAAGTGAGGCCTTCACTGTCATTTCAACAGATACGTGGGGTCTTTTAAACAAAATTTTCAAATTTCATGTATATTATAATTTTATAGCTAAAATATTCATTATCAGAATGAAATTTAAGTAATCAGTCCTATTTCTAGCTTAACACTTAAGTTTTGAGCTATTTTCAGGTTTACAAGTGGGGACCTAAACCGTCTTCCAACCTTATATCTGGGGACATTTGTGTATAAATTATTAGATTTTGAATTAGTGTCAAAGCCTATATGGTTCCATCAATTATTTCAATTTCATTTTTCACACTCGATAAATTTACAAGTGGGGACCTTCACTGTCATTTCAACAGACAGTAGGGGTCTTTTAAACACACGTTTTCAAATTTCATGTATATTATAATTTTATAGATAAAATATTCATTATCAGAATGAAATTTAAGTAATCAGTCCTATTTCTAGCTTAACACTTAAGTTTTGAGCTAATTTCAGGTTTACAAGTGGGGACCTAAACCGTCTTCCAACCTTATATCTGGGGACATTTGTGTATAAATTATTAGATTTTGAATAAGTGTCGAAGCCTATATTGCTTCACCAGGTATTTGAATTTCATTTTTTCACACTCGTTAAATTTACAAGTGGGGTCTTTTAAACACACATTTTCAAATTCCATGTATATTATAATTTTATAGTTAAAATATTGATTATCAGAATGAAATTTAAGTAATCAGTCCTATTTCTAGCTTAACACTTAAGTTTTGAGCTATTTTCAGGTTTACAAGTGGGAACCTAAACCGTCTTCCAACCTTATATCTGGGGACATTTGTGTATAAATTATTAGATTATGAATTAGTGTCAAAGCCAATATGGTTCCATCAGTTAATTCAATTTCATTTTTCACACTCAAAAAACTTACAAGTGAGGCCTTCACTGTCATTTCAACAGATACGTGGGGTCTTTTAAACAAAATTTTCAAATTTCATGTATATTATAATTTTATAGCTAAAATATTGATTATCAGAATGAAATTTAAGTAATCATTCCTACTTATTGCTTAACACTTAAGTTTTGAGCTATTTTCAGGTTTACAAGTGGGGACCTAAACCGTCTTCCAACCTTATATCTGGGGACATTTGTGTATAAATTATTAGATTTTGAATAAGTGTCGAAGCCCATATTGCTTCATCAGGTATTTGAATTTCATTTTTTCACACTCGTTAAATTTACAAGTTGGGTCTTTTAAACACACATTTTCAAATTCCATGTATATTATAATTTTATAGTTAAAATATTGATTATCAGAATGAAATTTAAGTAATCATTCCTACTTATAGCTTAACACTTAAGTTTTGAGCAATTTTTAGGTTTTCAAGGGGGGACCTTCACAGTCATTTCAACAGACAAGTGGGGCCTTTTAAACACACATTTTCAAATTTCATGTACACTAAAATTTTATAGGTAAAATATTGATTATCAGAATGAAATTTAAGTAATCAGTCCTATTTCTAGCTTAACACTTAAGTTTTGAGCTATTTTCAGGTTTACAAGTGGGGACCTAAACCGTCTTCCAACCTTATATCTGGGGACATTTGTGTATAAATTATTAGATTTTGAATTAGTGTCAAAGCCTATATGGTTCCATCAATTATTTCAATTTCATTTTTCACACTCGATAAATTTACAAGTGGGGACCTTCACTGTCATTTCAACAGACAGTAGGGGTCTTTTAAACACACGTTTTCAAATTTCATGTATATTATAATTTTATAGATAAAATACTCATTATCAAAATGAAATTTAAGTAATCAGTCCTATTTCTAGCTTAACACTTAAGTTTTGAGCTATTTTCAGGTTTACAAGTGGGGACCTAAACCGTCTTCCAACCTTATATCTGGGGACATTTGTGTATAAATTATTAGATTTTGAATTAGTGTCAAAGCCTATATGGTTCCATCAATTATTTCAATTTCATTTTTCACACTCGATAAATTTACAAGTGGGGACCTTCACAGTCATTTCAACAGACAAGTGGGGTCTTTTAAACAAACGTTTTCAAATTTCATGTATATTAAAATTTTATAGTTAAAATATTCATTATCAGAATGAAATTTAAGTAATCAGTCCTATTTCTAGCTTAACACTTAAGTTTTGAGCTAATTTCAGGTTTACAAGTGGGGACCTAAACCGTCTTCCAACCTTATATCTGGGGACATTTGTGTATAAATTATTAGATTTTGAATTAGTGTCAAAGCCAATATGGTTCCATCAATTATTTCAATTTCATTTTTCACACTCGATAAATTTACAAGTGGGGACCTTCACAGTCATTTCAACAGACAAGTGGGGTCTTTTAAACACACGTTTTCAAATTTCATGTATATTATAATTTTATAGTTAAAATTATCATTATCAGAATGAAATTTAAGTAATCAGTCCTATTTCTAGCTTAACACTTAAGTTTTGAGCTAATTTCAGGTTTACAAGTGGGGACCTAAACCGTCTTCCAACCTTATATCTGGGGACATTTGTGTATAAATTATTAGATTTTGAATAAGTGTCGAAGCCTATATTGCTTCACCAGGTATTTGAATTTCATTTTTTCACACTCGTTAAATTTACAAGTGGGGTCTTTTAAACACACATTTTCAAATTCCATGTATATTATAATTTTATAGTTAAAATATTGATTATCAGAATGAAATTTAAGTAATCATTCCTATTTCTAGCTTAACACTTAAGTTTTGAGCTATTTTCAGGTTTACAAGTGGGGACCTAAACCGTCTTCCAACCTTATATCTGGGGACATTTGTGTATAAATTATTAGACTTTGAATTAGTGTCAAAGCCTATATGGTTCCATCAATTATTTCAATTTCATTTTTCACGCTCGATAAATTTACAAGTGGGGACCTTCACAGTCATTTCAACAGACAAGTGGGGTCTTTTAAACAAACGTTTTCAAATTTCATGTATATTAAAATTTTATAGTTAAAATATTCATTATCAGAATGAAATTTAAGTAATCAGTCCTATTTCTGGCTTAACACTTAAGTTTTGAGCTAATTTCAGGTTTACAAGTGGGGACCTAAACCCTCTTCCAACCTTATATCTGGGGACATTTGTGTATAAATTATTAGATTTTGAATTAGTGTCAAAGCCAACATGGTTCCATCAATTATTTCAATTTCATTTTTCACACTCGATAAATTTACAAGTGGGGACCTTCACAGTCATTTCAACAGACAAGTGGGGTCTTTTAAACACACGTTTTCAAATTTCATGTATATTATAATTTTATAGTTAAAATATTCATTATCAGAATGAAATTTAAGTAATCAGTCCTATTTCTAGCTTAACACTTAAGTTTTGAGCTATTTTCAGGTTTACAAGTGGGGACCTAAACCGTCTTCCAACCTTATATCTGGGGACATTTGTGTATAAATTATTAGATTTTGAATTAGTGTCAAAGCCTATATGGTTCCATCAATTATTTCAATTTCATTTTTCACGCTCGATAAATTTACAAGTGGGGACCTTCACAGTCATTTCAACAGACAAGTGGGGTCTTTTAAGCACACGTTTTCAAATGTCATGTATATTAAAATTTTATAGTTAAAATATTCATTATCAGAATGAAATTTAAGTAATCAGTCCTATTTCTAGCTTAACACTTAAGTTTTGAGCTAATTTCAGGTTTACAAGTGGGGACCTAAACCGTCTTCCAACCTTATATCTGGGGACATTTGTGTATAAATTATTAGATTTTGAATTAGTGTCAAAGCCAATATGGTTCCATCAATTATTTCAATTTCATTTTTCACACTCGATAAATTTACAAGTGGGGACCTTCACAGTCATTTCAACAGACAAGTGGGGCCTTTTAAACACACATTTTCAAATTTCATGTATACTAAAATTTTATAGTTAAAATATTGATTATCAGTATGAAATTTAAGTAATCAGTCCTATTTCTAGCTTAACACTTAAGTTTTGAGCTAATTTCAGGTTTACAAGTGGGGACCTAAACCGTCTTCCAACCTTATATCTGGGGACATTTGTGTATAAATTATTAGATTTTGAATTAGTGTCAAAGCCAATATGGTTCCATCAATTATTTCAATTTCATTTTTCACACTCGATAAATTTACAAGTGGGGACCTTCACAGTCATTTCAACAGACAAGTGGGGCCTTTTAAACACACATTTTCAAATTTCATGTATATTATAATTTTATAGTTAAAATACTCATTATCAAAATGAAATTTAAGTAATCAGTCCTATTTCTAGCTTAACACTTAAGTTTTGAGCTATTTTCAGGTTTACAAGTGGGGACCTAAACCGTCTTCCAACCTTATATCTGGAGACATTTGTGTATAAATTATTAGATTTTGAATTAGTGTTAAAGCCTATATGGTTCCATCAATTATTTCAATTTCATTTTTCACACTCGATAAATTTACAAGTGGGGACCTTCACAGTCATTTCAACAGACAAGTGGGGTCTTTTAAACAAACGTTTTCAAATTTCATGTATATTAAAATTTTATAGTTAAAATATTCATTATCAGAATGAAATTTAAGTAATCAGTCCTATTTCTAGCTTAACACTTAAGTTTTGAGCTAATTTCAGGTTTACAAGTGGGGACCTAAACCGTCTTCCAACCTTATATCTGGGGACATTTGTGTATAAATTATTAGATTTTGAATTAGTGTCAAAGCCAATATGGTTCCATCAATTATTTCAATTTCATTTTTCACACTCGATAAATTTACAAGTGGGGACCTTCACAGTCATTTCAACAGACAAGTGGGGTCTTTTAAACACACGTTTTCAAATTCCATGTATTTTATAATTTTATAGTTAAAATATTCATTATCAGAATGAAATTTAAGTAATCAGTCCTATTTCTAGCTTAACACTTAAGTTTTGAGCTAATTTCAGGTTTACAAGTGGGGACCTAAACCGTCTTCCAACCTTATATCTGGGGACATTTGTGTATAAATTATTAGATTTTGAATTAGTGTCAAAGCCAATATGGTTCCATCAATTATTTCAATTTCATTTTTCACACTCGATAAATTTACAAGTGGGGACCTTCACAGTCATTTCAACAGACAAGTGGGGTCTTTTAAACACACGTTTTCAAATTTCATGTATATTATAATTTTATAGTTAAAATATTCATTATCAGAATGAAATTTAAGTAATCAGTCCTATTTCTAGCTTAACACTTAAGTTTTGAGCTAATTTCAGGTTTACAAGTGGGGACCTAAACCGTCTTCCAACCTTATATCTGGGGACATTTGTGTATAAATTATTAGATTTTGAATTAGTGTCAAAGCCAATATGGTTCCATCAATTATTTCAATTTCATTTTTCACACTCGATAAATTTACAAGTGGGGACCTTCACAGTCATTTCAACAGACAAGTGGGGTCTTTTAAACACACGTTTTCAAATTCCATGTATTTTATAATTTTATAGTTAAAATATTCATTATCAGAATGAAATTTAAGTAATCAGTCCTATTTCTAGCTTAACACTTAAGTTTTGAGCTAATTTCAGGTTTACAAGTGGGGACCTAAACCGTCTTCCAACCTTATATCTGGGGACATTTGTGTATAAATTATTAGATTTTGAATTAGTGTCAAAGCCAATATGGTTCCATCAATTATTTCAATTTCATTTTTCACACTCGATAAATTTACAAGTGGGGACCTTCACAGTCATTTCAACAGACAAGTGGGGTCTTTTAAACACACGTTTTCAAATTTCATGTATATTATAATTTTATAGTTAAAATATTCATTATCAGAATGAAATTTAAGTAATCAGTCCTATTTCTAGCTTAACACTTAAGTTTTGAGCTATTTTCAGGTTTACAAATGGGGAGCTAAACCGTCTTCCAACCTTATATCTGGGGACATTTGTGTATAAATTATTAGATTTTGAATTAGTGTCAAAGCCTATATGGTTCCATCAATTATTTCAATTTCATTTTTCACGCTCGATAAATTTACAAGTGGGCACCTTCACAGTCATTTCAACAGACAAGTGGGGTCTTTTAAGCACACGTTTTCAAATTTCATGTATATTAAAATTTTATAGTTAAAATATTCATTATCAGAATGAAATTTAAGTAATCAGTCCTATTTCTAGCTTAACACTTAAGTTTTGAGCTAATTTCAGGTTTACAAGTGGGGGCCTAAACCGTCTTCCAACCTTATATCTGGGGACATTTGTGTATAAATTATTAGATTTTGAAGAAGTGTCGAAGCCTATATTGTTTCATCAATTATTTCAATTTCATTTTTCACACTCGATAAATTTACAAGTGGGGACCTTCACAGTCATTTCAACAGACAAGTGGGGTCTTTTAAACACACGTTTTCAAATTTCATGTATATTATAATTTTATAGTTAAAATATTCATTATCAGAATGAAATTTAAGTAATCAGTCCTATTTCTAGCTTAACACTTAAGTTTTGAGCTATTTTCAGGTTTACAAGTGGGGACCTAAACCGTCTTCCAACCTTATATCTGGGGACATTTTTGTATAAATTATTAGATTTTGAATTAGTGTCAAAGCCTATATGGTTCCATCAATTATTTCAATTTCATTTTTCACACTCGATAAATTTACAAGTGGGGACCTTCACAGTCATTTCAACAGACAAGTGGGGTCTTTTAAACACACGTTTTCTAATTTCATGTATATTAAAATTTTATAGTTAAAATATTCATTATCAGAATGAAATTTAAGTAATCAGTCCTATTTCTAGCTTAACACTTAAGTTTTGAGCTAATTTCAGGTTTACAAGTGGGGACCTAAACCGTCTTCCAACCTTATATCTGGGGACATTTGTGTATAAATTATTAGATTTTGAATTAGTGTCAAAGCCAATATGGTTCCATCAATTATTTCAATTTCATTTTTCACACTCGATAAATTTACAAGTGGGGACCTTCACAGTCATTTCAACAGACAAGTGGGGCCTTTTAAACACACATTTTCAAATTTCATGTATATTATAATTTTATTGTTAAAATACTCATTATCAAAATGAAATTTAAGTAATCAGTCCTATTTCTAGCTTAACACTTAAGTTTTGAGCTATTTTCAGGTTTACAAGTGGGGACCTAAACCGTCTTCCAACCTTATATCTGGGGACATTTGTGTATAAATTATTAGATTATGAATTAGTGTCAAAGCCTATATGGTTCCATCAATTATTTCAATTTCATTTTTCACGCTCGATAAATTTACAAGTGGGGACCTTCACAGTCATTTCAACAGACAAGTGGGGTCTTTTAAGCACACGTTTTCAAATTTCATGTATATTAAAATTTTATAGTTAAAATATTCATTATCAGAATGAAATTTAAGTAATCAGTCCTATTTCTAGCTTAACACTTAAGTTTTGAGCTAATTTCAGGTTTACAAGTGGGGGCCTAAACCGTCTTCCAACCTTATATCTGGGGACATTTGTGTATAAATTATTAGATTTTGAAGAAGTGTCGAAGCCTATATTGTTTCATCAGGTATTTGAATTTCATTATTTCACACGTTAAATTTACAAGTGGGGTCTTTTAAACACACATTTTCAAATTCCATGTATATTATAATTTTATAGTTAAAATATTCATTATCAGAATGAAATTTAAGTAATCAGTCCTATTTCTAGCTTAACACTTAAGTTTTGAGCTAATTTCAGGTTTACAAGTGGGGACCTAAACCGTCTTCCAACCTTATATCTGGGGACATTTGTGTATAAATTATTAGATTTTGAATTAGTGTCAAAGCCAATATGGTTCCATCAATTATTTCAATTTCATTTTTCACACTCGATAAATTTACAAGTGGGGACCTTCACAGTCATTTCAACAGACAAGTGGGGTCTTTTAAACACACGTTTTCAAATTTCATGTATATTATAATTTTATAGTTAAAATATTCATTATCAGAATGAAATTTAAGTAATCAGTCCCATTTCTAGCTTAACACTTAAGTTTTGAGCTATTTTCAGGTTTACAAGTGGGGACCTAAACCGTCTTCCAACCTTATATCTGGGGACATTTGTGTATAAATTATTAGATTTTGAATTAGTGTCAAAGCCTATATGGTTCCATCAATTATTTCAATTTCATTTTTCACGCTCGATAAATTTACAAGTGGGGACCTTCACAGTCATTTCAACAGACAAGTGGGGTCTTTTAAGCACACGTTTTCAAATTTCATGTATATTAAAATTTTATAGTTAAAATATTCATTATCAGAATGAAATTTAAGTAATCAGTCCTATTTCTAGCTTAACACTTAAGTTTTGAGCTAATTTCAGTTTTACAAGTGGGGACCTAAACCGTCTTCCAACCTTATATCTGGGGACATTTGTGTATAAATTATTAGATTTTGAATTAGTGTCAAAGCCAATATGGTTCCATCATTTATTTCAATTTCATTTTTCACACTCGATAAATTTACAAGTGGGGACCTTCACAGTCATTTCAACAGACAAGTGGGGCCTTTTAAACACACATTTTCAAATTTCATGTATACTAAAATTTTATAGTTAAAATATTGATTATCAGTATGAAATTTAAGTAATCAGTCCTATTTCTAGCTTAACACTTAAGTTTTGAGCTATTTTCAGGTTTACAAGTGGGGACCTAAACCGTCTTCCAACCTTATATCTGGGGACATTTGTGTATAAATTATTAGATTTTGAATTAGTGTCAAAGCCTATATGGTTCCATCAATTATTTCAATTTCATTTTTCACACTCGATAAATTTACAAGTGGGGATCTTCACAGTCATTTCAACAGACAAGTGGGGTCTTTTAAACACACGTTTTCAAATTTCATGTATATTATAATTTTATAGTTAAAATACTCATTATCAAAATGAAATTTAAGTAATCAGTCCTATTTCTAGCTTAACACTTAAGTTTTGAGCTATTTTCAGGTTTACAAGTGGGGACCTAAACCGTCTTCCAAACTTATATCTGGGGACATTTGTGTATAAATTATTAGATTTTAAATTAGTGTCAAAGCCTATATGGTTCCATCAATTATTTCAATTTCATTTTTCACACTCGATAAATTTACAAGTGGGGACCTTCACAGTCATTTCAACAGAAAAGTGGGGTCTTTTAAACACACGTTTTCAAATTTCATGTATATTATAATTTTATAGTTAAAATATTCATTATTAGAATGAAATTTAAGTAATCAGTCCTATTTCTAGCTTAACACTTAAGTTTTGAGCTATTTTCAGGTTTACAAGTGGGGACCTAAACCGTCTTCCAACCTTATATCTGGGGACATTTGTGTATAAATTATTAGATTTTGAATTAGTGTCAAAGCCTATATGGTTCCATCAATTATTTCAATTTCATTTTTCACACTCGATAAATTTACAAGTGGGGACCTTCACAGTCATTTCAACAGACAAGTGGGGTCTTTTAAACACACGTTTTCAAATTTCATGTATATTAAAATTTTATAGTTAAAATATTCATTATCAGAATGAAATTTAAGTAATCAGTCCTATTTCTAGCTTAACACTTAAGTTTTGAGCTAATTTCAGGTTTACAAGTGGGGACCTAAACCGTCTTCCAACCTTATATCTGGGGACATTTGTGTATAAATTATTAGATTTTGAATTAGTGTCAAAGCCAATATGGTTCCATCAATTATTTCAATTTCATTTTTCACACTCGATAAATTTACAAGTGGGGACCTTCACAGTCATTTCAACAGACAAGTGGGGCCTTTTAAACACACATTTTCAAATTTCATGTATATTATAATTTTATTGTTAAAATACTCATTATCAAAATGAAATTTAAGTAATCAGTCCTATTTCTAGCTTAACACTTAAGTTTTGAGCTATTTTCAGGTTTACAAGTGGGGACCTAAACCGTCTTCCAACCTTATATCTGGGGACATTTGTGTATAAATTATTAGATTTTGAATTAGTGTCAAAGCCTATATGGTTCCATCAATTATTTCAATTTCATTTTTCACACTCGATAAATTTACAAGTGGGGACCTTCACAGTCATTTCAACAGACAAGTGGGGTCTTTTAAACACACATTTTCAAATTTCATGTATACTAAAATTTTATAGTTAAAATATTGATTATCAGAATGAAATTTAAGTAATCAGTCCTATTTCTAGCTTAACACTTAAGTTTTGAGCTATTTTCAGGTTTACAAGTGGGGACCTAAACCGTCTTCCAACCTTATATCTGGGGACATTTGTGTATAAATTATTAGATTTTGAATAAGTTTCGAAGCCTATATTGTTTCATCAGGTATTTGAATTTCATTATTTCACACTCGTTAAATTTACAAGTGGGGTCTTTTAAACACACATTTTCAAATTCCATGTATATTATAATTTTATAGTTAAAATATTCATTATCAGAATGAAATTAAAGTAATCAGTCCTATTTCTAGCTTAACACTTAAGTTTTGAGCTATTTTCAGGTTTACAAGTGGGGACCTAAACCGTCTTCCAACCTTATATCTGGGGACATTTGTGTATAAATTATTAGATTTTGAATTAGTGTCAAAGCCTATATGGTTCCATCAATTATTTCAATTTCATTTTTCACACTCGATAAATTTACAAGTGGGGACCTTCACAGTCATTTCAACAGACAAGTGGGGTCTTTTAAACAAACGTTTTCAAATTTCATGTATATTAAAATTTTATAGTTAAAATATTCATTATCAGAATGAAATTTAAGTAATCAGTCCTATTTCTAGCTTAACACTTAAGTTTTGAGCTAATTTCAGGTTTACAAGTGGGGACCTAAACCGTCTTCCAACCTTATATCTGGGGACATTTGTGTATAAATTATTAGATTTTGAATTAGTGTCAAAGCCAATATGGTTCCATCAATTATTTCAATTTCATTTTTCACACTCGATAAATTTACAAGTGGGGACCTTCACAGTCATTTCAACAGACAAGTGGGGTCTTTTAAACACACGTTTTCAAATTTCATGTATATTATAATTTTATAGTTAAAATATTCATTATCAGAATGAAATTTAAGTAATCAGTCCTATTTCTAGCTTAACACTTAAGTTTTGAGCTATTTTCAGGTTTACAAGTGGGGACCTAAACCGTCTTCCAACCTTATATCTGGGGACATTTGTGTATAAATTATTAGATTTTGAATTAGTGTCAAAGCCTATATGGTTCCATCAATTATTTCAATTTCATTTTTCACACTCGATAAATTTACAAGTGGGGACCTTCACAGTCATTTCAACAGACAAGTGGGGTCTTTTAAACACACGTTTTCAAATTTCATGTATATTATAATTTTATAGTTAAAATATTCATTATCAGAATGAAATTTAAGTAATCAGTCCTATTTCTAGTTTAACACTTAAGTTTTGAGCTATTTTCAGGTTTACAAGTGGGGACCTAAACCGTCTTCCAACCTTATATCTGGGGACATTTGTGTATAAATTATTAGATTTTGAATTAGTGTCAAAGCCTATATGGTTCCATCAATTATTTCAATTTCATTTTTCACGCTCGATAAATTTACAAGTGGGGACCTTCACAGTCATTTCAACAGACAAGTGGGGTCTTTTAAGCACACGTTTTCAAATTTCATGTATATTATAATTTTATAGTTAAAATATTCATTATTAGAATGAAATTTAAGTAATCAGTCCTATTTCTAGCTTAACACTTAAGTTTTGAGCTATTTTCAGGTTTACAAGTCGGGACCTTAACCGTCTTCCAACCTTATATCTGGGGACATTTGTGTATAAATTATTAGATTTTGAATTAGTGTCAAAGCCTATATGGTTCCATCAATTATTTCAATTTCATTTTTCACACTCGATAAATTTACAAGTGGGGACCTTCACAGTCATTTCAACAGACAAGTGGGGCCTTTTAAACACACATTTTCAAATTTCATGTATACTAAAATTTTATAGTTAAAATATTGATTATCAGTATGAAATTTCAGTAATCAGTCCTATTTCTAGCTTAACACTTAAGTTTTGAGCTATTTTCAGGTTTACAAGTGCGGACCTAAACCGTCTTCCAACCTTATATCTGGGGACATTTGTGTATAAATTATTAGATTTTGAATTAGTGTCAAAGCCTATATGGTTCCATCAATTATTTCAATTTCATTTTTCACACTCGATAAATTTACAAGTGGGGACCTTCACAGTCATTTCAACAGACAAGTGGGGTCTTTTAAACACACGTTTTCAAATTTCATGTATATTATAATTTTATAGTTAAAATACTCATTATCAAAATGAAATTTAAGTAATCAGTCCTATTTCTAGCTTAACACTTAAGTTTTGAGCTATTTTCAGGTTTACAAGTGGGGACCTAAACCGTCTTCCAAACTTATATCTGGGGACATTTGTGTATAAATTATTAGATTTTAAATTAGTGTCAAAGCCTATATGGTTCCATCAATTATTTCAATTTCATTTTTCACACTCGATAAATTTACAAGTGGGGACCTTCACAGTCATTTCAACAGAAAAGTGGGGTCTTTTAAACACACGTTTTCAAATTTCATGTATATTATAATTTTATAGTTAAAATATTCATTATCAGAATGAAATTTAAGTAATCAGTCCTATTTCTAGCTTAACACTTAAGTTTTGAGCTATTTTCAGGTTTACAAGTGGGGACCTAAACCGTCTTCCAACCTTATATCTGGGGACATTTGTGTATAAATTATTAGATTTTGAATTAGTGTCAAAGCCTATATGGTTCCATCAATTATTTCAATTTCATTTTTCACACTCGATAAATTTACAAGTGGGGACCTTCACAGTCATTTCAACAGACAAGTGGGGTCTTTTAAACACACGTTTTCAAATTTCATGTATATTAAAATTTTATAGTTAAAATATTCATTATCAGAATGAAATTTAAGTAATCAGTCCTATTTCTAGCTTAACACTTAAGTTTTGAGCTAATTTCAGGTTTACAAGTGGGGACCTAAACCGTCTTCCAACCTTATATCTGGGGACATTTGTGTATAAATTATTAGATTTTGAATTAGTGTCAAAGCCAATATGGTTCCATCAATTATTTCAATTTCATTTTTCACACTCGATAAATTTACAAGTGGGGACCTTCACAGTCATTTCAACAGACAAGTGGGGCCTTTTAAACACACATTTTCAAATTTCATGTATATTATAATTTTATTGTTAAAATACTCATTATCAAAATGAAATTTAAGTAATCAGTCCTATTTCTAGCTTAACACTTAAGTTTTGAGCTATTTTCAGGTTTACAAGTGGGGACCTAAACCGTCTTCCAACCTTATATCTGGGGACATTTGTGTATAAATTATTAGATTTTGAATTAGTGTCAAAGCCTATATGGTTCCATCAATTATTTCAATTTCATTTTTCACACTCGATAAATTTACAAGTGGGGACCTTCACAGTCATTTCAACAGACAAGTGGGGTCTTTTAAACACACATTTTCAAATTTCATGTATACTAAAATTTTATAGTTAAAATATTGATTATCAGAATGAAATTTAAGTAATCAGTCCTATTTCTAGCTTAACACTTAAGTTTTGAGCTATTTTCAGGTTTACAAGTGGGGACCTAAACCGTCTTCCAACCTTATATCTGGGGACATTTGTGTATAAATTATTAGATTTTGAATAAGTTTCGAAGCCTATATTGTTTCATCAGGTATTTGAATTTCATTATTTCACACTCGTTAAATTTACAAGTGGGGTCTTTTAAACACACATTTTCAAATTCCATGTATATTATAATTTTATAGTTAAAATATTCATTATCAGAATGAAATTAAAGTAATCAGTCCTATTTCTAGCTTAACACTTAAGTTTTGAGCTATTTTCAGGTTTACAAGTGGGGACCTAAACCGTCTTCCAACCTTATATCTGGGGACATTTGTGTATAAATTATTAGATTTTGAATTAGTGTCAAAGCCTATATGGTTCCATCAATTATTTCAATTTCATTTTTCACACTCGATAAATTTACAAGTGGGGACCTTCACAGTCATTTCAACAGACAAGTGGGGTCTTTTAAACAAACGTTTTCAAATTTCATGTATATTAAAATTTTATAGTTAAAATATTCATTATCAGAATGAAATTTAAGTAATCAGTCCTATTTCTAGCTTAACACTTAAGTTTTGAGCTAATTTCAGGTTTACAAGTGGGGACCTAAACCGTCTTCCAACCTTATATCTGGGGACATTTGTGTATAAATTATTAGATTTTGAATTAGTGTCAAAGCCAATATGGTTCCATCAATTATTTCAATTTCATTTTTCACACTCGATAAATTTACAAGTGGGGACCTTCACAGTCATTTCAACAGACAAGTGGGGTCTTTTAAACACACGTTTTCAAATTTCATGTATATTATAATTTTATAGTTAAAATATTCATTATCAGAATGAAATTTAAGTAATCAGTCCTATTTCTAGCTTAACACTTAAGTTTTGAGCTATTTTCAGGTTTACAAGTGGGGACCTAAACCGTCTTCCAACCTTATATCTGGGGACATTTGTGTATAAATTATTAGATTTTGAATTAGTGTCAAAGCCTATATGGTTCCATCAATTATTTCAATTTCATTTTTCACACTCGATAAATTTACAAGTGGGGACCTTCACAGTCATTTCAACAGACAAGTGGGGTCTTTTAAACACACGTTTTCAAATTTCATGTATATTATAATTTTATAGTTAAAATATTCATTATCAGAATGAAATTTAAGTAATCAGTCCTATTTCTAGTTTAACACTTAAGTTTTGAGCTATTTTCAGGTTTACAAGTGGGGACCTAAACCGTCTTCCAACCTTATATCTGGGGACATTTGTGTATAAATTATTAGATTTTGAATTAGTGTCAAAGCCTATATGGTTCCATCAATTATTTCAATTTCATTTTTCACGCTCGATAAATTTACAAGTGGGGACCTTCACAGTCATTTCAACAGACAAGTGGGGTCTTTTAAGCACACGTTTTCAAATTTCATGTATATTATAATTTTATAGTTAAAATATTCATTATTAGAATGAAATTTAAGTAATCAGTCCTATTTCTAGCTTAACACTTAAGTTTTGAGCTATTTTCAGGTTTACAAGTCGGGACCTTAACCGTCTTCCAACCTTATATCTGGGGACATTTGTGTATAAATTATTAGATTTTGAATTAGTGTCAAAGCCTATATGGTTCCATCAATTATTTCAATTTCATTTTTCACACTCGATAAATTTACAAGTGGGGACCTTCACAGTCATTTCAACAGACAAGTGGGGCCTTTTAAACACACATTTTCAAATTTCATGTATACTAAAATTTTATAGTTAAAATATTGATTATCAGTATGAAATTTCAGTAATCAGTCCTATTTCTAGCTTAACACTTAAGTTTTGAGCTATTTTCAGGTTTACAAGTGCGGACCTAAACCGTCTTCCAACCTTATATCTGGGGACATTTGTGTATAAATTATTAGATTTTGAATTAGTGTCAAAGCCTATATGGTTCCATCAATTATTTCAATTTCATTTTTCACACTCGATAAATTTACAAGTGGGGACCTTCACAGTCATTTCAACAGACAAGTGGGGTCTTTTAAACACACGTTTTCAAATTTCATGTATATTATAATTTTATAGTTAAAATACTCATTATCAAAATGAAATTTAAGTAATCAGTCCTATTTCTAGCTTAACACTTAAGTTTTGAGCTATTTTCAGGTTTACAAGTGGGGACCTAATCCGTCTTCCAAACTTATATCTGGGGACATTTGTGTATAAATTATTAGATTTTAAATTAGTGTCAAAGCCTATATGGTTCCATCAATTATTTCAATTTCATTTTTCACACTCGATAAATTTACAAGTGGGGACCTTCACAGTCATTTCAACAGACAAGTGGGGTCTTTTAAACACACGTTTTCAAATTTCATGTATATTATAATTTTATAGTTAAAATATTCATTATCAGAATGAAATTTAAGTAATCAGTCCTATTTCTAGCTTAACACTTAAGTTTTGAGCTATTTTCAGGTTTACAAGTGGGGACCTAAACCGTCTTCCAACCTTATATCTGGGGACATTTGTGTATAAATTATTAGATTTTGAATTAGTGTCAAAGCCTATATGGTTCCATCAATTATTTCAATTTCATTTTTCACACTCGATAAATTTACAAGTGGGGACCTTCACAGTCATTTCAACAGACAAGTGGGGTCTTTTAAGCACACGTTTTCAAATTTCATGTATATTAAAATTTTATAGTTAAAATATTCATTATCAGAATGAAATTTAAGTAATCAGTCCTATTTCTAGCTTAACACTTAAGTTTTGAGCTATTTTCAGGTTTACAAGTGGGGACCTAAACCGTCTTCCAACCTTATATCTGGGGACATTTGTGTATAAATTATTAGATTTTGAATTAGTGTCAAAGCCTATATGGTTCCATCAATTATTTCAATTTCATTTTTCACACTCGATAAATTTACAAGTGGGGACCTTCACAGTCATTTCAACAGACAAGTGGGGTCTTTTAAACACACGTTTTCAAATTTCATGTATATTAAAATTTTATAGTTAAAATATTCATTATCAGAATGAAATTTAAGTAATCAGTCCTATTTCTAGCTTAACACTTAAGTTTTGAGCTAATTTCAGGTTTACAAGTGGGGACCTAAACCGTCTTCCAACCTTATATCTGGGGACATTTGTGTATAAATTATTAGATTTTGAATTAGTGTCAAAGCCAATATGGTTCCATCAATTATTTCAATTTCATTTTTCACACTCGATAAATTTACAAGTGGGGACCTTCACAGTCATTTCAACAGACAAGTGGGGTCTTTTAAACACACATTTTCAAATTTCATGTATACTAAAATTTTATAGTTAAAATATTGATTATCAGAATGAAATTTAAGTAATCAGTCCTATTTCTAGCTTAACACTTAAGTTTTGAGCTATTTTCAGGTTTACAAGTGGGGACCTAAACCGTCTTCCAACCTTATATCTGGGGACATTTGTGTATAAATTATTAGATTTTGAATTAGTGTCAAAGCCAATATGGTTCCATCAATTATTTCAATTTCATTTTTCACACTCGATAAATTTACAAGTGGGGACCTTCACAGTCATTTCAACAGACAAGTGGGGCCTTTTAAACACACATTTTCAAATTTCATGTATATTATAATTTTATAGTTAAAATACTCATTATCAAAATGAAATTTAAGTAATCAGTCCTATTTCTAGCTTAACACTTAAGTTTTGAGCTATTTTCAGGTTTACAAGTGGGGACCTAAACCGTCTTCCAACCTTATATCTGGGGACATTTGTGTATAAATTATTAGATTTTGAATTAGTGTCAAAGCCTATATGGTTCCATCAATTATTTCAATTTCATTTTTCACACTCGATAAATTTACAAGTGGGGACCTTCACAGTCATTTCAACAGACAAGTGGGGTCTTTTAAACACACATTTTCAAATTTCATGTATACTAAAATTTTATAGTTAAAATATTGATTATCAGAATGAAATTTAAGTAATCAGTCCTATTTCTAGCTTAACACTTAAGTTTTGAGCTATTTTCAGGTTTACAAGTGGGGACCTAAACCGTCTTCCAACCTTATATCTGGGGACATTTGTGTATAAATTATTAGATTTTGAATAAGTTTCGAAGCCTATATTGTTTCATCAGGTATTTGAATTTCATTATTTCACACTCGTTAAATTTACAAGTGGGGTCTTTTAAACACTCATTTTCAAATTCCATGTATATTATAATTTTATAGTTAAAATATTCATTATCAGAATGAAATTAAAGTAATCAGTCCTATTTCTAGCTTAACACTTAAGTTTTGAGCTATTTTCAGGTTTACAAGTGGGGACCTAAACCGTCTTCCAACCTTATATCTGGCGACATTTGTGTATAAATTATTAGATTTTGAATTAGTGTCAAAGCCTATATGGTTCCATCAATTATTTCAATTTAAATTTTCACACTCGATAAATTTACAAGTGGGAACCTTCACAGTCATTTCAACAGATAAGTGGGGTCTTTTAAACACACGTTTTCAAATTTCATGTATATTATAATTTTATAGTTAAAATATTCATTATCAGAATGAAATTTAAGTAATCAGTCCTATTTCTAGCTTAACACTTAAGTTTTGAGCTAATTTCAGGTTTACAAGTGGGGAACTAAACCGTCTTCCAACCTTGTATCTGGGGACATTTGTGTATAAATTATTAGATTTTGAATTAGTGTCAAAGCCAATATGGTTCCATCAATTATTTCAATTTCATTTTTCACACTCGATAAATTTACAAGTGGGGACCTTCACAGTCATTTCAACAGACAAGTGGGGCCTTTTAAACGCACATTTTCAAATTTCATGTATATTATAATTTTATAGCTAAAATACTCATTATCAAAATGAAATTTAAGTAATCAGTCCTATTTCTAGCTTAACACTTAAGTTTTGAGCTATTTTCAGGTTTACAAGTGGGGACCTAAACCGTCTTCCAACCTTATATCTGGGGACATTTGTGTATAAATTATTAGATTTTGAATTAGTGTCAAAGCCTATATGGTTCCATCAATTATTTCAATTTCATTTTTCACACTCGATAAATTTACAAGTGGGGACCTTCACAGTCATTTCAACAGACAAGTGGGGTCTTTTAAACACACGTTTTCAAATTTCATGTATATTAAAATTTTATAGTTAAAATATTCATTATCAGAATGAAATTTAAGTAATCAGTCCTATTTCTAGCTTAACACTTAAGTTTTGAGCTAATTTCAGGTTTACAAGTGGGGACCTAAACCGTCTTCCAACCTTATATCTGGGGACATTTGTGTATAAATTATTAGATTTTGAATTAGTGTCAAAGCCAATATGGTTCCATCAATTATTTCAATTTCATTTTTCACACTCGATAAATTTACAAGTGGGGACCTTCACAGTCATTTCAACAGACAAGTGGGGCCTTTTAAACACACATTTTCAAATTTCATGTATATTATAATTTTATAGCTAAAATACTCATTATCAAAATGAAATTTAAGTAATAAGTCCTATTTCTAGCTTAACACTTAAGTTTTGAGCTATTTTCAGGTTTACAAGTGGGGACCTAAACCGTCTTCCAACCTTATATCTGGGGACATTTGTGTATAAATTATTAGATTTTGAATTAGTGTCAAAGCCTATATGGTTCCATCAATTATTTCAATTTCATTTTTCACACTCGATAAATTTACAAGTGGGGACCTTCACAGTCATTTCAACAGACAAGTGGGGACCTTCACAGTCATTTCAACAGACAAGTGGGGCCTTTTAAACACACATTTTCAAATTTCATGTATACTAAAATTTTATAGTTAAAATATTGATTATCAGAATGAAATTTAAGTAATCAGTTCTATTTCTAGCTTAACACTTAAGTTTTGAGCTATTTTCAGGTTTACAAGTGGGGACCTAAACCGTCTTCCAACCTTATATCTGGGGACATTTGTGTATAAATTATTAGATTTTGAATTAGTGTCAAAGCCTATATGGTTCCATCAATTATTTCAATTTCATTTTTCACACTCGATAAATTTACAAGTGGGGACCTTCACAGTCATTTCAACAGACAAGTGGGGTCTTTTAAACACACATTTTCAAATTTCATGTATACTAAAATTTTATAGTTAAAATATTGATTATCAGAATGAAATTTAAGTAATCAGTCCTATTTCTAGCTTAACACTTAAGTTTTGAGCTATTTTCAGGTTTACAAGTGGGGACCTAAACCGTCTTCCAACCTTATATCTGGGGACATTTGTGTATAAATTATTAGATTTTGAATAAGTTTCGAAGCCTATATTGTTTCATCAGGTATTTGAATTTCATTATTTCACACTCGTTAAATTTACAAGTGGGGTCTTTTAAACACTCATTTTCAAATTCCATGTATATTATAATTTTATAGTTAAAATATTCATTATCAGAATGAAATTAAAGTAATCAGTCCTATTTCTAGCTTAACACTTAAGTTTTGAGCTATTTTCAGGTTTACAAGTGGGGACCTAAACCGTCTTCCAACCTTATATCTGGGGACATTTGTGTATAAATTATTAGATTTTGAATTAGTGTCAAAGCCTATATGGTTCCATCAATTATTTCAATTTAAATTTTCACACTCGATAAATTTACAAGTGGGAACCTTCACAGTCATTTCAACAGATAAGTGGGGTCTTTTAAACACACGTTTTCAAATTTCATGTATATTATAATTTTATAGTTAAAATATTCATTATCAGAATGAAATTTAAGTAATCAGTCCTATTTCTAGCTTAACACTTAAGTTTTGAGCTAATTTCAGGTTTACAAGTGGGGAACTAAACCGTCTTCCAACCTTGTATCTGGGGACATTTGTGTATAAATTATTAGATTTTGAATTAGTGTCAAAGCCAATATGGTTCCATCAATTATTTCAATTTCATTTTTCACACTCGATAAATTTACAAGTGGGGACCTTCACAGTCATTTCAACAGACAAGTGGGGCCTTTTAAACGCACATTTTCAAATTTCATGTATATTATAATTTTATAGCTAAAATACTCATTATCAAAATGAAATTTAAGTAATCAGTCCTATTTCTAGCTTAACACTTAAGTTTTGAGCTATTTTCAGGTTTACAAGTGGGGACCTAAACCGTCTTCCAACCTTATATCTGGGGACATTTGTGTATAAATTATTAGATTTTGAATTAGTGTCAAAGCCTATATGGTTCCATCAATTATTTCAATTTCATTTTTCACACTCGATAAATTTACAAGTGGGGACCTTCACAGTCATTTCAACAGACAAGTGGGGTCTTTTAAACACACGTTTTCAAATTTCATGTATATTAAAATTTTATAGTTAAAATATTCATTATCAGAATGAAATTTAAGTAATCAGTCCTATTTCTAGCTTAACACTTAAGTTTTGAGCTAATTTCAGGTTTACAAGTGGGGACCTAAACCGTCTTCCAACCTTATATCTGGGGACATTTGTGTATAAATTATTAGATTTTGAATTAGTGTCAAAGCCAATATGGTTCCATCAATTATTTCAATTTCATTTTTCACACTCGATAAATTTACAAGTGGGGACCTTCACAGTCATTTCAACAGACAAGTGGGGCCTTTTAAACACACATTTTCAAATTTCATGTATATTATAATTTTATAGCTAAAATACTCATTATCAAAATGAAATTTAAGTAATAAGTCCTATTTCTAGCTTAACACTTAAGTTTTGAGCTATTTTCAGGTTTACAAGTGGGGACCTAAACCGTCTTCCAACCTTATATCTGGGGACATTTGTGTATAAATTATTAGATTTTGAATTAGTGTCAAAGCCTATATGGTTCCATCAATTATTTCAATTTCATTTTTCACACTCGATAAATTTACAAGTGGGGACCTTCACAGTCATTTCAACAGACAAGTGGGGACCTTCACAGTCATTTCAACAGACAAGTGGGGCCTTTTAAACACACATTTTCAAATTTCATGTATACTAAAATTTTATAGTTAAAATATTGATTATCAGAATGAAATTTAAGTAATCAGTTCTATTTCTAGCTTAACACTTAAGTTTTGAGCTATTTTCAGGTTTACAAGTGGGGACCTAAACCGTCTTCCAACCTTATATCTGGGGACATTTGTGTATAAATTATTAGATTTTGAATTAGTGTCAAAGCCAATATGGTTCCATCAATTATTTCAATTTCATTTTTCACACTCGATAAATTTACAAGTGGGGTCTTTTAAACACACATTTTCAAATTTCATGTATACTAAAATTTTATAGTTAAAATATTGATTATCAGAATGAAATTTAAGTAATCAGTCCTATTTCTAGCTTAACACTTAAGTTTTGAGCTATTTTCAGGTTTACAAGTGGGGACCTAAACCGTCTTCCAACCTTATATCTGGGGACATTTGTGTATAAATTATTAGATTTTGAATTAGTGTCAAAGCCTATATGGTTCCATCAATTATTTCAATTTAAATTTTCACACTCGATAAATTTACAAGTGGGAACCTTCACAGTCATTTCAACAGATAAGTGGGGTCTTTTAAACACACGTTTTCAAATTTCATGTATATTATAATTTTATAGTTAAAATATTCATTATCAGAATGAAATTTAAGTAATCAGTCCTATTTCTAGCTTAACACTTAAGTTTTGAGCTAATTTCAGGTTTACAAGTGGGGACCTAAACCGTCTTCCAACCTTGTATCTGGGTACATTTGTGTATAAATTATTAGATTTTGAATTAGTGTCAAAGCCAATATGGTTCCATCAATTATTTCAATTTCATTTTTCACACTCGATAAATTTACAAGTGGGGACCTTCACAGTCATTTCAACAGACAAGTGGGGCCTTTTAAACACACATTTTCAAATTTCATGTATATTATAATTTTATAGCTAAAATACTCATTATCAAAATGAAATTTAAGTAATCAGTCCTATTTCTAGCTTAACACTTAAGTTTTGAGCTATTTTCAGGTTTACAAGTGGGGACCTAAACCGTCTTCCAACCTTATATCTGGGGACATTTGTGTATAAATTATTAGATTTTGAATTAGTGTCAAAGCCAATATGGTTCCATCAATTATTTCAATTTCATTTTTCACACTCGATAAATTTACAAGTGGGGACCTTCACAGTCATTTCAACAGACAAGTGGGGCCTTTTAAACACACATTTTCAAATTTCATGTATATTATAATTTTATAGTTAAAATACTCATTAATAAAATGAAATTTAAGTAATCAGTCCTATTTCTAGCTTAACACTTAAGTTTTGAGCTATTTTCAGGTTTACAAGTGGGGACCTAAACCGTCTTCCAACCTTATATCTGGGGACATTTGTGTATAAATTATTAGATTTTGAATTAGTGTCAAAGCCTATATGGTTCCATCAATTATTTCAATTTCATTTTTCACACTCGATAAATTTACAAGTGGGGACCTTCACAGTCATTTCAACAGACAAGTGGGGTCTTTTAAACACACATTTTCAAATTTCATGTATACTAAAATTTTATAGTTAAAATATTGATTATCAGAATGAAATTTAAGTAATCAGTCCTATTTCTAGCTTAACACTTAAGTTTTGAGCTATTTTCAGGTTTACAAGTGGGGACCTAAACCGTCTTCCAACCTTATATCTGGGGACATTTGTGTATAAATTATTAGATTTTGAATAAGTTTCGAAGCCTATATTGTTTCATCAGGTATTTGAATTTCATTATTTCACACTCGTTAAATTTACAAGTGGGGTCTTTTAAACACACATTTTCAAATTCCATGTATATTATAATTTTATAGTTAAAATATTCATTATCAGAATGAAATTAAAGTAATCAGTCCTATTTCTAGCTTAACACTTAAGTTTTGAGCTATTTTCAGGTTTACAAGTGGGGACCTAAACCGTCTTCCAACCTTATATCTGGGGACATTTGTGTATAAATTATTAGATTTTGAATTAGTGTCAAAGCCTATATGGTTCCATCAATTATTTCAATTTAAATTTTCACACTCGATAAATTTACAAGTGGGAACCTTCACAGTCATTTCAACAGATAAGTGGGGTCTTTTAAACACACGTTTTCAAATTTCATGTATATTATAATTTTATAGTTAAAATATTCATTATCAGAATGAAATTTAAGTAATCAGTCCTATTTCTAGCTTAACACTTAAGTTTTGAGCTAATTTCAGGTTTACAAGTGGGGACCTAAACCGTCTTCCAACCTTGTATCTGGGTACATTTGTGTATAAATTATTAGATTTTGAATTAGTGTCAAAGCCAATATGGTTCCATCAATTATTTCAATTTCATTTTTCACACTCGATAAATTTACAAGTGGGGACCTTCACAGTCATTTCAACAGACAAGTGGGGCCTTTTAAACACACATTTTCAAATTTCATGTATATTATAATTTTATAGCTAAAATACTCATTATCAAAATGAAATTTAAGTAATCAGTCCTATTTCTAGCTTAACACTTAAGTTTTGAGCTATTTTCAGGTTTACAAGTGGGGACCTAAACCGTCTTCCAACCTTATATCTGGGGACATTTGTGTATAAATTATTAGATTTTGAATTAGTGTCAAAGCCTATATGGTTCCATCAATTATTTCAATTTCATTTTATCACACTCGATAAATTTACAAGTGGGGACCTTCACAGTCATTTCAACAGACAAGTGGGGTCTTTTAAACACACGTTTTCAAATTTCATGTATATTAAAATTTTATAGTTAAAATATTCATTATCAGAATGAAATTTAAGTAATCAGTCCTATTTCTAGCTTAACACTTAAGTTTTGAGCTAATTTCAGGTTTACAAGTGGGGACCTAAACCGTCTTCCAACCTTATATCTGGGGACATTTGTGTATAAATTATTAGATTTTGAATTAGTGTCAAAGCCAATATGGTTCCATCAATTATTTCAATTTCATTTTTCACACTCGATAAATTTACAAGTGGGGACCTTCACAGTCATTTCAACAGACAAGTGGGGCCTTTTAAACACACATTTTCAAATTTCATGTATATTATAATTTTATAGCTAAAATACTCATTATCAAAATGAAATTTAAGTAATAAGTCCTATTTCTAGCTTAACACTTAAGTTTTGAGCTATTTTCAGGTTTACAAGTGGGGACCTAAACCGTCTTCCAACCTTGTATCTGGGGACATTTGTGTATAAATTATTAGATTTTGAATTAGTGTCAAAGCCAATATGGTTCCATCAATTATTTCAATTTCATTTTTCACACTCGATAAATGTACAAGTGGGGACCTTCACAGTCATTTCAACAGACAAGTGGGGCCTTTTAAACACACATTTTCAAATTTCATGTATATTATAATTTTATAGCTAAAATACTCATTATCAAAATGAAATTTAAGTAATAAGTCCTATTTCTAGCTTAACACTTAAGTTTTGAGCTATTTTCAGGTTTACAAGTGGGGACCTAAACCGTCTTCCAACCTTATATCTGGGGACATTTGTGTATAAATTATTAGATTTTGAATTAGTGTCAAAGCCTATATGGTTCCATCAATTATTTCAATTTCATTTTTCACACTCGATAAATTTACAAGTGGGGACCTTCACAGTCATTTCAACAGACAAGTGGGGACCTTCACAGTCATTTCAACAGACAAGTGGGGCCTTTTAAACACACATTTTCAAATTTCATGTATACTAAAATTTTATAGTTAAAATATTGATTATCAGAATGAAATTTAAGTAATCAGTTCTATTTCTAGCTTAACACTTAAGTTTTGAGCTATTTTCAGGTTTACAAGTGGGGACCTAAACCGTCTTCCAACCTTATATCTGGGGACATTTGTGTATAAATTATTAGATTTTGAATTAGTGTCAAAGCCAATATGGTTCCATCAATTATTTCAATTTCATTTTTCACACTCGATAAATTTACAAGTGGGGTCTTTTAAACACACATTTTCAAATTTCATGTATACTAAAATTTTATAGTTAAAATATTGATTATCAGAATGAAATTTAAGTAATCAGTCCTATTTCTAGCTTAACACTTAAGTTTTGAGCTATTTTCAGGTTTACAAGTGGGGACCTAAACCGTCTTCCAACCTTATATCTGGGGACATTTGTGTATAAATTATTAGATTTTGAATTAGTGTCAAAGCCAATATGGTTCCATCAATTATTTCAATTTCATTTTTCACACTCGATAAATTTACAAGTGGGGACCTTCACAGTCATTTCAACAGACAAGTGGGGCCTTTTAAACACACATTTTCAAATTTCATGTATATTATAATTTTATAGTTAAAATACTCATTAATAAAATGAAATTTAAGTAATCAGTCCTATTTCTAGCTTAACACTTAAGTTTTGAGCTATTTTCAGGTTTACAAGTGGGGACCTAAACCGTCTTCCAACCTTATATCTGGGGACATTTGTGTATAAATTATTAGATTTTGAATTAGTGTCAAAGCCTATATGGTTCCATCAATTATTTCAATTTCATTTTTCACACTCGATAAATTTACAAGTGGGGACCTTCACAGTCATTTCAACAGACAAGTGGGGTCTTTTAAACACACATTTTCAAATTTCATGTATACTAAAATTTTATAGTTAAAATATTGATTATCAGAATGAAATTTAAGTAATCAGTCCTATTTCTAGCTTAACACTTAAGTTTTGAGCTATTTTCAGGTTTACAAGTGGGGACCTAAACCGTCTTCCAACCTTATATCTGGGGACATTTGTGTATAAATTATTAGATTTTGAATAAGTTTCGAAGCCTATATTGTTTCATCAGGTATTTGAATTTCATTATTTCACACTCGTTAAATTTACAAGTGGGGTCTTTTAAACACACATTTTCAAATTCCATGTATATTATAATTTTATAGTTAAAATATTCATTATCAGAATGAAATTAAAGTAATCAGTCCTATTTCTAGCTTAACACTTAAGTTTTGAGCTATTTTCAGGTTTACAAGTGGGGACCTAAACCGTCTTCCAACCTTATATCTGGGGACATTTGTGTATAAATTATTAGATTTTGAATTAGTGTCAAAGCCTATATGGTTCCATCAATTATTTCAATTTAAATTTTCACACTCGATAAATTTACAAGTGGGAACCTTCACAGTCATTTCAACAGATAAGTGGGGTCTTTTAAACACACGTTTTCAAATTTCATGTATATTATAATTTTATAGTTAAAATATTCATTATCAGAATGAAATTTAAGTAATCAGTCCTATTTCTAGCTTAACACTTAAGTTTTGAGCTAATTTCAGGTTTACAAGTGGGGACCTAAACCGTCTTCCAACCTTGTATCTGGGTACATTTGTGTATAAATTATTAGATTTTGAATTAGTGTCAAAGCCAATATGGTTCCATCAATTATTTCAATTTCATTTTTCACACTCGATAAATTTACAAGTGGGGACCTTCACAGTCATTTCAACAGACAAGTGGGGCCTTTTAAACACACATTTTCAAATTTCATGTATATTATAATTTTATAGCTAAAATACTCATTATCAAAATGAAATTTAAGTAATCAGTCCTATTTCTAGCTTAACACTTAAGTTTTGAGCTATTTTCAGGTTTACAAGTGGGGACCTAAACCGTCTTCCAACCTTATATCTGGGGACATTTGTGTATAAATTATTAGATTTTGAATTAGTGTCAAAGCCTATATGGTTCCATCAATTATTTCAATTTCATTTTATCACACTCGATAAATTTACAAGTGGGGACCTTCACAGTCATTTCAACAGACAAGTGGGGTCTTTTAAACACACGTTTTCAAATTTCATGTATATTAAAATTTTATAGTTAAAATATTCATTATCAGAATGAAATTTAAGTAATCAGTCCTATTTCTAGCTTAACACTTAAGTTTTGAGCTAATTTCAGGTTTACAAGTGGGGACCTAAACCGTCTTCCAACCTTATATCTGGGGACATTTGTGTATAAATTATTAGATTTTGAATTAGTGTCAAAGCCAATATGGTTCCATCAATTATTTCAATTTCATTTTTCACACTCGATAAATTTACAAGTGGGGACCTTCACAGTCATTTCAACAGACAAGTGGGGCCTTTTAAACACACATTTTCAAATTTCATGTATATTATAATTTTATAGCTAAAATACTCATTATCAAAATGAAATTTAAGTAATAAGTCCTATTTCTAGCTTAACACTTAAGTTTTGAGCTATTTTCAGGTTTACAAGTGGGGACCTAAACCGTCTTCCAACCTTGTATCTGGGGACATTTGTGTATAAATTATTAGATTTTGAATTAGTGTCAAAGCCAATATGGTTCCATCAATTATTTCAATTTCATTTTTCACACTCGATAAATGTACAAGTGGGGACCTTCACAGTCATTTCAACAGACAAGTGGGGCCTTTTAAACACACATTTTCAAATTTCATGTATATTATAATTTTATAGCTAAAATACTCATTATCAAAATGAAATTTAAGTAATAAGTCCTATTTCTAGCTTAACACTTAAGTTTTGAGCTATTTTCAGGTTTACAAGTGGGGACCTAAACCGTCTTCCAACCTTATATCTGGGGACATTTGTGTATAAATTATTAGATTTTGAATTAGTGTCAAAGCCTATATGGTTCCATCAATTATTTCAATTTAAATTTTCACACTCGATAAATTTACAAGTGGGAACCTTCACAGTCATTTCAACAGATAAGTGGGGTCTTTTAAACACACGTTTTCAAATTTCATGTATATTATAATTTTATAGTTAAAATATTCATTATCAGAATGAAATTTAAGTAATCAGTCCTATTTCTAGCTTAACACTTAAGTTTTGAGCTAATTTCAGGTTTACAAGTGGGGACCTAAACCGTCTTCCAACCTTGTATCTGGGGACATTTGTGTATAAATTATTAGATTTTGAATTAGTGTCAAAGCCAATATGGTTCCATCAATTATTTCAATTTCATTTTTCACACTCGATAAATTTACAAGTGGGGACCTTCACAGTCATTTCAACAGACAAGTGGGGCCTTTTAAACACACATTTTCAAATTTCATGTATATTATAATTTTATAGTTAAAATACTCATTATCAAAATGAAATTTAAGTAATCAGTCCTATTTCTAGCTTAACACTTAAGTTTTGAGCTATTTTCAGGTTTACAAGTGGGGACCTAAACCGTCTTCCAACCTTATATCTGGGGACATTTGTGTATAAATTATTAGATTTTGAATAAGTTTCGAAGCCTATATTGTTTCATCAGGTATTTGAATTTCATTATTTCACACTCGTTAAATTTACAAGTGGGGTCTTTTAAACACACATTTTCAAATTCCATGTATATTATAATTTTATAGTTAAAATATTCATTATCAGAATGAAATTAAAGTAATAAGTCCTATTTCTAGCTTAACACTTAAGTTTTGAGCTATTTTCAGGTTTACAAGTGGGGACCTAAACCGTCTTCCAACCTTATATCTGGGGACATTTGTGTATAAATTATTAGATTTTGAATTAGTGTCAAAGCCAATATGGTTCCATCAATTATTTCAATTTCATTTTTCACACTCGATAAATTTACAAGTGGGGACCTTCACAGTCATTTCAACAGACAAGTGGGGCCTTTTAAACACACATTTTCAAATTTCATGTATATTATAATTTTATAGTTAAAATACTCATTATCAAAATGAAATTTAAGTAATCAGTCCTATTTCTAGCTTAACACTTAAGTTTTGAGCTATTTTCAGGTTTACAAGTGGGGACCTAAACCGTCTTCCAACCTTATATCTGGGGACATTTGTGTATAAATTATTAGATTTTGAATTAGTGTCAAAGCCTATATGGTTCCATCAATTATTTCAATTTCATTTTTCACACTCGATAAATTTACAAGTGGGGACCTTCACAGTCATTTCAACAGACAAGTGGGGTCTTTTAAACACACATTTTCAAATTTCATGTATACTAAAATTTTATAGTTAAAATATTGATTATCAGAATGAAATTTAAGTAATCAGTCCTATTTCTAGCTTAACACTTAAGTTTTGAGCTATTTTCAGGTTTACAAGTGGGGACCTAAACCGTCTTCCAACCTTATATCTGGGGACATTTGTGTATAAATTATTAGATTTTGAATAAGTTTCGAAGCCTATATTGTTTCATCAGGTATTTGAATTTCATTATTTCACACTCGTTAAATTTACAAGTGGGGTCTTTTAAACACACATTTTCAAATTCCATGTATATTATAATTTTATAGTTAAAATATTCATTATCAGAATGAAATTAAAGTAATCAGTCCTATTTCTAGCTTAACACTTAAGTTTTGAGCTATTTTCAGGTTTACAAGTGGGGACCTAAACCGTCTTCCAACCTTATATCTGGGGACATTTGTGTATAAATTATTAGATTTTGAATTAGTGTCAAAGCCTATATGGTTCCATCAATTATTTCAATTTAAATTTTCACACTCGATAAATTTACAAGTGGGAACCTTCACAGTCATTTCAACAGATAAGTGGGGTCTTTTAAACACACGTTTTCAAATTTCATGTATATTATAATTTTATAGTTAAAATATTCATTATCAGAATGAAATTTAAGTAATCAGTCCTATTTCTAGCTTAACACTTAAGTTTTGAGCTAATTTCAGGTTTACAAGTGGGGACCTAAACCGTCTTCCAACCTTGTATCTGGGTACATTTGTGTATAAATTATTAGATTTTGAATTAGTGTCAAAGCCAATATGGTTCCATCAATTATTTCAATTTCATTTTTCACACTCGATAAATTTACAAGTGGGGACCTTCACAGTCATTTCAACAGACAAGTGGGGCCTTTTAAACACACATTTTCAAATTTCATGTATATTATAATTTTATAGCTAAAATACTCATTATCAAAATGAAATTTAAGTAATCAGTCCTATTTCTAGCTTAACACTTAAGTTTTGAGCTATTTTCAGGTTTACAAGTGGGGACCTAAACCGTCTTCCAACCTTATATCTGGGGACATTTGTGTATAAATTATTAGATTTTGAATTAGTGTCAAAGCCTATATGGTTCCATCAATTATTTCAATTTAAATTTTCACACTCGATAAATTTACAAGTGGGAACCTTCACAGTCATTTCAACAGATAAGTGGGGTCTTTTAAACACACGTTTTCAAATTTCATGTATATTATAATTTTATAGTTAAAATATTCATTATCAGAATGAAATTTAAGTAATCAGTCCTATTTCTAGCTTAACACTTAAGTTTTGAGCTAATTTCAGGTTTACAAGTGGGGACCTAAACCGTCTTCCAACCTTGTATCTGGGTACATTTGTGTATAAATTATTAGATTTTGAATTAGTGTCAAAGCCAATATGGTTCCATCAATTATTTCAATTTCATTTTTCACACTCGATAAATTTACAAGTGGGGACCTTCACAGTCATTTCAACAGACAAGTGGGGCCTTTTAAACACACATTTTCAAATTTCATGTATATTATAATTTTATAGCTAAAATACTCATTATCAAAATGAAATTTAAGTAATCAGTCCTATTTCTAGCTTAACACTTAAGTTTTGAGCTATTTTCAGGTTTACAAGTGGGGACCTAAACCGTCTTCCAACCTTATATCTGGGGACATTTGTGTATAAATTATTAGATTTTGAATTAGTGTCAAAGCCTATATGGTTCCATCAATTATTTCAATTTAAATTTTCACACTCGATAAATTTACAAGTGGGAACCTTCACAGTCATTTCAACAGATAAGTGGGGTCTTTTAAACACACGTTTTCAAATTTCATGTATATTATAATTTTATAGTTAAAATATTCATTATCAGAATGAAATTTAAGTAATCAGTCCTATTTCTAGCTTAACACTTAAGTTTTGAGCTAATTTCAGGTTTACAAGTGGGGACCTAAACCGTCTTCCAACCTTGTATCTGGGTACATTTGTGTATAAATTATTAGATTTTGAATTAGTGTCAAAGCCAATATGGTTCCATCAATTATTTCAATTTCATTTTTCACACTCGATAAATTTACAAGTGGGGACCTTCACAGTCATTTCAACAGACAAGTGGGGCCTTTTAAACACACATTTTCAAATTTCATGTATATTATAATTTTATAGCTAAAATACTCATTATCAAAATGAAATTTAAGTAATCAGTCCTATTTCTAGCTTAACACTTAAGTTTTGAGCTATTTTCAGGTTTACAAGTGGGGACCTAAACCGTCTTCCAACCTTATATCTGGGGACATTTGTGTATAAATTATTAGATTTTGAATTAGTGTCAAAGCCTATATGGTTCCATCAATTATTTCAATTTCATTTTATCACACTCGATAAATTTACAAGTGGGGACCTTCACAGTCATTTCAACAGACAAGTGGGGTCTTTTAAACACACGTTTTCAAATTTCATGTATATTAAAATTTTATAGTTAAAATATTCATTATCAGAATGAAATTTAAGTAATCAGTCCTATTTCTAGCTTAACACTTAAGTTTTGAGCTAATTTCAGGTTTACAAGTGGGGACCTAAACCGTCTTCCAACCTTATATCTGGGGACATTTGTGTATAAATTATTAGATTTTGAATTAGTGTCAAAGCCAATATGGTTCCATCAATTATTTCAATTTCATTTTTCACACTCGATAAATTTACAAGTGGGGACCTTCACAGTCATTTCAACAGACAAGTGGGGCCTTTTAAACACACATTTTCAAATTTCATGTATATTATAATTTTATAGCTAAAATACTCATTATCAAAATGAAATTTAAGTAATAAGTCCTATTTCTAGCTTAACACTTAAGTTTTGAGCTATTTTCAGGTTTACAAGTGGGGACCTAAACCGTCTTCCAACCTTGTATCTGGGGACATTTGTGTATAAATTATTAGATTTTGAATTAGTGTCAAAGCCAATATGGTTCCATCAATTATTTCAATTTCATTTTTCACACTCGATAAATGTACAAGTGGGGACCTTCACAGTCATTTCAACAGACAAGTGGGGCCTTTTAAACACACATTTTCAAATTTCATGTATATTATAATTTTATAGCTAAAATACTCATTATCAAAATGAAATTTAAGTAATAAGTCCTATTTCTAGCTTAACACTTAAGTTTTGAGCTATTTTCAGGTTTACAAGTGGGGACCTAAACCGTCTTCCAACCTTATATCTGGGGACATTTGTGTATAAATTATTAGATTTTGAATTAGTGTCAAAGCCTATATGGTTCCATCAATTATTTCAATTTCATTTTTCACACTCGATAAATTTACAAGTGGGGACCTTCACAGTCATTTCAACAGACAAGTGGGGTCTTTTAAACACACGTTTTCAAATTTCATGTATATTAAAATTTTATAGTTAAAATTTTCATTATCAGAATGAAATTTAAGTAATCAGTCCTATTTCTAGCTTAACACTTAAGTTTTGAGCTAATTTCAGGTTTACAAGTGGGGACCTAAACCGTCTTCCAACCTTATATCTGGGGACATTTGTGTATAAATTATTAGATTTTGAATTAGTGTCAAAGCCAATATGGTTCCATCAATTATTTCAATTTCATTTTTCACACTCGATAAATTTACAAGTGGGGACCTTCACAGTCATTTCAACAGACAAGTGGGGCCTTTTAAACACACATTTTCAAATTTCATGTATATTATAATTTTATAGCTAAAATACTCATTATCAAAATGAAATTTAAGTAATAAGTCCTATTTCTAGCTTAACACTTAAGTTTTGAGCTATTTTCAGGTTTACAAGTGGGGACCTAAACCGTCTTCCAACCTTATATCTGGGGACATTTGTGTATAAATTATTAGATTTTGAATTAGTGTCAAAGCCTATATGGTTCCATCAATTATTTCAATTTCATTTTTCACACTCGATAAATTTACAAGTGGGGACCTTCACAGTCATTTCAACAGACAAGTGGGGTCTTTTAAACACACGTTTTCAAATTTCATGTATATTAAAATTTTATAGTTAAAATATTCATTATCAGAATGAAATTTAAGTAATCAGTCCTATTTCTAGCTTAACACTTAAGTTTTGAGCTAATTTCAGGTTTACAAGTGGGGACCTAAACCGTCTTCCAACCTTATATCTGGGGACATTTGTGTATAAATTATTAGATTTTGAATTAGTGTCAAAGCCAATATGGTTCCATCAATTATTTCAATTTCATTTTTCACACTCGATAAATTTACAAGTGGGGACCTTCACAGTTATTTCAACAGACAAGTGGGGTCTTTTAAACACACATTTTCAAATTTCATGTATACTAAAATTTTATAGTTAAAATATTGATTATCAGAATGAAATTTAAGTAATCAGTCCTATTTCTAGCTTAACACTTAAGTTTTGAGCTATTTTCAGGTTTACAAGTGGGGACCTAAACCGTCTTCCAACCTTATATCTGGGGACATTTGTGTATAAATTATTAGATTTTGAATAAGTTTCGAAGCCTATATTGTTTCATCAGGTATTTGAATTTCATTATTTCACACTCGTTAAATTTACAAGTGGGGTCTTTTAAACACACATTTTCAAATTCCATGTATATTATAATTTTATAGTTAAAATATTCATTATCAGAATGAAATTAAAGTAATCAGTCCTATTTCTAGCTTAACACTTAAGTTTTGAGCTATTTTCAGGTTTACAAGTGGGGACCTAAACCGTCTTCCAACCTTATATCTGGGGACATTTGTGTATAAATTATTAGATTTTGAATTAGTGTCAAAGCCTATATGGTTCCATCAATTATTTCAATTTAAATTTTCACACTCGATAAATTTACAAGTGGGAACCTTCACAGTCATTTCAACAGATAAGTGGGGTCTTTTAAACACACGTTTTCAAATTTCATGTATATTATAATTTTATAGTTAAAATATTCATTATCAGAATGAAATTTAAGTAATCAGTCCTATTTCTAGCTTAACACTTAAGTTTTGAGCTAATTTCAGGTTTACAAGTGGGGACCTAAACCGTCTTCCAACCTTGTATCTGGGGACATTTGTGTATAAATTATTAGATTTTGAATTAGTGTCAAAGCCAATATGGTTCCATCAATTATTTCAATTTCATTTTTCACACTCGATAAATTTACAAGTGGGGACCTTCACAGTCATTTCAACAGACAAGTGGGGCCTTTTAAACACACATTTTCAAATTTCATGTATATTATAATTTTATAGTTAAAATACTCATTATCAAAATGAAATTTAAGTAATCAGTCCTATTTCTAGCTTAACACTTAAGTTTTGAGCTATTTTCAGGTTTACAAGTGGGGACCTAAACCGTCTTCCAACCTTATATCTGGGGACATTTGTGTATAAATTATTAGATTTTGAATAAGTTTCGAAGCCTATATTGTTTCATCAGGTATTTGAATTTCATTATTTCACACTCGTTAAATTTACAAGTGGGGTCTTTTAAACACACATTTTCAAATTCCATGTATATTATAATTTTATAGTTAAAATATTCATTATCAGAATGAAATTAAAGTAATAAGTCCTATTTCTAGCTTAACACTTAAGTTTTGAGCTATTTTCAGGTTTACAAGTGGGGACCTAAACCGTCTTCCAACCTTATATCTGGGGACATTTGTGTATAAATTATTAGATTTTGAATTAGTGTCAAAGCCAATATGGTTCCATCAATTATTTCAATTTCATTTTTCACACTCGATAAATTTACAAGTGGGGACCTTCACAGTCATTTCAACAGACAAGTGGGGCCTTTTAAACACACATTTTCAAATTTCATGTATATTATAATTTTATAGTTAAAATACTCATTATCAAAATGAAATTTAAGTAATCAGTCCTATTTCTAGCTTAACACTTAAGTTTTGAGCTATTTTCAGGTTTACAAGTGGGGACCTAAACCGTCTTCCAACCTTATATCTGGGGACATTTGTGTATAAATTATTAGATTTTGAATTAGTGTCAAAGCCTATATGGTTCCATCAATTATTTCAATTTCATTTTTCACACTCGATAAATTTACAAGTGGGGACCTTCACAGTCATTTCAACAGACAAGTGGGGTCTTTTAAACACACATTTTCAAATTTCATGTATACTAAAATTTTATAGTTAAAATATTGATTATCAGAATGAAATTTAAGTAATCAGTCCTATTTCTAGCTTAACACTTAAGTTTTGAGCTATTTTCAGGTTTACAAGTGGGGACCTAAACCGTCTTCCAACCTTATATCTGGGGACATTTGTGTATAAATTATTAGATTTTGAATAAGTTTCGAAGCCTATATTGTTTCATCAGGTATTTGAATTTCATTATTTCACACTCGTTAAATTTACAAGTGGGGTCTTTTAAACACACATTTTCAAATTCCATGTATATTATAATTTTATAGTTAAAATATTCATTATCAGAATGAAATTAAAGTAATCAGTCCTATTTCTAGCTTAACACTTAAGTTTTGAGCTATTTTCAGGTTTACAAGTGGGGACCTAAACCGTCTTCCAACCTTATATCTGGGGACATTTGTGTATAAATTATTAGATTTTGAATTAGTGTCAAAGCCTATATGGTTCCATCAATTATTTCAATTTAAATTTTCACACTCGATAAATTTACAAGTGGGAACCTTCACAGTCATTTCAACAGATAAGTGGGGTCTTTTAAACACACGTTTTCAAATTTCATGTATATTATAATTTTATAGTTAAAATATTCATTATCAGAATGAAATTTAAGTAATCAGTCCTATTTCTAGCTTAACACTTAAGTTTTGAGCTAATTTCAGGTTTACAAGTGGGGACCTAAACCGTCTTCCAACCTTGTATCTGGGTACATTTGTGTATAAATTATTAGATTTTGAATTAGTGTCAAAGCCAATATGGTTCCATCAATTATTTCAATTTCATTTTTCACACTCGATAAATTTACAAGTGGGGACCTTCACAGTCATTTCAACAGACAAGTGGGGCCTTTTAAACACACATTTTCAAATTTCATGTATATTATAATTTTATAGCTAAAATACTCATTATCAAAATGAAATTTAAGTAATCAGTCCTATTTCTAGCTTAACACTTAAGTTTTGAGCTATTTTCAGGTTTACAAGTGGGGACCTAAACCGTCTTCCAACCTTATATCTGGGGACATTTGTGTATAAATTATTAGATTTTGAATTAGTGTCAAAGCCTATATGGTTCCATCAATTATTTCAATTTCATTTTATCACACTCGATAAATTTACAAGTGGGGACCTTCACAGTCATTTCAACAGACAAGTGGGGTCTTTTAAACACACGTTTTCAAATTTCATGTATATTAAAATTTTATAGTTAAAATATTCATTATCAGAATGAAATTTAAGTAATCAGTCCTATTTCTAGCTTAACACTTAAGTTTTGAGCTAATTTCAGGTTTACAAGTGGGGACCTAAACCGTCTTCCAACCTTTTATCTGGGGACATTTGTGTATAAATTATTAGATTTTGAATTAGTGTCAAAGCCAATATGGTTCCATCAATTATTTCAATTTCATTTTTCACACTCGATAAATTTACAAGTGGGGACCTTCACAGTCATTTCAACAGACAAGTGGGGCCTTTTAAACACACATTTTCAAATTTCATGTATATTATAATTTTATAGCTAAAATACTCATTATCAAAATGAAATTTAAGTAATAAGTCCTATTTCTAGCTTAACACTTAAGTTTTGAGCTATTTTCAGGTTTACAAGTGGGGACCTAAACCGTCTTCCAACCTTGTATCTGGGGACATTTGTGTATAAATTATTAGATTTTGAATTAGTGTCAAAGCCTATATGGTTCCATCAATTATTTCAATTTCATTTTTCACACTCGATAAATTTACAAGTGGGGACCTTCACAGTCATTTCAACAGACAAGTGGGGTCTTTTAAACACACGTTTTCAAATTTCATGTATATTAAAATTTTATAGTTAAAATATTCATTATCAGAATGAAATTTAAGTAATCAGTCCTATTTCTAGCTTAACACTTAAGTTTTGAGCTAATTTCAGGTTTACAAGTGGGGACCTAAACCGTCTTCCAACCTTATATCTGGGGACATTTGTGTATAAATTATTAGATTTTGAATTAGTGTCAAAGCCAATATGGTTCCATCAATTATTTCAATTTCATTTTTCACACTCGATAAATTTACAAGTGGGGACCTTCACAGTCATTTCAACAGACAAGTGGGGCCTTTTAAACACACATTTTCAAATTTCATGTATATTATAATTTTATAGCTAAAATACTCATTATCAAAATGAAATTTAAGTAATAAGTCCTATTTCTAGCTTAACACTTAAGTTTTGAGCTATTTTCAGGTTTACAAGTGGGGACCTAAACCGTCTTCCAACCTTATATCTGGGGACATTTGTGTATAAATTATTAGATTTTGAATTAGTGTCAAAGCCTATATGGTTCCATCAATTATTTCAATTTCATTTTTCACACTCGATAAATTTACAAGTGGGGACCTTCACAGTCATTTCAACAGACAAGTGGGGTCTTTTAAACACACGTTTTCAAATTTCATGTATATTAAAATTTTATAGTTAAAATATTCATTATCAGAATGAAATTTAAGTAATCAGTCCTATTTCTAGCTTAACACTTAAGTTTTGAGCTAATTTCAGGTTTACAAGTGGGGACCTAAACCGTCTTCCAACCTTATATCTGGGGACATTTGTGTATAAATTATTAGATTTTGAATTAGTGTCAAAGCCAATATGGTTCCATCAATTATTTCAATTTCATTTTTCACACTCGATAAATTTACAAGTGGGGACCTTCACAGTCATTTCAACAGACAAGTGGGGCCTTTTAAACACACATTTTCAAATTTCATGTATATTATAATTTTATAGCTAAAATACTCATTATCAAAATGAAATTTAAGTAATAAGTCCTATTTCTAGCTTAACACTTAAGTTTTGAGCTATTTTCAGGTTTACAAGTGGGGACCTAAACCGTCTTCCAACCTTATATCTGGGGACATTTGTGTATAAATTATTAGATTTTGAATTAGTGTCAAAGCCTATATGGTTCCATCAATTATTTCAATTTCATTTTTCACACTCGATAAATTTACAAGTGGGGACCTTCACAGTCATTTCAACAGACAAGTGGGGTCTTTTAAACACACGTTTTCAAATTTCATGTATATTAAAATTTTATAGTTAAAATATTCATTATCAGAATGAAATTTAAGTAATCAGTCCTATTTCTAGCTTAACACTTAAGTTTTGAGCTAATTTCAGGTTTACAAGTGGGGACCTAAACCGTCTTCCAACCTTATATCTGGGGACATTTGTGTATAAATTATTAGATTTTGAATTAGTGTCAAAGCCAATATGGTTCCATCAATTATTTCAATTTCATTTTTCACACTCGATAAATTTACAAGTGGGGACCTTCACAGTTATTTCAACAGACAAGTGGGGTCTTTTAAACACACATTTTCAAATTTCATGTATACTAAAATTTTATAGTTAAAATATTGATTATCAGAATGAAATTTAAGTAATCAGTCCTATTTCTAGCTTAACACTTAAGTTTTGAGCTATTTTCAGGTTTACAAGTGGGGACCTAAACCGTCTTCCAACCTTATATCTGGGGACATTTGTGTATAAATTATTAGATTTTGAATAAGTTTCGAAGCCTATATTGTTTCATCAGGTATTTGAATTTCATTATTTCACACTCGTTAAATTTACAAGTGGGGTCTTTTAAACACACATTTTCAAATTCCATGTATATTATAATTTTATAGTTAAAATATTCATTATCAGAATGAAATTAAAGTAATCAGTCCTATTTCTAGCTTAACACTTAAGTTTTGAGCTATTTTCAGGTTTACAAGTGGGGACCTAAACCGTCTTCCAACCTTATATCTGGGGACATTTGTGTATAAATTATTAGATTTTGAATTAGTGTCAAAGCCTATATGGTTCCATCAATTATTTCAATTTAAATTTTCACACTCGATAAATTTACAAGTGGGAACCTTCACAGTCATTTCAACAGATAAGTGGGGTCTTTTAAACACACGTTTTCAAATTTCATGTATATTATAATTTTATAGTTAAAATATTCATTATCAGAATGAAATTTAAGTAATCAGTCCTATTTCTAGCTTAACACTTAAGTTTTGAGCTAATTTCAGGTTTACAAGTGGGGACCTAAACCGTCTTCCAACCTTGTATCTGGGGACATTTGTGTATAAATTATTAGATTTTGAATTAGTGTCAAAGCCAATATGGTTCCATCAATTATTTCAATTTCATTTTTCACACTCGATAAATTTACAAGTGGGGACCTTCACAGTCATTTCAACAGACAAGTGGGGCCTTTTAAACACACATTTTCAAATTTCATGTATATTATAATTTTATAGTTAAAATACTCATTATCAAAATGAAATTTAAGTAATCAGTCCTATTTCTAGCTTAACACTTAAGTTTTGAGCTATTTTCAGGTTTACAAGTGGGGACCTAAACCGTCTTCCAACCTTATATCTGGGGACATTTGTGTATAAATTATTAGATTTTGAATAAGTTTCGAAGCCTATATTGTTTCATCAGGTATTTGAATTTCATTATTTCACACTCGTTAAATTTACAAGTGGGGTCTTTTAAACACACATTTTCAAATTCCATGTATATTATAATTTTATAGTTAAAATATTCATTATCAGAATGAAATTAAAGTAATAAGTCCTATTTCTAGCTTAACACTTAAGTTTTGAGCTATTTTCAGGTTTACAAGTGGGGACCTAAACCGTCTTCCAACCTTATATCTGGGGACATTTGTGTATAAATTATTAGATTTTGAATTAGTGTCAAAGCCTATATGGTTCCATCAATTATTTCAATTTCATTTTTCACACTCGATAAATTTACAAGTGGGGACCTTCACAGTCATTTCAACAGACAAGTGGGGCCTTTTAAACACACATTTTCAAATTTCATGTATATTATAATTTTATAGTTAAAATACTCATTATCAAAATGAAATTTAAGTAATCAGTCCTATTTCTAGCTTAACACTTAAGTTTTGAGCTATTTTCAGGTTTACAAGTGGGGACCTAAACCGTCTTCCAACCTTATATCTGGGGACATTTGTGTATAAATTATTAGATTTTGAATAAGTTTCGAAGCCTATATTGTTTCATCAGGTATTTGAATTTCATTATTTCACACTCGTTAAATTTACAAGTGGGGTCTTTTAAACACACATTTTCAAATTCCATGTATATTATAATTTTATAGTTAAAATATTCATTATCAGAATGAAATTAAAGTAATAAGTCCTATTTCTAGCTTAACACTTAAGTTTTGAGCTATTTTCAGGTTTACAAGTGGGGACCTAAACCGTCTTCCAACCTTATATCTGGGGACATTTGTGTATAAATTATTAGATTTTGAATTAGTGTCAAAGCCTATATGGTTCCATCAATTATTTCAATTTCATTTTTCACACTCGATAAATTTACAAGTGGGGACCTTCACAGTCATTTCAACAGACAAGTGGGGTCTTTTAAACACACGTTTTCAAATTTCATGTATATTAAAATTTTATAGTTAAAATATTCATTATCAGAATGAAATTTAAGTAATCAGTCCTATTTCTAGCTTAACACTTAAGTTTTGAGCTAATTTCAGGTTTACAAGTGGGGACCTAAACCGTCTTCCAACCTTATATCTGGGGACATTTGTGTATAAATTATTAGATTTTGAATTAGTGTCAAAGCCAATATGGTTCCATCAATTATTTCAATTTCATTTTTCACACTCGATAAATTTACAAGTGGGGACCTTCACAGTCATTTCAACAGACAAGTGGGGCCTTTTAAACACACATTTTCAAATTTCATGTATATTATAATTTTATAGTTAAAATACTCATTATCAAAATGAAATTTAAGTAATCAGTCCTATTTCTAGCTTAACACTTAAGTTTTGAGCTATTTTCAGGTTTACAAGTGGGGACCTAAACCGTCTTCCAACCTTATATCTGGGGACATTTGTGTATAAATTATTAGATTTTGAATTAGTGTCAAAGCCTATATGGTTCCATCAATTATTTCAATTTCATTTTTCACACTCGATAAATTTACAAGTGGGGACCTTCACAGTTATTTCAACAGACAAGTGGGGTCTTTTAAACACACATTTTCAAATTTCATGTATACTAAAATTTTATAGTTAAAATATTGATTATCAGAATGAAATTTAAGTAATCAGTCCTATTTCTAGCTTAACACTTAAGTTTTGAGCTATTTTCAGGTTTACAAGTGGGGACCTTAACCGTCTTCCAACCTTATATCTGGGGACATTTGTGTATAAATTATTAGATTTTGAATAAGTTTCGAAGCCTATATTGTTTCATCAGGTATTTGAATTTCATTATTTCACACTCGTTAAATTTACAAGTGGGGTCTTTTAAACACACATTTTCAAATTCCATGTATATTATAATTTTATAGTTAAAATATTCATTATCAGAATGAAATTAAAGTAATCAGTCCTATTTCTAGCTTAACACTTAAGTTTTGAGCTATTTTCAGGTTTACAAGTGGAGACCTAAACCGTCTTCCAACCTTATATCTGGGGACATTTGTGTATAAATTATTAGATTTTGAATTAGTGTCAAAGCCTATATGGTTCCATCAATTATTTCAATTTAAATTTTCACACTCGATAAATTTACAAGTGGGAACCTTCACAGTCATTTCAACAGATAAGTGGGGTCTTTTAAACACACGTTTTCAAATTTCATGTATATTATAATTTTATAGTTAAAATATTGATTATCAGAATGAAATTTAAGTAATCAGTCCTATTTCTAGCTTAACACTTAAGTTTTGAGCTATTTTCAGGTTTACAAGTGGGGACCTAAACCGTCTTCCAACCTTATATCTGGGGACATTTGTGTATAAATTATTAGATTTTGAATTAGTGTCAAAGCCTATATGGTTCCATCAATTATTTCAATTTAAATTTTCACACTCGATAAATTTACAAGTGGGAACCTTCACAGTCATTTCAACAGATAAGTGGGGTCTTTTAAACACACGTTTTCAAATTTCATGTATATTATAATTTTATAGTTAAAATATTCATTATCAGAATGAAATTTAAGTAATCAGTCCTATTTCTAGCTTAACACTTAAGTTTTTAGCTAATTTCAGGTTTACAAGTGGGGACCTAAACCGTCTTCCAACCTTGTATCTGGGGACATTTGTGTATAAATTATTAGATTTTGAATTAGTGTCAAAGCCAATATGGTTCCATCAATTATTTCAATTTCATTTTTCACACTCGATAAATTTACAAGTGGGGACCTTCACAGTCATTTCAACAGACAAGTGGGGCCTTTTAAACACACATTTTCAAATTTCATGTATACTAAAATTTTATAGTTAAAATATTGATTATCAGTATGAAATTTAAGTAATCAGTCCTATTTCTAGCTTAACACTTACGTTTTGAGCTATTTTCAGGTTTACAAGTGGGGACCTAAACCGTCTTCCAACCTTATATCTCGGGACATTTGTGTATAAATTATTAGATTTTGAATTAGTGTCAAAGCCTATATGGTTCCATCAATTATTTCAATTTCATTTTTCACACTCGATAAATTTACAAGTGGGGACCTTCACAGTCATTTCAACAGACAAGTGGGGTCTTTTAAACACACGTTTTCAAATTTCATGTATATTATAATTTTATAGTTAAAATACTCATTATCAAAATGAAATTTAAGTAATCAGTCCTATTTCTAGCTTAACACTTAAGTTTTGAGCTATTTTCAGGTTTACAAGTGGGGACCTAAACCGTCTTCCAACCTTATATCTGGGGACATTTGTGTATAAATTATTAGATTTTGAATTAGTGTCAAAGCCTATATGGTTCCATCAATTATTTCAATTTAAATTTTCACACTCGATAAATTTACAAGTGGGAACCTTCACAGTCATTTCAACAGATAAGTGGGGTCTTTTAAACACACGTTTTCAAATTTCATGTATATTATAATTTTATAGTTAAAATATTCATTATCAGAATGAAATTTAAGTAATCAGTCCTATTTCTAGCTTAACACTTAAGTTTTGAGCTAATTTCAGGTTTACAAGTGGGGACCTAAACCGTCTTCCAACCTTGTATCTGGGGACATTTGTGTATAAATTATTAGATTTTGAATTAGTGTCAAAGCCAATATGGTTCCATCAATTATTTCAATTTCATTTTTCACACTCGATAAATTTACAAGTGGGGACCTTCACAGTAATTTCAACAGACAAGTGGGGCCTTTTAAACACACATTTTCAAATTTCATGTATATTATAATTTTATAGTTAAAATACTCATTATCAAAATGAAATTTAAGTAATCAGTCCTATTTCTAGCTTAACACTTAAGTTTTGAGCTATTTTCAGGTTTACAAGTGGGGACCTAAACCGTCTTCCAACCTTATATCTGGGGACATTTGTGTATAAATTATTAGATTTTGAATTAATGTCAAAGCCTTTATGGTTCCATCAATTATTTCAATTTCATTTTTCACACTCGATAAATTTACAAGTGGGGACCTTCACAGTCATTTCAACAGACAAGTGGGGTCTTTTAAACACACATTTTCAAATTTAATGTATACTTAAATTTTATAGTTAAAATATTGATTATCAGAATGAAATTTAAGTAATCAGTCCTATTTCTAGCTTAACACTTAAGTTTTGAGCTATTTTCAGGTTTACAAGTGGGGACCTAAACCGTCTTCCAACCTTATATCTGGGGACATTTGTGTATAAATTATTAGATTTTGAATAAGTTTCGAAGCCTATATTGTTTCATCAGGTATTTGAATTTCATTATTTCACACTCGTTAAATTTACAAGTGGGGTCTTTTAAACACACATTTTCAAATTCCATGTATATTATAATTTTATAGTTAAAATATTCATTATCAGAATGAAATTAAAGTAATCAGTCCTATTTCTAGCTTAACACTTAAGTTTTGAGCTATTTTCAGGTTTACAAGTGGGGACCTAAACCGTCTTCCAACCTTATATCTGGGGACATTTGTGTATAAATTATTAGATTTTGAATTAGTGTCAAAGCCTATATGGTTCCATCAATTATTTCAATTTAAATTTTCACACTCGATAAATTTACAAGTGGGAACCTTCACAGTCATTTCAACAGATAAGTGGGGTCTTTTAAACACACGTTTTCAAATTTCATGTATATTATAATTTTATAGTTAAAATATTCATTATCAGAATGAAATTTAAGTAATCAGTCCTATTTCTAGCTTAACACTTAAGTTTTGAGCTAATTTCAGGTTTACAAGTGGGGACCTAAACCGTCTTCCAACCTTGTATCTGGGGACATTTGTGTATAAATTATTAGATTTTGAATTAGTGTCAAAGCCAATATGGTTCCATCAATTATTTCAATTTCATTTTTCACACTCGATAAATTTACAAGTGGGGACCTTCACAGTCATTTCAACAGACAAGTGGGGCCTTTTAAACACACATTTTCAAATTTCATGTATACTAAAATTTTATAGTTAAAATATTGATTATCAGTATGAAATTTAAGTAATCAGTCCTATTTCTAGCTTAACACTTACGTTTTGAGCTATTTTCAGGTTTACAAGTGGGGACCTAAACCGTCTTCCAACCTTATATCTCGGGACATTTGTGTATAAATTATTAGATTTTGAATTAGTGTCAAAGCCTATATGGTTCCATCAATTATTTCAATTTCATTTTTCACACTCGATAAATTTACAAGTGGGGACCTTCACAGTCATTTCAACAGACAAGTGGGGTCTTTTAAACACACGTTTTCAAATTTCATGTATATTATAATTTTATAGTTAAAATACTCATTATCAAAATGAAATTTAAGTAATCAGTCCTATTTCTAGCTTAACACTTAAGTTTTGAGCTATTTTCAGGTTTACAAGTGGGGACCTAAACCGTCTTCCAACCTTATATCTGGGGACATTTGTGTATAAATTATTAGATTTTGAATTAGTGTCAAAGCCTATATGGTTCCATCAATTATTTCAATTTCATTTTTCACGCTCGATAAATTTACAAGTGGGAACCTTCACAGTCATTTCAACAGATAAGTGGGGTCTTTTAAACACACGTTTTCAAATTTCATGTATATCATAATTTTATAGTTAAAATATTCATTATCAGAATGAAATTTAAGTAATCAGTCCTATTTCTAGCTTAACACTTAAGTTTTGAGCTATTTTCAGGTTTACAAGTGGGGACCTAAACCGTCTTCCAACCTTATATCTGGGGACATTTGTGTATAAATTATTAGATTATGAATTAGTGTCAAAGCCTATATGGTTCCATCAGTTATTTCAATTTCATTTTTCACACTCAAAAAACTTACAAGTGGGGCCTTCACTGTCATTTCAACAGATACGTGGGGTCTTTTAAACAAAATTTTCAAATTTCATGTATATTATAATTTTATAGTTAAAATATTCATTATCAGAATGAAATTTAAGTAATCAGTCCTATTTCTAGCTTAACACTTAAGTTTTGAGCTATTTTCAGGTTTACAAGTGGGGACCTAAACCGTCTTCCAACCTTATATCTGGGGACATTTGTGTATAAATTATTAGATTTTGAATAAGTGTCGAAGCCTATATTGCTTCATCAGGTATTTGAATTTCATTTTTTCACACTCGTCCCCATTTGTAAATTTATCGAGTGTGAAAAATGAAATTGAAATAATTGATGGAACCATATAGGCTTTGACACTAATTCAAAATCTAATAATTTATACACAAATGTCCCCAGATATAAGGTTGGAAGACGGTTTAGGTCCCCACTTGTAAACCTGAAAATAGCTCAAAAATTAAGTGTTAAGCTAGAAATAGGACTGATTACTTAAATTTCATTCTGATAATCAATATTTTAACTATAAAATTTTAGTATACATGAAATTTGAAAATGTGTGTTTAAAAGACCCCACTTGTCTGTTGAAATGACTGTGAAGGTCCCCACTTGTAAATTTATCGAGTGTGAAAAATGAAATTGAAATAATTGATGGAACCATATAGGCTTTGACACTAATTCCAAATCTAATAATTTATACACAAATGTCCCCAGATATAAGGTTGGAGAACGGTTTATGTCCCCACTTATAAACCTGAAAATAGCTCAAAACTTAAGTGTTAAGCTAGAAATAGGACTGATTACTTAAATTTCATTCTGATAATGAATATTTTAACTATAAAATTATAATATACATGGAATTTGAAAATGTGTGTTTAAAAGACCCCACTTGTAAATTTAACGAGGGTGAAAAAATGAAATTCAAATACCTGATGAAGCAATATAGGCTTCGACACTTATTCAAAATCTAATAATTTATACACAAATGTCCCCAGATATAAGGTTGGAAGACGGTTTAGGTCCCCACTTGTAAACCTGAAAATAGCTCAAAACTTAAGTGTTAACCTAGAAATAGGACTGATTACTTAAATTTCATTCTGATAATCAATATTTTAACTATAAAATTTTAGTATACATGAAATTTGAAAATGTGTGTTTAAAAGGCCCCACTTGTCTGTTGAAATGACTGTGAAGGTCCCCACTTGTAAATTTATCGAGTGTGAAAAATGAAATTGAAATAATTGATGGAACCATATAGGCTACGACACTTATTCAAAATCTAATAATTTATACACAAATGTCCCCAGATATAAGGATGGAAGACGGTTTAGGTCCCCACTTGTAAACCTGAAAATAGCTCAAAACTTAAGTGTTAAGCTAGAAATAGGACTGATTACTTAAATTTCATTCTGATAATCAATATTTTAACTATAAAATTTTAGTATACATGAAATTTGAAAATGTGTGTTTAAAAGGCCCCACTTGTCTGTTGAAATGACTGTGAAGGTCCCCACTTGTCTGTTGAAATGACTGTGAAGGTCCCCACTTGTCTGTTGAAATGACTGTGAAGGTCCCCACTTGTAAATTTATCAAGTGTGAAAAATGAAATTGAAATAATTGATGGAACCATATACGCTTTGACACTAATTCAAAATCTAATAATTTATACACAAATGTCCCCAGATATAAGGTTGGAAGACGGTTTAGGTCCCCACTTGTAAACCTGAAAATAGCTCAAAACTTAAGTGTTAAGCTAGAAATAGGACTGATTACTTAAATTTCATTCTGATAATGAATATTTTAACTATAAAATTATAATATACATGAAATTTGAAAACGTGTGTTTAAAAGACCCCACTTGTCTGTTGAAATGACTGTGAAGGTCCCCACTTGTAAATTTATCGAGTGTGAAAATTTAAATTGAAATAATTGATGGAACCATATAGGCTTTGACACTAATTCAAAATCTAATAGTTTATACACAAATGTCCCCAGATATAAGGTTGGAAGACGGTTTAGGTCCCCACTTGTAAACCTGAAAATAGCTCAAAACTTAAGTGTTAAGCTAGAAATAGGACTGATTACTTAAATTTCATTCTGATAATGAATATTTTAACTATAAAATTATAATATACATGAAATTTGAAAACGTGTGTTTAAAAGACCCCACTTGTCTGTTGAAATGACTGTGAAGGTCCCCACTTGTAAATTTATCGAGTGTGAAAAATGAAATTGAAATAATTGATGGAACCATATAGGCTTCGACACTTATTCAAAATCTAATAATTTATACACAAATGTCCCCAGATATAAGGTTGGAAGACGGTTTAGGTCCCCACTTGTAAACCTGAAAATAGCTCAAAGTTAAGTGTTAAGCTAGAAATAGGACTGATTACTTAAATTTCATTCTGATAATGAATATTTTAACTATAAAATTATAATATACATGGAATTTGAAAATGTGTGTTTAAAAGACCCCACTTGTAAATTTAACGAGGGTGAAAAAATGAAATTCAAATACCTGATGAAGCAATATAGGCTTCGACACTTATTCAAAATCTAATAATTTATACACAAATGTCCCCAGATATAAGGTTGGAAGACGGTTTAGGTCCCCACTTGTAAACCTGAAAATAGCTCAAAACTTAAGTGTTAAGCTAGAAATAGGACTGATTACTTAAATTTCATTCTGATAATCAATATTTTAACTATAAAATTTTAGTATACATGAAATTTGAAAATGTGTGTTTAAAAGGCCCCACTTGTCTGTTGAAATGACTGTGAAGGTCCCCACTTGTCTGTTGAAATGACTGTGAAGGTCCCCACTTGTCTGTTGAAATGACTGTGAAGGTCCCCACTTGTAAATTTATCGAGTGTGAAAAATGAAATTGAAATAATTGATGGAACCATATAGGCTTTGACACTAATTCAAAATCTAATAATTTAACACAAATGTCCCCAGATATAAGGTTGGAAGACGGTTTAGGTCCCCACTTGTAAACCTGAAAATAGCTCAAAACTTAAGTGTTAAGCAAGAAATAGAACTGATTACTTAAATTTCATTCTGATAGTCAATATTTTAACTATAAAATTTTAGTATACATGAAATTTGAAAATGTGTGTTTAAAAGGCCCCACTTGTCTGTTGAAATGACTGTGAAGGTCCCCACTTGTCTGTTGAAATGACTGTGAAGGTCCCCACTTGTCTGTTGAAATGACTGTGAAGGTCCCCACTTGTAAATTTATCAAGTGTGAAAAATGAAATTGAAATAATTGATGGAACCATATACGCTTTGACACTAATTCAAAATCTAATAATTTATACACAAATGTCCCCAGATATAAGGTTGGAAGACGGTTTAGGTCCCCACTTGTAAACCTGAAAATAGCTCAAAACTTAAGTGTTAAGCTAGAAATAGGACTGATTACTTAAATTTCATTCTGATAATGAATATTTTAACTATAAAATTATAATATACATGAAATTTGAAAACGTGTGTTTAAAAGACCCCACTTGTCTGTTGAAATGACTGTGAAGGTCCCCACTTGTAAATTTATCGAGTGTGAAAATTTAAATTGAAATAATTGATGGAACCATATAGGCTTTGACACTAATTCAAAATCTAATAGTTTATACACAAATGTCCCCAGATATAAGGTTGGAAGACGGTTTAGGTCCCCACTTGTAAACCTGAAAATAGCTCAAAACTTAAGTGTTAAGCTAGAAATAGGACTGATTACTTAAATTTCATTCTGATAATGAATATTTTAACTATAAAATTATAATATACATGAAATTTGAAAACGTGTGTTTAAAAGACCCCACTTGTCTGTTGAAATGACTGTGAAGGTCCCCACTTGTAAATTTATCGAGTGTGAAAAATGAAATTGAAATAATTGATGGAACCATATAGGCTTCGACACTTATTCAAAATCTAATAATTTATACACAAATGTCCCCAGATATAAGGTTGGAAGACGGTTTAGGTCCCCACTTGTAAACCTGAAAATAGCTCAAAGTTAAGTGTTAAGCTAGAAATAGGACTGATTACTTAAATTTCATTCTGATAATGAATATTTTAACTATAAAATTATAATATACATGGAATTTGAAAATGTGTGTTTAAAAGACCCCACTTGTAAATTTAACGAGGGTGAAAAAATGAAATTCAAATACCTGATGAAGCAATATAGGCTTCGACACTTATTCAAAATCTAATAATTTATACACAAATGTCCCCAGATATAAGGTTGGAAGACGGTTTAGGTCCCCACTTGTAAACCTGAAAATAGCTCAAAACTTAAGTGTTAACCTAGAAATAGGACTGATTACTTAAATTTCATTCTGATAATCAATATTTTAACTATAAAATTTTAGTATACATGATATTTGAAAATGTGTGTTTAAAAGGCCCCACTTGTCTGTTGAAATGACTGTGAAGGTCCCCACTTGTAAATTTATCGAGTGTGAAAAATGAAATTGAAATAATTGATGGAACCATATAGGCTACGACAGTTATTCAAAATCTAATAATTTATACACAAATGTCCCCAGATATAAGGATGGAAGACGGTTTAGGTCCCCACTTGTAAACCTGAAAATAGCTCAAAACTTAAGTGTTAAGCTAGAAATAGGACTGATTACTTAAATTTCATTCTGATAATCAATATTTTAACTATAAAATTTTAGTATACATGAAATTTGAAAATGTGTGTTTAAAAGGCCCCACTTGTCTGTTGAAATGACTGTGAAGGTCCCCACTTGTCTGTTGAAATGACTGTGAAGGTCCCCACTTGTCTGTTGAAATGACTGTGAAGGTCCCCACTTGTAAATTTATCGAGTGTGAAAAATGAAATTGAAATAATTGATGGAACCATATAGGCTTTGACACTAATTCAAAATCTAATAATTTAACACAAATGTCCCCAGATATAAGGTTGGAAGACGGTTTAGGTCCCCACTTGTAAACCTGAAAATAGCTCAAAACTTAAGTGTTAAGCAAGAAATAGAACTGATTACTTAAATTTCATTCTGATAGTCAATATTTTAACTATAAAATTTTAGTATACATGAAATTTGAAAATGTGTGTTTAAAAGGCCCCACTTGTCTGTTGAAATGACTGTGAAGGTCCCCACTTGTAAATTTATCGAGTGTGAAAAATGAAATTGAAATAATTGATGGAACCATATAGGCTTCGACACTTATTCAAAATCTAATAATTTATACACAAATGTCCCCAGATATAAGGTTGGAAGACGGTTTAGGTCCCCACTTGTAAACCTGAAAATAGCTCAAAACTTAAGTGTTAAGCTAGAAATAGGACTGATTACTTAAATTTCATTCTGATAATGAATATTTTAACTATAAAATTATAATACACATGGAATTTGAAAATGTGTGTTTAAAAGACCCCACTTGTAAATTTAACGAGTGTGAAATAATGAAATTCAAATACCTGATGAAACAATATAGGCTTCGACACTTATTCAAAATCTAATAATTTATACACAAATGTCCCCAGATATAAGGTTGGAAGACGGTTTAGGTCCCCACTTGTAAACCTGAAAATAGCTCAAAACTTAAGTGTAAAGCTAGAAATAGATCTGATTACTTAAATTTCATTCTGATAATCAATATTTTAACTATAAAATTTTAGTATACATGAAATTTGAAAATGTGTGTTTAAAAGGCCCCACTTGTCTGTTGAAATGACTGTGAAGGTCCCCACTTGTAAATTTATCGAGTGTGAAAAATGAAATTGAAATAATTGATGGAACCATATAGGCTTTGACACTAATTCAAAATCTAATAATTTATACACAAATGTCCCCAGATATAAGGTTGGAAGACGGTTTAGGTCCCCACTTGTAAACCTGAAAATAGCTCAAAACTTAAGTGTTAAGCTAGAAATAGGACTGATTACTTAAATTTCATTCTGATAATCAATATTTTAACTATAAAATTTTAGTATACATGAAATTTGTAAATGTGTGTTTAAAAGGCCCCACTTGTCTGTTGAAATGACTGTGAAGGTCCCCACTTGTAAATTTATCGAGTGTGAAAAATGAAATTGAAATAATTGATGGAACCATATAGGCTTCGACACTTATTCAAAATCTAATAATTTATACACAAATGTCCCCAGATATAAGGTTGGAAGACGGTTTAGGTCCCCACTTGTAAACCTGAAAATAGCTCAAAACTTAAGTGTTAAGCTAGAAATAGAACTGATTACTTAAATTTCATTCTGATAATCAATATTTTAACTATAAAATTTTAGTATACATGAAATTTGAAAATGTGTGTTTAAAAGGCCCCACTTGTCTGTTGAAATGACTGTGAAGGTCCCCACTTGTCTGTTGAAATGACTGTGAAGGTCCCCACTTGTAAATTTATCGAGTGTGAAAAATGAAATTGAAATAATTGATGGAACCATATAGGCTTTGACACTAATTCAAAATCTAATAATTTATACACAAATGTACCCCAGATATAAGGTTGGAAGACGGTTTAGGTCCCCACTTGTAAACCTGAAAATAGCTCAAAACTTAAGTGTTAAGCTAGAAATAGGACTGATTACTTAAATTCCATTCTGATAATCAATATTTTAACTATAAAATTTTAGTATACATGAAATTTGAAAATGTGTGTTTAAAAGGCCCCACTTGTCTGTTGAAATGACTGTGAAGGTCCCCACTTGTAAATTTATCAAGTGTGAAAAATGAAATTGAAATAATTGATGGAACCATATAGGCTTTGACACTAATTCAAAATCTAATAATTTATACACAAATGTCCCCAGATATAAGGTTGGAAGACGGTTTAGGTCCCCACTTGTAAACCTGAAAATAGCTCAAAACATAAGTGTTAAGCTAGAAATAGGACTGATTACTTAAATTTCATTCTGATAATGAATATTTTAACTATAAAATTATAATATACATGAAATTTGAAAACGTGTGTTTAAAAGACCCTACTTGTCTGTTGAAATGACTGTGAAGGTCCCCACTTGTAAATTTATCGAGTGTGAAAAATGTAATTGAAATAATTGATGGAACCATATAGGCTTCGACACTTATTCAAAATCTAATAATTTATACACAAATGTCCCCAGATATAAGGTTGGAAGACGGTTTAGGTCCCCACTTGTAAACCTGAAAATAGCTCAAAACTTAAGTGTTAAGCTAGAAATAGAACTGATTACTTAAATTTCATTCTTATAGTCAATATTTTAACTATAAAATTTTAGTATACATGAAATTTGAAAATGTGTGTTTAAAAGGCCCCACTTGTCTGTTGAAATGACTGTGAAGGTCCCCACTTGTCTGTTGAAATGACTGTGAAGGTCCCCACTTGTAAATTTATCGAGTGTGAAAAATGAAATTGAAATAATTGATGGAACCATATAGGCTTTGACACTAATTCAAAATCTAATAATTTATACACAAATGTCCCCAGATATAAGGTTGGAAGACGGTTTAGGTCCCCACTTGTAAACCTGAAAATAGCTCAAAACTTAAGTGTTAAGCTAGAAATAGGACTGATTACTTAAATTTCATTCTGATAATGAATATTTTAACTATAAAATTATAATATACATGGAATTTGAAAATGTGTGTTTAAAAGACCCCACTTGTAATTTTAACGAGTGTGAAATAATGAAATTCAAATACCTGATGAAACAATATAGGCTTCGACACTTATTCAAAATCTAATAATTTATACACAAATGTCCCCAGATATAAGGTTGGAAGACGGTTTAGGTCCCCACTTGTAAACCTGAAAATAGCTCAAAACTTAAGTGTAAAGCTAGAAATAGATCTGATTACTTAAATTTCATTCTGATAATCAATATTTTAACTATAAAATTTTAGTATACATGAAATTTGAAAATGTGTGTTTAAAAGGCCCCACTTGTCTGTTGAAATGACTGTGAAGGTCCCCACTTGTAAATTTATCGAGTGTGAAAAATGAAATTGAAATAATTGATGGAACCATATAGGCTTCGACACTTATTCAAAATCTAATAATTTATACACAAATGTCCCCAGATATAAGGTTGGAAGACGGTTTAGGTCCCCACTTGTAAACCTGAAAATAGCTCAAAACTTAAGTGTTAAGCTAGAAATAGAACTGATTACTTAAATTTCATTCTGATAATCAATATTTTAACTATAAAATTTTAGTATACATGAAATTTGAAAATGTGTGTTTAAAAGGCCCCACTTGTCTGTTGAAATGACTGTGAAGGTCCCCACTTGTCTGTTGAAATGACTGTGAAGGTCCCCACTTGTAAATTTATCGAGTGCGAAAAATGAAATTGAAATAATTGATGGAACCATATAGGCTTTGACACTAATTCAAAATCTAATAATTTATACACAAATGTCCCCAGATATAAGGTTGGAAGACGGTTTAGGTCCCCACTTGTAAACCTGAAAATAGCTCAAAACTTAAGTGTTAAGCTAGAAATAGGACTGATTACTTAAATTTCATTCTGATAATGAATATTTTAACTATAAAATTATAATATACATGAAATTTGAAAACGTGTGTTTAAAAGACCCCACTTGTCTGTTGAAATGACTGTGAAGGTCCCCACTTGTAAATTTATCGAGTGTGAAAATTTAAATTGAAATAATTGATGGAACCATATTGGCTTTGACACTAATTCAAAATCTAATAATTTATACACAAATGTCCCCAGATATAAGGTTGGAAGACGGTTTAGGTCCCCACTTGTAAACCTGAAAATAGCTCAAAACTTAAGTGTTAAGCTAGAAATAGGACTGATTACTTAAATTTCATTCTGATAATGAATATTTTAACTATAAAATTATAATATACATGAAATTTGAAAACGTGTGTTTAAAAGACCCCACTTGTCTGTTGAAATGACTGTGAAGGTCCCCACTTGTAAATTTATCGAGTGTGAAAAATGAAATTGAAATAATTGATGGAACCATATAGGCTTCGACACTTATTCAAAATCTAATAATTTATACACAAATGTCCCCAGATATAAGGTTGGAAGACGGTTTAGGTCCATACTTGTAAACCTGAAAATAGCTCAAAACTTAAGTGTTAAGCTAGAAATAGGACTGATTACTTAAATTTCATTCTGATAGTCAATATTTTAACTATAAAATTTTAGTATACATGAAATTTGAAAATGTGTGTTTAAAAGGCCCCACTTGTCTGTTGAAATGACTGTGAAGGTCCCCACTTGTCTGTTGAAATGACTGTGAATGTCCCCACTTGTAAATTTATCGAGTGTGAAAAATGAAATTGAAATAATTGATGGAACCATATAGGCTTTGACACTAATTCAAAATCTAATAATTTATACACAAATGTCCCCAGATATAAGGTTGGAAGACGGTTTAGGTCCCCACTTGTAAACCTGAAAATAGCTCAAAACTTAAGTGTTAAGCTAGAAATAGGACTGATTACTTAAATTTCATTCTGATAATGAATATTTTAACTATAAAATTATAATATACATGGAATTTGAAAATGTGTGTTTAAAAGACCCCACTTGTAAATTTAACGAGTGTGAAATAATGAAATTCAAATACCTGATGAAACAATATAGGCTTCGACACTTATTCAAAATCTAATAATTTATACACAAATGTCCCCAGATATAAGGTTGGAAGACGGTTTAGGTCCCCACTTGTAAACCTGAAAATAGCTCAAAACTTAAGTGTAAAGCTAGAAATAGATCTGATTACTTAAATTTCATTCTGATAATCAATATTTTAACTATAAAATTTTAGTATACATGAAATTTGAAAATGTGTGTTTAAAAGGCCCCACTTGTCTGTTGAAATGACTGTGAAGGTCCCCACTTGTAAATTTATCGAGTGTGAAAAATGAAATTGAAATAATTGATGGAACCATATAGGCTTCGACACTTATTCAAAATCTAATAATTTATACACAAATGTCCCCAGATATAAGGTTGGAAGACGGTTTAGGTCCCCACTTGTAAACCTGAAAATAGCTCAAAACTTAAGTGTTAAGCTAGAAATAGAACTGATTACTTAAATTTCATTCTGATAATCAATATTTTAACTATAAAATTTTAGTATACATGAAATTTGAAAATGTGTGTTTAAAAGGCCCCACTTGTCTGTTGAAATGACTGTGAAGGTCCCCACTTGTCTGTTGAAATGACTGTGAAGGTCCCCACTTGTAAATTTATCGAGTGTGAAAAATGAAATTGAAATAATTGATGGAACCATATAGGCTTTGACACTAATTCAAAATCTAATAATTTATACACAAATGTCCCCAGATATAAGGTTGGAAGACGGTTTAGGTCCCCACTTGTAAACCTGAAAATAGCTCAAAACTTAAGTGTTAAGCTAGAAATAGGACTGATTACTTAAATTTCATTCTGATAATGAATATTTTAACTATAAAATTATAATATACATGAAATTTGAAAACGTGTGTTTAAAAGACCCCACTTGTCTGTTGAAATGACTGTGAAGGTCCCCACTTGTAAATTTATCGAGTGTGAAAAATGAAATTGAAATAATTGATGGAACCATATTGGCTTCGACACTTATTCAAAATCTAATAATTTAAACACAAATGTCCCCAGATATAAGGTTGGAAGACGGTTTAGGTCCATACTTGTAAACCTGAAAATAGCTCAAAACTTAAGTGTTAAGCTAGAAATAGGACTGATTACTTAAATTTCATTCTGATAGTCAATATTTTAACTATAAAATTTTAGTATACATGAAATTTGAAAATGTGTGTTTAAAAGGCCCCACTTGTCTGTTGAAATGACTGTGAAGGTCCCCACTTGTCTGTTGAAATGACTGTGAATGTCCCCACTTGTAAATTTATCGAGTGTGAAAAATGAAATTGAAATAATTGATGGAACCATATAGGCTTTGACACTAATTCAAAATCTAATAATTTATACACAAATGTCCCCAGATATAAGGTTGGAAGACGGTTTAGGTCCCCACTTGTAAACCTGAAAATAGCTCAAAACTTAAGTGTTAAGCTAGAAATAGGACTGATTACTTAAATTTCATTCTGATAATGAATATTTTAACTATAAAATTATAATATACATGGAATTTGAAAATGTGTGTTTAAAAGACCCCACTTGTAAATTTAACGAGTGTGAAATAATGAAATTCAAATACCTGATGAAACAATATAGGCTTCGACACTTATTCAAAATCTAATAATTTATACACAAATGTCCCCAGATATAAGGTTGGAAGACGGTTTAGGTCCCCACTTGTAAACCTGAAAATAGCTCAAAACTTAAGTGTAAAGCTAGAAATAGATCTGATTACTTAAATTTCATTCTGATAATCAATATTTTAACTATAAAATTTTAGTATACATGAAATTTGAAAATGTGTGTTTAAAAGGCCCCACTTGTCTGTTGAAATGACTGTGAAGGTCCCCACTTGTAAATTTATCGAGTGTGAAAAATGAAATTGAAATAATTGATGGAACCATATAGGCTTCGACACTTATTCAAAATCTAATAATTTATACACAAATGTCCCCAGATATAAGGTTGGAAGACGGTTTAGGTCCCCACTTGTAAACCTGAAAATAGCTCAAAACTTAAGTGTTAAGCTAGAAATAGAACTGATTACTTAAATTTCATTCTGATAATCAATATTTTAACTATAAAATTTTAGTATACATGAAATTTGAAAATGTGTGTTTAAAAGGCCCCACTTGTCTGTTGAAATGACTGTGAAGGTCCCCACTTGTCTGTTGAAATGACTGTGAAGGTCCCCACTTGTAAATTTATCGAGTGTGAAAAATGAAATTGAAATAATTGATGGAACCATATAGGCTTTGACACTAATTCAAAATCTAATAATTTATACACAAATGTCCCCAGATATAAGGTTGGAAGACGGTTTAGGTCCCCACTTGTAAACCTGAAAATAGCTCAAAACTTAAGTGTTAAGCTAGAAATAGGACTGATTACTTAAATTTCATTCTGATAATGAATATTTTAACTATAAAATTATAAAATACATGAAATTTGAAAACGTGTGTTTAAAAGACCCCACTTGTCTGTTGAAATGACTGTGAAGGTCCCCACTTGTAAATTTATCGAGTGTGAAAATTTAAATTGAAATAATTGATGGAACCATATTGGCTTTGACACTAATTCAAAATCTAATAATTTATACACAAATGTCCCCAGATATAAGGTTGGAAGACGGTTTAGGTCCCCACTTGTAAACCTGAAAATAGCTCAAAACTTAAGTGTTAAGCTAGAAATAGGACTGATTACTTAAATTTCATTCTGATAATGAATATTTTAACTATAAAATTATAATATACATGAAATTTAAAAACGTGTGTTTAAAAGACCCCACTTGTCTGTTGAAATGACTGTGAAGGTCCCCACTTGTAAATTTATCGAGTGTGAAAAATGAAATTGAAATAATTGATGGAACCATATAGGCTTCGACACTTATTCAAAATCTAATAATTTATACACAAATGTCCCCAGATATAAGGTTGGAAGACGGTTTAGGTCCCCACTTGTAAACCTGAAAATAGCTCAAAACTTAAGTGTTAAGCTAGAAATAGGACTGATTACTTAAATTTCATTCTGATAGTCAATATTTTAACTATAAAATTTTAGTATACATGAAATTTGAAAATGTGTGTTTAAAAGGCCCCACTTGTCTGTTGAAATGACTGTGAAGGTCCCCACTTGTCTGTTGAAATGACTGTGAAGGTCCCCACTTGTAAATTTATCGAGTGTGAAAAATGAAATTGAAATAATTGATGGAACCATATAGGCTTTGACACTAATTCAAAATCTAATAATTTATACACAAATGTCCCCAGATATAAGGTTGGAAGACGGTTTAGGTCCCCACTTGTAAACCTGAAAATAGCTCAAAACTTAAGTGTAAAGCAAGAAAGAGATCTGATTACTTAAATTTCATTCTGATAATCAATATTTTAACTATAAAATTTTAGTATACATGAAATTTGAAAATGTGTGTTTAAAAGGCCCCACTTGTCTGTTGAAATGACTGTGAAGGTCCCCACTTGTAAATTTATCGAGTGTGAAAAATGAAATTGAAATAATTGATGGAACCATATAGGCTTCGACACTTATTCAAAATCTAATAATTTATACACAAATGTCCCCAGATATAAGGTTGGAAGACGGTTTAGGTCCCCACTTGTAAACCTGAAAATAGCTCAAAACTTAAGTGTTAAGCTAGAAATAGAACTGATTACTTAAATTTCATTCTGATAATCAATATTTTAACTATAAAATTTTAGTATACATGAAATTTGAAAATGTGTGTTTAAAAGGCCCCACTTGTCTGTTGAAATGACTGTGAAGGTCCCCACTTGTCTGTTGAAATGACTGTGAAGGTCCCCACTTGTAAATTTATCGAGTGTGAAAAATGAAATTGAAATAATTGATGGAACCATATAGGCTTTGACACTAATTCAAAATCTAATAATTTATACACAAATGTACCCCAGATATAAGGTTGGAAGACGGTTTAGGTCCCCACTTGTAAACCTGAAAATAGCTCAAAACTTAAGTGTTAAGCTAGAAATAGGACTGATTACTTAAATTCCATTCTGATAATCAATATTTTAACTATAAAATTTTAGTATACATGAAATTTGAAAATGTGTGTTTAAAAGGCCCCACTTGTCTGTTGAAATGACTGTGAAGGTCCCCACTTGTAAATTTATCAAGTGTGAAAAATGAAATTGAAATAATTGATGGAACCATATAGGCTTTGACACTAATTCAAAATCTAATAATTTATACACAAATGTCCCCAGATATAAGGTTGGAAGACGGTTTAGGTCCCCACTTGTAAACCTGAAAATAGCTCAAAACTTAAGTGTTAAGCTAGAAATAGGACTGATTACTTAAATTTCATTCTGATAATGAATATTTTAACTATTAAATTATAATATACATGAAATTTGAAAACGTGTGTTTAAAAGACCCCACTTGTCTGTTGAAATGACTGTGAAGGTCCCCACTTGTAAATTTATCGAGTGTGAAAATTTAAATTGAAATAATTGATGGAACCATATAGGCTTTGACACTAATTCAAAATCTAATAATTTATACACAAATGTCCCCAGATATAAGGTTGGAAGACGGTTTAGGTCCCCACTTGTAAACCTGAAAATAGCTCAAAACTTAAGTGTTAAGCTAGAAATAGGACTGATTACTTAAATTTCATTCTGATAATGAATATTTTAACTATAAAATTATAATATACATGAAATGTGAAAACGTGTGTTTAAAAGACCCCACTTGTCTGTTGAAATGACTGTGAAGGTCCCCACTTGTAAATTTATCGAGTGTGAAAAATGAAATTGAAATAATTGATGGAACCATATAGGCTTTGACACTATTTCAAAATCTAATAATTTATACACAAATGTACCCAGATATAAGGTTGGAAGACGGTTTAGGTCCCCACTTGTAAACCTGAAAATAGCTCAAAACTTAAGTGTGAAGCTAGAAATAGGACTGATTACTTAAATTTCATTCTGATAATGAATATTTTAACTATAAAATTATAATATACATGGAATTTGAAAATGTGTGTTTAAAAGACCCCACTTGTAAATTTAACGAGTGTGAAATAATGAAATTCAAATACCTGATGAAACAATATAGGCTTCGACACTTATTCAAAATCTAATAATTTATACACAAATGTCCCCAGATATAAGGTTGGAAGACGGTTTAGGTCCCCACTTGTAAACCTGAAAATAGCTCAAAACTTAAGTGTTAAGCTAGAAATAGAACTGATTACTTAAATTTCATTCTGATAATCAATATTTTAACTATAAAATTTTAGTATACATGAAATTTGAAAATGTGTGTTTAATAGGCCCCACTTGTCTGTTGAAATGACTGTGAAGGTCCCCACTTGTCTGTTGAAATGACTGTGAAGGTCCCCACTTGTAAATTTATCGAGTGTGAAAAATGAAATTGAAATAATTGATGGAACCATATAGGCTTTGACACTAATTCAAAATCTAATAATTTATACACAAATGTACCCCAGATATAAGGTTGGAAGACGGTTTAGGTCCCCACTTGTAAACCTGAAAATAGCTCAAAACTTAAGTGTTAAGCTAGAAATAGGACTGATTACTTAAATTCCATTCTGATAATCAATATTTTAACTATAAAATTTTAGTATACATGAAATTTGAAAATGTGTGTTTAAAAGGCCCCACTTGTCTGTTGAAATGACTGTGAAGGTCCCCACTTGTAAATTTATCAAGTGTGAAAAATGAAATTGAAATAATTGATGGAACCATATAGGCTTTGACACTAATTCAAAATCTAATAATTTATACACAAATGTCCCCAGATATAAGGTTGGAAGACGGTTTAGGTCCCCACTTGTAAACCTGAAAATAGCTCAAAACTTAAGTGTTAAGCTAGAAATAGGACTGATTACTTAAATTTCATTCTGATAATGAATATTTTAACTATTAAATTATAATATACATGAAATTTGAAAACGTGTGTTTAAAAGACCCCACTTGTCTGTTGAAATGACTGTGAAGGTCCCCACTTGTAAATTTATCGAGTGTGAAAATTTAAATTGAAATAATTGATGGAACCATATAGGCTTTGACACTAATTCAAAATCTAATAATTTATACACAAATGTCCCCAGATATAAGGTTGGAAGACGGTTTAGGTCCCCACTTGTAAACCTGAAAATAGTTCAAAACTTAAGTGTTAAGCTAGAAATAGGACTGATTACTTAAATTTCATTCTGATAATGAATATTTTAACTATAAAATTATAATATACATGAAATGTGAAAACGTGTGTTTAAAAGACCCCACTTGTCTGTTGAAATGACTGTGAAGGTCCCCACTTGTAAATTTATCGAGTGTGAAAAATGAAATTGAAATAATTGATGGAACCATATAGGCTTTGACACTATTTCAAAATCTAATAATTTATACACAAATGTACCCAGATATAAGGTTGGAAGACGGTTTAGGTCCCCACTTGTAAACCTGAAAATAGCTCAAAACTTAAGTGTTAAGCTAGAAATAGGACTGATTACTTAAATTTCATTCTGATAATGAATATTTTAACTATAAAATTATAATATACATGGAATTTGAAAATGTGTGTTTAAAAGACCCCACTTGTAAATTTAACGAGTGTGAAATAATGAAATTCAAATACCTGATGAAACAATATAGGCTTCGACACTTATTCAAAATCTAATAATTTATACACAAATGTCCCCAGATATAAGGTTGGAAGACGGTTTAGGTCCCCACTTGTAAACCTGAAAATAGCTCAAAACTTAAGTGTAAAGCTAGAAATAGATCTGATTACTTAAATTTCATTCTGTTAATCAATATTTTAACTATAAAATTTTAGTATACATGAAATTTGAAAATGTGTGTTTAAAAGGCCCCACTTGTCTGTTGAAATGACTGTGAAGGTCCCCACTTGTAAATTTATCAAGTGTGAAAAATGAAATTGAAATAATTGATGGAACCATATAGGCTTTGACACTAATTCAAAATCTAATAATTTATACACAAATGTCCCCAGATATAAGGTTGGAAGACGGTTTAGGTCCCCACTTGTAAACCTGAAAATAGCTCAAAACTTAAGTGTTAAGCTAGAAATAGGACTGATTACTTAAATTTCATTCTGATAATGAATATTTTAACTATAAAATTATAATATACATGAAATTTGAAAACGTGTGTTTAAAAGACCCCACTTGTCTGTTGAAATGACTGTGAAGGTCCCCACTTGTAAATTTATCGAGTGTGAAAATTTAAATTGAAATAATTGATGGAACCATATAGGGTTTGACACTAATTCAAAATCTAATAATTTATACACAAATGTCCCCAGATATAAGGTTGGAAGACGGTTTAGGTCCCCACTTGTAAACCTGAAAATAGCTCAAAACTTAAGTGTTAAGCTAGAAATAGGACTGATTACTTAAATTTCATTCTGATAATGAATATTTTAACTATAAAATTATAATATACATGGAATTTGAAAATGTGTGTTTAAAAGACCCCACTTGTAAATTTAACGAGTGTGAAATAATGAAATTCAAATACCTGATGAAACAATATAGGCTTCGACACTTATTCAAAATCTAATAATTTATACACAAATGTCCCCAGATATAAGGTTGGAAGACGGTTTAGGTCCCCACTTGTAAACCTGAAAATAGCTCAAAACTTAAGTGTAAAGCTAGAAATAGATCTGATTACTTAAATTTCATTCTGATAATCAATATTTTAACTATAAAATTTTAGTATACATGAAATTTGAAAATGTGTGTTTAAAAGGCCCCACTTGTCTGTTGAAATGACTGTGAAGGTCCCCACTTGTAAATTTATCGAGTGTGAAAAATGAAATTGAAATAATTGATGGAACCATATAGGCTTTGACACTAATTCAAAATCTAATAATTTATACACAAATGTCCCCAGATATAAGGTTGGAAGACGGTTTAGGTCCCCACTTGTAAACCTGAAAATAGCTCAAAACTTAAGTGTTAAGCTAGAAATAGGACTGATTACTTAAATTTCATTCTGATAATGAATATTTTAACTATAAAATTATAATATACATGGAATTTGAAAATGTGTGTTTAAAAGACCCCACTTGTAAATTTAACGAGTGTGAAATAATGAAATTCAAATACCTGATGAAACAATATAGGCTTCGACACTTATTCAAAATCTAATAATTTATACACAAATGTCCCCAGATATAAGGTTGGAAGACGGTTTAGGTCCCCACTTGTAAACCTGAAAATAGCTCAAAACTTAAGTGTAAAGCTAGAAATAGATCTGATTACTTAAATTTCATTCTGATAATCAATATTTTAACTATAAAATTTTAGTATACATGAAATTTGAAAATGTGTGTTTAAAAGGCCCCACTTGTCTGTTGAAATGACTGTGAAGGTCCCCACTTGTAAATTTATCGAGTGTGAAAAATGAAATTGAAATAATGATGGAACCATATAGGCTTTGACACTAATTCAAAATTTAATAATTTATACACAAATGTCCCCAGATATAAGGTTGGAAGACGGTTTAGGTCCCCACTTGTAAACCTGAAAATAGCTCAAAACTTAAGTGTTAAGCTAGAAATAGGACTGATTACTTAAATTTCATTCTGATAATCAATATTTTAACTATAAAATTATAATATACATGGAATTTGAAAATGTGTGTTTAAAAGACCCCACTTGTAAATTTAACGAGTGTGAAATAATGAAATTCAAATACCTGATGAAACAATATAGGCTTCGACACTTATTCAAAATCTAATAATTTATACACAAATGTCCCCAGATATAAGGTTGGAAGACGGTTTAGGTCCCCACTTGTAAACCTGAAAATAGCTCAAAACTTAAGTGTAAAGCTAGAAATAGATCTGATTACTTAAATTTCATTCTGATAATCAATATTTTAACTATAAAATTTTAGTATACATGAAATTTGAAAATGTGTGTTTAAAAGGCCCCACTTGTCTGTTGAAATGACTGTGAAGGTCCCCACTTGTAAATTTATCGAGTGTGAAAAATGAAATTGAAATAATTGATGGAACCATATAGGCTTTGACACTAATTCAAAATCTAATAATTTATACACAAATGTCCCCAGATATAAGGTTGGAAGACGGTTTAGGTCCCCACTTGTAAACCTGAAAATAGCTCAAAACTTAAGTGTTAAGCTAGAAATAGGACTGATTACTTAAATTTCATTCTGATAATCAATATTTTAACTATAAAATTTTAGTATACATGAAATTTGTAAATGTGTGTTTAAAAGGCCCCACTTGTCTGTTGAAATGACTGTGAAGGTCCCCACTTGTAAATTTATCGAGTGTGAAAAATGAAATTGAAATAATTGATGGAACCATATAGGCTTCGACACTTATTCAAAATCTAATAATTTATACACAAATGTCCCCAGATATAAGGTTGGAAGACGGTTTAGGTCCCCACTTGTAAACCTGAAAATAGCTCAAAACTTAAGTGTTAAGCTAGAAATAGAACTGATTACTTAAATTTCATTCTGATAATCAATATTTTAACTATAAAATTTTAGTATACATGAAATTTGAAAATGTGTGTTTAAAAGGCCCCACTTGTCTGTTGAAATGACTGTGAAGGTCCCCACTTGTCTGTTGAAATGACTGTGAAGGTCCCCACTTGTAAATTTATCGAGTGTGAAAAATGAAATTGAAATAATTGATGGAACCATATAGGCTTTGACACTAATTCAAAATCTAATAATTTATACACAAATGTCCCCAGATATAAGGTTGGAAGACGGTTTAGGTCCCCACTTGTAAACCTGAAAATAGCTCAAAACTTAAGTGTTAAGCTAGAAATAGGACTGATTACTTAAATTTCATTCTGATAATGAATATTTTAACTATAAAATTATAATATACATGGAATTTGAAAATGTGTGTTTAAAAGACCCCACTTGTAAATTTAACGAGTGTGAAATAATGAAATTCAAATACCTGATGAAACAATATAGGCTTCGACACTTATTCAAAATCTAATAATTTATACACAAATGTCCCCAGATATAAGGTTGGAAGACGGTTTAGGTCCCCACTTGTAAACCTGAAAATAGCTCAAAACTTAAGTGTAAAGCTAGAAATAGATCTGATTACTTAAATTTCATTCTGATAATCAATATTTTAACTATAAAATTTTAGTATACATGAAATTTGAAAATGTGTGTTTAAAAGGCCCCACTTGTCTGTTGAAATGACTGTGAAGGTCCCCACTTGTAAATTTATCGAGTGTGAAAAATGAAATTGAAATAATGATGGAACCATATAGGCTTTGACACTAATTCAAAATTTAATAATTTATACACAAATGTCCCCAGATATAAGGTTGGAAGACGGTTTAGGTCCCCACTTGTAAACCTGAAAATAGCTCAAAACTTAAGTGTTAAGCTAGAAATAGGACTGATTACTTAAATTTCATTCTGATAATCAATATTTTAACTATAAAATTATAATATACATGGAATTTGAAAATGTGTGTTTAAAAGACCCCACTTGTAAATTTAACGAGTGTGAAATAATGAAATTCAAATACCTGATGAAACAATATAGGCTTCGACACTTATTCAAAATCTAATAATTTATACACAAATGTCCCCAGATATAAGGTTGGAAGACGGTTTAGGTCCCCACTTGTAAACCTGAAAATAGCTCAAAACTTAAGTGTAAAGCTAGAAATAGATCTGATTACTTAAATTTCATTCTGATAATCAATATTTTAACTATAAAATTTTAGTATACATGAAATTTGAAAATGTGTGTTTAAAAGGCCCCACTTGTCTGTTGAAATGACTGTGAAGGTCCCCACTTGTAAATTTATCGAGTGTGAAAAATGAAATTGAAATAATTGATGGAACCATATAGGCTTTGACACTAATTCAAAATCTAATAATTTATACACAAATGTCCCCAGATATAAGGTTGGAAGACGGTTTAGGTCCCCACTTGTAAACCTGAAAATAGCTCAAAACTTAAGTGTTAAGCTAGAAATAGGACTGATTACTTAAATTTCATTCTGATAATCAATATTTTAACTATAAAATTTTAGTATACATGAAATTTGTAAATGTGTGTTTAAAAGGCCCCACTTGTCTGTTGAAATGACTGTGAAGGTCCCCACTTGTAAATTTATCGAGTGTGAAAAATGAAATTGAAATAATTGATGGAACCATATAGGCTTCGACACTTATTCAAAATCTAATAATTTATACACAAATGTCCCCAGATATAAGGTTGGAAGACGGTTTAGGTCCCCACTTGTAAACCTGAAAATAGCTCAAAACTTAAGTGTTAAGCTAGAAATAGAACTGATTACTAAAATTTCATTCTGATAATCAATATTTTAACTATAAAATTTTAGTATACATGAAATTTGAAAATGTGTGTTTAAAAGGCCCCACTTGTCTGTTGAAATGACTGTGAAGGTCCCCACTTGTCTGTTGAAATGACTGTGAAGGTCCCCACTTGTAAATTTATCGAGTGTGAAAAATGAAATTGAAATAATTGATGGAACCATATAGGCTTTGACACTAATTCAAAATCTAATAATTTATACACAAATGTACCCCAGATATAAGGTTGGAAGACGGTTTAGGTCCCCACTTGTAAACCTGAAAATAGCTCAAAACTTAAGTGTTAAGCTAGAAATAGGACTGATTACTTAAATTCCATTCTGATAATCAATATTTTAACTATAAAATTTTAGTATACATGAAATTTGAAAATGTGTGTTTAAAAGGCCCCACTTGTCTATTGAAATGACTGTGAAGGTCCCCACTTGTAAATTTATCAAGTGTGAAAAATGAAATTGAAATAATTGCTGGAACCATATAGGCTTTGACACTAATTCAAAATCTAATAATTTATACACAAATGTCCCCAGATATAAGGTTGGAAGACGGTTTAGGTCCCCACTTGTAAACCTGAAAATAGCTCAAAACTTAAGTGTTAAGCTAGAAATAGGACTGATTACTTAAATTTCATTCTGATAATGAATATTTTAACTATAAAATTATAATATACATGGAATTTGAAAATGTGTGTTTAAAAGACCCCACTTGTAAATTTAACGAGTGTGAAATAATGAAATTCAAATACCTGATGAAACAATATAGGCTTCGACACTTATTCAAAATCTAATAATTTATACACAATTGTCCCCAGATATAAGGTTGGAAGACGGTTTAGGTCCCCACTTGTAAACCTGAAAATAGCTCAAAACTTAAGTGTAAAGCTAGAAATAGATCTGATTACTTAAATTTCATTCTGATAATCAATATTTTAACTATAAAATTTTAGTATACATGAAATTTGAAAATGTGTGTTTAAAAGGCCCCACTTGTCTGTTGAAATGACTGTGAAGGTCCCCACTTGTAAATTTATCGAGTGTGAAAAATGAAATTGAAATAATTGATGGAACCATATAGGCTTTGACACTAATTCAAAATCTAATAATTTATACACAAATGTCCCCAGATATAAGGTTGGAAGACGGTTTAGGTCCCCACTTGTAAACCTGAAAATAGCTCAAAACTTAAGTGTTAAGCTAGAAATAGGACTGATTACTTAAATTTCATTCTGATAATCAATATTTTAACTATAAAATTTTAGTATACATGAAATTTGTAAATGTGTGTTTAAAAGGCCCCACTTGTCTGTTGAAATGACTGTGAAGGTCCCCACTTGTAAATTTATCGAGTGTGAAAAATGAAATTGAAATAATTGATGGAACCATATAGGCTTCGACACTTATTCAAAATCTAATAATTTATACACAAATGTCCCCAGATATAAGGTTGGAAGACGGTTTAGGTCCCCACTTGTAAACCTGAAAATAGCTCAAAACTTAAGTGTTAAGCTAGAAATAGAACTGATTACTAAAATTTCATTCTGATAATCAATATTTTAACTATAAAATTTTAGTATACATGAAATTTGAAAATGTGTGTTTAAAAGGCCCCATTTGTCTGTTGAAATGACTGTGAAGGTCCCCACTTGTCTGTTGAAATGACTGTGAAGGTCCCCACTTGTAAATTTATCGAGTGTGAAAAATGAAATTGAAATAATTGATGGAACCATATAGGCTTTGACACTAATTCAAAATCTAATAATTTATACACAAATGTACCCCAGATATAAGGTTGGAAGACGGTTTAGGTCCCCACTTGTAAACCTGAAAATAGCTCAAAACTTAAGTGTTAAGCTAGAAATAGGACTGATTACTTAAATTCCATTCTGATAATCAATATTCTAACTATAAAATTTTAGTATACATGAAATTTGAAAATGTGTGTTTAAAAGGCCCCACTTGTCTATTGAAATGACTGTGAAGGTCCCCACTTGTAAATTTATCAAGTGTGAAAAATGAAATTGAAATAATTGATGGAACCATATAGGCTTTGACACTAATTCAAAATCTAATAATTTATACACAAATGTCCCCAGATATAAGGTTGGAAGACGGTTTAGGTCCCCACTTGTAAACCTGAAAATAGCTCAAAACTTAAGTGTTAAGCTAGAAATAGGACTGATTACTTAAATTTCATTCTGATAATGAATATTTTAACTATAAAATTATAATATACATGAAATTTGAAAACGTGTGTTTAAAAGACCCCACTTGTCTGTTGAAATGACTGTGAAGGTCCCCACTTGTAAATTTATCGAGTGTGAAAATTTAAATTGAAATAATTGATGGAACCATATAGGCTTTGACACTAATTCAAAATCTAATAATTTATACACAAATGTCCCCAGATATAAGGTTGGAAGACGGTTTAGGTCCCCACTTGTAAACCTGAAAATAGCTCAAAACTTAAGTGTTAAGCTAGAAATAGGACTGATTACTTAAATTTCATTCTGATAATGAATATTTTAACTATAAAATTATAATATACATGGAATTTGAAAATGTGTGTTTAAAAGACCCCACTTGTAAATTTAACGAGTGTGAAATAATGAAATTCAAATACCTGATGAAACAATATAGGCTTCGACACTTATTCAAAATCTAATATTTTATACACAAATGTCCCCAGATATAAGGTTGGAAGACGGTTTAGGTCCCCACTTGTAAACCTGAAAATAGCTCAAAACTTAAGTGTAAAGCTAGAAATAGATCTGATTACTTAAATTTCATTCTGATAATCAATATTTTAACTATAAAATTTTAGTATACATGAAATTTGAAAATGTGTGTTTAAAAGGCCCCACTTGTCTGTTGAAATGACTGTGAAGGTCCCCACTTGTAAATTTATCGAGTGTGAAAAATGAAATTGAAATAATTGATGGAACCATATAGGCTTTGACACTAATTCAAAATCTAATAATTTATACACAAATGTCCCCAGATATAAGGTTGGAAGACGGTTTAGGTCCCCACTTGTAAACCTGAAAATAGCTCAAAACCTAAGTGTTAAGCTAGAAATAGGACTGATTACTTAAATTTCATTCTGATAATGAATATTTTAACTATAAAATTATAATATACATGGAATTTGAAAATGTGTGTTTAAAAGACCCCACTTGTAAATTTAACGAGTGTGAAATAATGAAATTCAAATACCTGATGAAACAATATAGGCTTCGACACTTATTCAAAATCTAATAATTTATACACAAATGTCCCCAGATATAAGGTTGGAAGACGGTTTAGGTCCCCACTTGTAAACCTGAAAATAGCTCAAAACTTAAGTGTTAAGCTAGAAATAGGACTGATTACTTAAATTTCATTCTGATAATGAATATTTTAACTATAAAATTATAATATACATGAAATTTGAAAACGTGTGTTTAAAAGACCCCACTTGTCTGTTGAAATGACTGTGAAGGTCCCCACTTGTAAATTTATCGAGTGTGAAAATTTAAATTGAAATAATTGATGGAACCATATAGGCTTTGACACTAATTCAAAATCTAATAATTTATACACAAATGTCCCCAGATATAAGGTTGGAAGACGGTTTAGGTCCCCACTTGTAAACCTGAAAATAGCTCAAAACTTAAGTGTTAAGCTAGAAATAGGACTGATTACTTAAATTTCATTCTGATAATGAATATTTTAACTATAAAATTATAATATACATGGAATTTGAAAATGTGTGTTTAAAAGACCCCACTTGTAAATTTAACGAGTGTGAAATAATGAAATTCAAATACCTGATGAAACAATATAGGCTTCGACACTTATTCAAAATCTAATAATTTATACACAAATGTCCCCAGATATAAGGTTGGAAGACGGTTTAGGTCCCCACTTGTAAACCTGAAAATAGCTCAAAACTTAAGTTTAAAGCTAGAAATAGATCTGATTACTTAAATTTCATTCTGATAATCAATATTTTAACTATAAAATTTTAGTATACATGAAATTTGAAAATGTGTGTTTAAAAGGCCCCACTTGTCTGTTGAAATGACTGTGAAGGTCCCCACTTGTAAATTTATCGAGTGTGAAAAATGAAATTGAAATAATTGATGGAACCATATAGGCTTTGACACTAATTCAAAATCTAATAATTTATACACAAATGTCCCCAGATATAAGGTTGGAAGACGGTTTAGGTCCCCACTTGTAAACCTGAAAATAGCTCAAAACTTAAGTGTTAAGCTAGAAATAGGACTGATTACTTAAATTTCATTCTGATAATGAATATTTTAACTATAAAATTATAATATACATGGAATTTGAAAATGTGTGTTTAAAAGACCCCACTTGTAAATTTAACGAGTGTGAAATAATGAAATTCAAATACCTGATGAAACAATATAGGCTTCGACACTTATTCAAAATCTAATAATTTATACACAAATGTCCCCAGATATAAGGTTGGAAGACGGTTTAGGTCCCCACTTGTAAACCTGAAAATAGCTCAAAACTTAAGTGTAAAGCTAGAAATAGATCTGATTACTTAAATTTCATTCTGATAATCAATATTTTAACTATAAAATTTTAGTATACATGAAATTTGAAAATGTGTGTTTAAAAGGCCCCACTTGTCTGTTGAAATGACTGTGAAGGTCCCCACTTGTAAATTTATCGAGTGTGAAAAATGAAATTGAAATAATTGATGGAACCATATAGGCTTTGACACTAATTCAAAATCTAATAATTTATACACAAATGTCCCCAGATATAAGGTTGGAAGACGGTTTAGGTCCCCACTTGTAAACCTGAAAATAGCTCAAAACTTAAGTGTTAAGCTAGAAATAGGACTGATTACTTAAATTTCATTCTGATAATCAATATTTTAACTATAAAATTTTAGTATACATGAAATTTGTAAATGTGTGTTTAAAAGGCCCCACTTGTCTGTTGAAATGACTGTGAAGGTCCCCACTTGTAAATTTATCGAGTGTGAAAAATGAAATTGAAATAATTGATGGAACCATATAGGCTTCGACACTTATTCAAAATCTAATAATTTATACACAAATGTCCCCAGATATAAGGTTGGAAGACGGTTTAGGTCCCCACTTGTAAACCTGAAAATAGCTCAAAACTTAAGTGTTAAGCTAGAAATAGAACTGATTACTAAAATTTCATTCTGATAATCAATATTTTAACTATAAAATTTTAGTATACATGAAATTTGAAAATGTGTGTTTAAAAGGCCCCACTTGTCTGTTGAAATGACTGTGAAGGTCCCCACTTGTCTGTTGAAATGACTGTGAAGGTCCCCACTTGTAAATTTATCGAGTGTGAAAAATGAAATTGAAATAATTGATGGAACCATATAGGCTTTGACACTAATTCAAAATCTAATAATTTATACACAAATGTACCCCAGATATAAGGTTGGAAGACGGTTTAGGTCCCCAATTGTAAACCTGAAAATAGCTCAAAACTTAAGTGTTAAGCTAGAAATAGGACTGATTACTTAAATTTCATTCTGATAATCAATATTTTAACTATAAAATTTTAGTATACATGAAATTTGAAAATGTGTGTTTAAAAGGCCCCACTTGTCTGTTGAAATGACTGTGAAGGTCCCCACTTGTAAATTTATCGAGTGTGAAAAATGAAATTGAAATAATTGATGGAACCATATAGGCTTTGACACTAATTCAAAATCTAATAATTTATACACAAATGTCCCCAGATATAAGGTTGGAAGACGGTTTAGGTCCCCACTTGTAAACCTGAAAATAGCTCAAAACTTAAGTGTTAAGCTAGAAATAGGACTGATTACTTAAATTTCATTCTGATAATGAATATTTTAACTATAAAATTATAATATACATGGAATTTGAAAATGTGTGATTAAAAGACCCCACTTGTAAATTTAACGAATGTGAAATAATGAAATTCAAATACCTGATGAAACAATATAGGCTTCGACACTAATTCAAAATCTAATAATTTATACACAAATGTCCCCAGATATAAGGTTGGAAGACGGTTTAGGTCCCCACTTGTAAACCTGAAAATAGCTCAAAACTTAAGTGTTAAGCTAGAAATAGGACTGATTACTTAAATTTCATTCTGATAATCAATATTTTAACTATAAAATTTTAGTATACATGAAATTTGTAAATGTGTGTTTAAAAGGCCCCACTTGTCTGTTGAAATGACTGTGAAGGTCCCCACTTGTAAATTTATCGAGTGTGAAAAATGAAATTGAAATAATTGATGGAACCATATAGGCTTCGACACTTATTCAAAATCTAATAATTTATACACAAATGTCCCCAGATATAAGGTTGGAAGACGGTTTAGGTCCCCACTTGTAAACCTGAAAATAGCTCAAAACTTAAGTGTTAAGCTAGAAATAGAACTGATTACTAAAATTTCATTCTGATAATCAATATTTTAACTATAAAATTTTAGTATACATGAAATTTGAAAATGTGTGTTTAAAAGGCCCCACTTGTCTGTTGAAATGACTGTGAAGGTCCCCACTTGTCTGTTGAAATGACTGTGAAGGTCCCCACTTGTAAATTTATCGAGTGTGAAAAATGAAATTGAAATAATTGATGGAACCATATAGGCTTTGACACTAATTCAAAATCTAATAATTTATACACAAATGTACCCCAGATATAAGGTTGGAAGACGGTTTAGGTCCCCACTTGTAAACCTGAAAATAGCTCAAAACTTAAGTGTTAAGCTAGAAATAGGACTGATTACTTAAATTCCATTCTGATAATCAATATTTTAACTATAAAATTTTAGTATACATGAAATTTGAAAATGTGTGTTTAAAAGGCCCCACTTGTCTGTTGAAATGACTGTGAAGGTCCCCACTTGTAAATTTATCAAGTGTGAAAAATGAAATTGAAATAATTGATGGAACCATATAGGCTTTGACACTAATTCAAAATCTAATAATTTATACACAAATGTCCCCAGATATAAGGTTGGAAGACGGTTTAGGTCCCCACTTGTAAACCTGAAAATAGCTCAAAACTTAAGTGTTAAGCTAGAAATAGGACTGATTACTTAAATTTCATTCTGATAATGAATATTTTAACTATAAAATTATAATATACATGAAATTTGAAAACGTGTGTTTAAAAGACCCCACTTGTCTGTTGAAATGACTGTGAAGGTCCCCACTTGTAAATTTATCGAGTGTGAAAATTTAAATTGAAATAATTGATGGAACCATATAGGCTTTGACACTAATTCAAAATCTAATAATTTATACACAAATGTCCCCAGATATAAGGTTGGAAGACGGTTTAGGTCCCCACTTGTAAACCTGAAAATAGCTCAAAACTTAAGTGTTAAGCTAGAAATAGGACTGATTACTTAAATTTCATTCTGATAATGAATATTTTAACTATAAAATTATAATATACATGGAATTTGAAAATGTGTGTTTAAAAGACCCCACTTGTAAATTTAACGAGTGTGAAATAATGAAATTCAAATACCTGATGAAACAATATAGGCTTCGACACTTATTCAAAATCTAATAATTTATACACAAATGTCCCCAGATATAAGGTTGGAAGACGGTTTAGGTCCCCACTTGTAAACCTGAAAATAGCTCAAAACTTAAGTTTAAAGCTAGAAATAGATCTGATTACTTAAATTTCATTCTGATAATCAATATTTTAACTATAAAATTTTAGTATACATGAAATTTGAAAATGTGTGTTTAAAAGGCCCCACTTGTCTGTTGAAATGACTGTGAAGGTCCCCACTTGTAAATTTATCGAGTGTGAAAAATGAAATTGAAATAATTGATGGAACCATATAGGCTTTGACACTAATTCAAAATCTAATAATTTATACACAAATGTCCCCAGATATAAGGTTGGAAGACGGTTTAGGTCCCCACTTGTAAACCTGAAAATAGCTCAAAACTTAAGTGTTAAGCTAGAAATAGGACTGATTACTTAAATTTCATTCTGATAATGAATATTTTAACTATAAAATTATAATATACATGGAATTTGAAAATGTGTGTTTAAAAGACCCCACTTGTAAATTTAACGAGTGTGAAATAATGAAATTCAAATACCTGATGAAACAATATAGGCTTCGACACTTATTCAAAATCTAATAATTTATACACAAATGTCCCCAGATATAAGGTTGGAAGACGGTTTAGGTCCCCACTTGTAAACCTGAAAATAGCTCAAAACTTAAGTGTAAAGCTAGAAATAGATCTGATTACTTAAATTTCATTCTGATAATCAATATTTTAACTATAAAATTTTAGTATACATGAAATTTGAAAATGTGTGTTTAAAAGGCCCCACTTGTCTGTTGAAATGACTGTGAAGGTCCCCACTTGTAAATTTATCGAGTGTGAAAAATGAAATTGAAATAATTGATGGAACCATATAGGCTTTGACACTAATTCAAAATCTAATAATTTATACACAAATGTCCCCAGATATAAGGTTGGAAGACGGTTTAGGTCCCCACTTGTAAACCTGAAAATAGCTCAAAACTTAAGTGTTAAGCTAGAAATAGGACTGATTACTTAAATTTCATTCTGATAATCAATATTTTAACTATAAAATTTTAGTATACATGAAATTTGTAAATGTGTGTTTAAAAGGCCCCACTTGTCTGTTGAAATGACTGTGAAGGTCCCCACTTGTAAATTTATCGAGTGTGAAAAATGAAATTGAAATAATTGATGGAACCATATAGGCTTCGACACTTATTCAAAATCTAATAATTTATACACAAATGTCCCCAGATATAAGGTTGGAAGACGGTTTAGGTCCCCACTTGTAAACCTGAAAATAGCTCAAAACTTAAGTGTTAAGCTAGAAATAGAACTGATTACTAAAATTTCATTCTGATAATCAATATTTTAACTATAAAATTTTAGTATACATGAAATTTGAAAATGTGTGTTTAAAAGGCCCCACTTGTCTGTTGAAATGACTGTGAAGGTCCCCACTTGTCTGTTGAAATGACTGTGAAGGTCCCCACTTGTAAATTTATCGAGTGTGAAAAATGAAATTGAAATAATTGATGGAACCATATAGGCTTTGACACTAATTCAAAATCTAATAATTTATACACAAATGTACCCCAGATATAAGGTTGGAAGACGGTTTAGGTCCCCACTTGTAAACCTGAAAATAGCTCAAAACTTAAGTGTTAAGCTAGAAATAGGACTGATTACTTAAATTCCATTCTGATAATCAATATTTTAACTATAAAATTTTAGTATACATGAAATTTGAAAATGTGTGTTTAAAAGGCCCCACTTGTCTGTTGAAATGACTGTGAAGGTCCCCACTTGTAAATTTATCAAGTGTGAAAAATGAAATTGAAATAATTGATGGAACCATATAGGCTTTGACACTAATTCAAAATCTAATAATTTATACACAAATGTCCCCAGATATAAGGTTGGAAGACGGTTTAGGTCCCCACTTGTAAACCTGAAAATAGCTCAAAACTTAAGTGTTAAGCTAGAAATAGGACTGATTACTTAAATTTCATTCTGATAATGAATATTTTAACTATAAAATTATAATATACATGAAATTTGAAAACGTGTGTTTAAAAGACCCCACTTGTCTGTTGAAATGACTGTGAAGGTCCCCACTTGTAAATTTATCGAGTGTGAAAATTTAAATTGAAATAATTGATGGAACCATATAGGCTTTGACACTAATTCAAAATCTAATAATTTATACACAAATGTCCCCAGATATAAGGTTGGAAGACGGTTTAGGTCCCCACTTGTAAACCTGAAAATAGCTCAAAACTTAAGTGTTAAGCTAGAAATAGGACTGATTACTTAAATTTCATTCTGATAATGAATATTTTAACTATAAAATTATAATATACATGGAATTTGAAAATGTGTGTTTAAAAGACCCCACTTGTAAATTTAACGAGTGTGAAATAATGAAATTCAAATACCTGATGAAACAATATAGGCTTCGACACTTATTCAAAATCTAATAATTTATACACAAAAGTCCCCGGATATAAGGTTGGAAGACGGTTTAGGTCCCCACTTGTAAACCTGAAAATAGCTCAAAACTTAAGTGTAAAGCTAGAAATAGAACTGATTACTAAAATTTCATTCTGATAATCAATATTTTAACTATAAAATTTTAGTATACATGAAATTTGAAAATGTGTGTTTAAAAGGCCCCACTTGTCTGTTGAAATGACTGTGAAGGTCCCCACTTGTCTGTTGAAATGACTGTGAAGGTCCCCACTTGTAAATTTATCAAGTGTGAAAAATGAAATTGAAATAATTGATGGAACCATATAGGCTTTGACACTAATTCAAAATCTAATAATTTATACACAAATGTACCCCAGATATAAGGTTGGAAGACGGTTTAGGTCCCCAATTGTAAACCTGAAAATAGCTCAAAACTTAAGTGTTAAGCTAGAAATAGGACTGATTACTTAAATTTCATTCTGATAATCAATATTTTAACTATAAAATTTTAGTATACATGAAATTTGAAAATGTGTGTTTAAAAGGCCCCACTTGTCTGTTGAAATGACTGTGAAGGTCCCCACTTGTAAATTTATCAAGTGTGAAAAATGAAATTGAAATAATTGATGGAACCATATAGGCTTTGACACTAATTCAAAATCTAATAATTTATACACAAATGTACCCCAGATATAAGGTTGGAAGACGGTTTAGGTCCCCAATTGTAAACCTGAAAATAGCTCAAAACTTAAGTGTTAAGCTAGAAATAGGACTGATTACTTAAATTTCATTCTGATAATGAATATTTTAACTATAAAATTATAATATACATGGAATTTGAAAATGTGTGATTAAAAGACCCCACTTGTAAATTTAACGAGTGTGAAATAATGAAATTCAAATACCTGATGAAACAATATAGGCTTCGACACTAATTCAAAATCTAATAATTTATACACAAATGTCCCCAGATATAAGGTTGGAAGACGGTTTAGGTCCCCACTTGTAAACCTGAAAATAGCTCAAAACTTAAGTGTTAAGCTAGAAATAGGACTGATTACTTAAATTTCATTCTGATAATCAATATTTTAACTATAAAATTTTAGTATACATGAAATTTGTAAATGTGTGTTTAAAAGGCCCCACTTGTCTGTTGAAATGACTGTGAAGGTCCCCACTTGTAAATTTATCGAGTGTGAAAAATGAAATTGAAATAATTGATGGAACCATATAGGCTTCGACACTTATTCAAAATCTAATAATTTATACACAAATGTCCCCAGATATAAGGTTGGAAGACGGTTTAGGTCCCCACTTGTAAACCTGAAAATAGCTCAAAACTTAAGTGTTAAGCTAGAAATAGAACTGATTACTAAAATTTCATTCTGATAATCAATATTTTAACTATAAAATTTTAGTATACATGAAATTTGAAAATGTGTGTTTAAAAGGCCCCACTTGTCTGTTGAAATGACTGTGAAGGTCCCCACTTGTCTGTTGAAATGACTGTGAAGGTCCCCACTTGTAAATTTATCGAGTGTGAAAAATGAAATTGAAATAATTGATGGAACCATATAGGCTTTGACACTAATTCAAAATCTAATAATTTATACACAAATGTACCCCAGATATAAGGTTGGAAGACGGTTTAGGTCCCCACTTGTAAACCTGAAAATAGCTCAAAACTTAAGTGTTAAGCTAGAAATAGGACTGATTACTTAAATTCCATTCTGATAATCAATATTTTAACTATAAAATTTTAGTATACATGAAATTTGAAAATGTGTGTTTAAAAGGCCCCACTTGTCTGTTGAAATGACTGTGAAGGTCCCCACTTGTAAATTTATCAAGTGTGAAAAATGAAATTGAAATAATTGATGGAACCATATAGGCTTTGACACTAATTCAAAATCTAATAATTTATACACAAATGTCCCCAGATATAAGGTTGGAAGACGGTTTAGGTCCCCACTTGTAAACCTGAAAATAGCTCAAAACTTAAGTGTTAAGCTAGAAATAGGACTGATTACTTAAATTTCATTCTGATAATGAATATTTTAACTATAAAATTATAATATACATGAAATTTGAAAACGTGTGTTTAAAAGACCCCACTTGTCTGTTGAAATGACTGTGAAGGTCCCCACTTGTAAATTTATCGAGTGTGAAAATTTAAATTGAAATAATTGATGGAACCATATAGGCTTTGACACTAATTCAAAATCTAATAATTTATACACAAATGTCCCCAGATATAAGGTTGGAAGACGGTTTAGGTCCCCACTTGTAAACCTGAAAATAGCTCAAAACTTAAGTGTTAAGCTAGAAATAGGACTGATTACTTAAATTTCATTCTGATAATGAATATTTTAACTATAAAATTATAATATACATGGAATTTGAAAATGTGTGTTTAAAAGACCCCACTTGTAAATTTAACGAGTGTGAAATAATGAAATTCAAATACCTGATGAAACAATATAGGCTTCGACACTTATTCAAAATCTAATAATTTATACACAAATGTCCCCGGATATAAGGTTGGAAGACGGTTTAGGTCCCCACTTGTAAACCTGAAAATAGCTCAAAACTTAAGTGTAAAGCTAGAAATAGATCTGATTACTTAAATTTCATTCTGATAATCAATATTTTAACTATAAAATTTTAGTATAAATGAAATTTGAAAATGTGTGTTTAAAAGGCCCCACTTGTCTGTTGAAATGACTGTGAAGGTCCCCACTTGTAAATTTATCAAGTGTGAAAAATGAAATTGAAATAATTGATGGAACCATATAGGCTTTGACACTAATTCAAAATCTAATAATTTATACACAAATGTACCCCAGATATAAGGTTGGAAGACGGTTTAGGTCCCCAATTGTAAACCTGAAAATAGCTCAAAACTTAAGTGTTAAGCTAGAAATAGGACTGATTACTTAAATTTCATTCTGATAATCAATATTTTAACTATAAAATTTTAGTATACATGAAATTTGAAAATGTGTGTTTAAAAGGCCCCACTTGTCTGTTGAAATGACTGTGAAGGTCCCCACTTGTAAATTTATCAAGTGTGAAAAATGAAATTGAAATAATTGATGGAACCATATAGGCTTTGACACTAATTCAAAATCTAATAATTTATACACAAATGTACCCCAGATATAAGGTTGGAAGACGGTTTAGGTCCCCAATTGTAAACCTGAAAATAGCTCAAAACTTAAGTGTTAAGCTAGAAATAGGACTGATTACTTAAATTTCATTCTGATAATGAATATTTTAACTATAAAATTATAATATACATGGAATTTGAAAATGTGTGATTAAAAGACCCCACTTGTAAATTTAACGAGTGTGAAATAATGAAATTCAAATACCTGATGAAACAATATAGGCTTCGACACTAATTCAAAATCTAATAATTTATACACAAATGTCCCCAGATATAAGGTTGGAAGACGGTTTAGGACCCCACTTGTAAACCTGAAAATAGCTCAAAACTTAAGTGTTAAGCTAGAAATAGGACTGATTACTTAAATTTCATTCTGATAATCAATATTTTAACTATAAAATTTTAGTATACATGAAATTTGTAAATGTGTGTTTAAAAGGCCCCACTTGTCTGTTGAAATGACTGTGAAGGTCCCCACTTGTAAATTTATCGAGTGTGAAAAATGAAATTGAAATAATTGATGGAACCATATAGGCTTCGACACTTATTCAAAATCTAATAATTTATACACAAATGTCCCCAGATATAAGGTTGGAAGACGGTTTAGGTCCCCACTTGTAAACCTGAAAATAGCTCAAAACTTAAGTGTTAAGCTAGAAATAGAACTGATTACTAAAATTTCATTCTGATAATCAATATTTTAACTATAAAATTTTAGTATACATGAAATTTGAAAATGTGTGTTTAAAAGGCCCCACTTGTCTGTTGAAATGACTGTGAAGGTCCCCACTTGTCTGTTGAAATGACTGTGAAGGTCCCCACTTGTAAATTTATCGAGTGTGAAAAATGAAATTGAAATAATTGATGGAACCATATAGGCTTTGACACTAATTCAAAATCTAATAATTTATACACAAATGTACCCCAGATATAAGGTTGGAAGACGGTTTAGGTCCCCACTTGTAAACCTGAAAATAGCTCAAAACTTAAGTGTTAAGCTAGAAATAGGACTGATTACTTAAATTCCATTCTGATAATCAATATTTTAACTATAAAATTTTAGTATACATGAAATTTGAAAATGTGTGTTTAAAAGGCCCCACTTGTCTGTTGAAATGACTGTGAAGGTCCCCACTTGTAAATTTATCAAGTGTGAAAAATGAAATTGAAATAATTGATGGAACCATATAGGCTTTGACACTAATTCAAAATCTAATAATTTATACACAAATGTCCCCAGATATAAGGTTGGAAGACGGTTTAGGTCCCCACTTGTAAACCTGAAAATAGCTCAAAACTTAAGTGTTAAGCTAGAAATAGGACTGATTACTTAAATTTCATTCTGATAATGAATATTTTAACTATAAAATTATAATATACATGAAATTTGAAAACGTGTGTTTAAAAGACCCCACTTGTCTGTTGAAATGACTGTGAAGGTCCCCACTTGTAAATTTATCGAGTGTGAAAATTTAAATTGAAATAATTGATGGAACCATATAGGCTTTGACACTAATTCAAAATCTAATAATTTATACACAAATGTCCCCAGATATAAGGTTGGAAGACGGTTTAGGTCCCCACTTGCAAACCTGAAAATAGCTCAAAACTTAAGTGTTAAGCTAGAAATAGGACTGATTACTTAAATTTCATTCTGATAATGAATATTTTAACTATAAAATTATAATATACATGGAATTTGAAAATGTGTGTTTAAAAGACCCCACTTGTAAATTTAACGAGTGTGAAATAATGAAATTCAAATACCTGATGAAACAATATAGGCTTCGACACTTATTCAAAATCTAATAATTTATACACAAATGTCCCCGGATATAAGGTTGGAAGACGGTTTAGGTCCCCACTTGTAAACCTGAAAATAGCTCAAAACTTAAGTGTAAAGCTAGAAATAGATCTGATTACTTAAATTTCATTCTGATAATCAATATTTTCACTATAAAATTTTAGTATAAATGAAATTTGAAAATGTGTGTTTAAAAGGCCCCACTTGTCTGTTGAAATGACTGTGAAGGTCCCCACTTGTAAATTTATCAAGTGTGAAAAATGAAATTGAAATAATTGATGGAACCATATAGGCTTTGACACTAATTCAAAATCTAATAATTTATACACAAATGTACCCCAGATATAAGGTTGGAAGACGGTTTAGGTCCCCAATTGTAAACCTGAAAATAGCTCAAAACTTAAGTGTTAAGCTAGAAATAGGACTGATTACTTAAATTTCATTCTGATAATCAATATTTTAACTATAAAATTTTAGTATACATGAAATTTGAAAATGTGTGTTTAAAAGGCCCCACTTGTCTGTTGAAATGACTGTGAAGGTCCCCACTTGTAAATTTATCGAGTGTGAAAAATGAAATTGAAATAATTGATGGAACCATATAGGCTTTGACACTAATTCAAAATCTAATAATTTATACACAAATGTCCCCAGATATAAGGTTGGAAGACGGTTTAGGTCCCCACTTGTAAACCTGAAAATAGCTCAAAACTTAAGTGTTAAGCTAGAAATAGGACTGATTACTTAAATTTCATTCTGATAATCAATATTTTAACTATAAAATTTTAGTATACATGAAATTTGTAAATGTGTGTTTAAAAGGCCCCACTTGTCTGTTGAAATGACTGTGAAGGTCCCCACTTGTAAATTTATCGAGTGTGAAAAATGAAATTGAAATAATTGATGGAACCATATAGGCTTCGACTCTTATTCAAAATCTAATAATTTATACACAAATGTCCCCAGATATAAGGTTGGAAGACGGTTTAGGTCCCCACTTGTAAACCTGAAAATAGCTCAAAACTTAAGTGTTAAGCTAGAAATAGAACTGATTACTAAAATTTCATTCTGATAATCAATATTTTAACTATCAAATTTTAGTATACATGAAATTTGAAAATGTGTGTTTAAAAGGCCCCACTTGTCTGTTGAAATGACTGTGAAGGTCCCCACTTGTCTGTTGAAATGACTGTGAAGGTCCCCACTTGTCTGTTGAAATGACTGTGAAGGTCCCCACTTGTAAATTTATTGAGTGTGAAAAATGAAATTGAAATAATTGATGGAACCATATAGGCTTTGACACTAATTCAAAATCTAATAATTTATACACAAATGTACCCCAGATATAAGGTTGGAAGACGGTTTAGGTCCCCACTTGTAAACCTGAAAATAGCTCAAAACTTAAGTGTTAAGCTAGAAATAGGACTGATTACTTAAATTCCATTCTGATAATCAATATTTTAACTATAAAATTTTAGTATACATGAAATTTGAAAATGTGTGTTTAAAAGGCCCCACTTGTCTGTTGAAATGACTGTGAAGGTCCCCACTTGTAAATTTATCAAGTGTGAAAAATGAAATTGAAATAATTGATGGAACCATATAGGCTTTGACACTAATTCAAAATCTAATAATTTATACACAAATGTCCCCAGATATAAGGTTGGAAGACGGTTTAGGTCCCCACTTGTAAACCTGAAAATAGCTCAAAACTTAAGTGTTAAGCTAGAAATAGGACTGATTACTTAAATTTCATTCTGATAATGAATATTTTAACTATAAAATTATAATATACATGAAATTTGAAAACGTGTGTTTAAAAGACCCCACTTGTCTGTTGAAATGACTGTGAAGGTCCCCACTTGTAAATTTATCGAGTGTGAAAAATGAAATTGAAATAATTGATGGAACCATATAGGCTTTGACACTAATTCAAAATCTAATAATTTATACACAAATGTCCCCAGATATAAGGTTGGAAGACGGTTTAGGTCCCCACTTGTAAACCTGAAAATAGCTCAAAACTTAAGTGTTAAGCTAGAAATAGGACTGATTCTGATAATGAATATTTTAACTATAAAATTATAATATACATGGAATTTGAAAATGTGTGTTTAAAAGACCCCACTTGTAAATTTAACGAGTGTGAAATAAAGAAATTCAAATACCTGATGAAACAATATAGGCTTCGACACTTATTCAAAATCTAATAATTTATACACAAATGTCCCCGGATATAAGGTTGGAAGACGGTTTAGGTCCCCACTTGTAAACCTGAAAATAGCTCAAAACTTAAGTGTAAAGCTAGAAATAGATCTGATTACTTAAATTTCATTCTGATAATCAATATTTTAACTATAAAATTTTAGTATACATGAAATTTGAAAATGTGTGTTTAAAAGGCCCCACTTGTCTGTTGAAATGACTGTGAAGGTCCCCACTTGTAAATTTATCAAGTGTGAAAAATGAAATTGAAATAATTGATGGAACCATATAGGCTTTGACACTAATTCAAAATCTAATAATTTATACACAAATGTCCCCAGATATAAGGTTGGAAGACGGTTTAGGTCCCCACTTGTAAACCTGAAAATAGCTCAAAACTTAAGTGTTAAGCTAGAAATAGGACTGATTACTTAAATTTCATTCTGATAATGAATATTTTAACTATAAAATTATAATATACATGAAATTTGAAAACGTGTGTTTAAAAGACCCCACTTGTCTGTTGAAATGACTGTGAAGGTCCCCACTTGTAAATTTATCGAGTGTGAAAATTTAAATTGAAATAATTGATGGAACCATATAGGCTTTGACACTAATTCAAAATCTAATAATTTATACACAAATGTCCCCAGATATAAGGTTGGAAGACGGTTTAGGTCCCCACTTGTAAACCTGAAAATAGCTCAAAACTTAAGTGTTAAGCTAGAAATAGGACTGATTACTTAAATTTCATTCTGATAATGAATATTTTAACTATAAAATTATAATATACATGGAATTTGAAAATGTGTGTTTAAAAGACCCCACTTGTAAATTTAACGAGTGTGAAATAATGAAATTCAAATACCTGATGAAACAATATAGGCTTCGACACTTATTCAAAATCTAATAATTTATACACAAATGTCCCCAGATATAAGGTTGGAAGACGGTTTAGGTCCCCACTTGTAAACCTGAAAATAGCTCAAAACTTAAGTGTAAAGCTAGAAATAGATCTGATTACTTAAATTTCATTCTGATAATCAATATTTTAACTATAAAATTTTAGTATACATGAAATTTGAAAATGTGTGTTTAAAAGGCCCCACTTGTCTGTTGAAATGACTGTGAAGGTCCCCACTTGTAAATTTATCGAGTGTGAAAAATGAAATTGAAATAATTGATGGAACCATATAGGCTTTGACACTAATTCAAAATCTAATAATTTATACACAAATGTCCCCAGATATAAGGTTGGAAGACGGTTTAGGTCCCCACTTGTAAACCTGAAAATAGCTCAAAACTTAAGTGTTAAGCTAGAAATAGGACTGATTACTTAAATTTCATTCTGATAATGATATTTTAACTATAAAATTATAATATACATGGAATTTGAAAATGTGTGTTTAAAAGACCCCACTTGTAAATTTAACGAGTGTGAAATAATGAAATTCAAATACCTGATGAAACAATATAGGCTTCGACACTTATTCAAAATCTAATAATTTATACACAAATGTCCCCGGATATAAGGTTGGAAGACGGTTTAGGTCCCCACTTGTAAACCTGAAAATAGCTCAAAACTTAAGTGTAAAGCTAGAAATAGATCTGATTACTTAAATTTCATTCTGATAATCAATATTTTAACTATAAAATTTTAGTATAAATGAAATTTGAAAATGCGTGTTTAAAAGGCCCCACTTGTCTGTTGAAATGACTGTGAAGGTCCCCACTTGTAAATTTATCAAGTGTGAAAAATGAAATTGAAATAATTGATGGAACCATATAGGCTTTGACACTAATTCAAAATCTAATAATTTATACACAAATGTACCCCAGATATAAGGTTGGAAGACGGTTTAGGTCCCCAATTGTAAACCTGAAAATAGCTCAAAACTTAAGTGTTAAGCTAGAAATAGGACTGATTACTTAAATTTCATTCTGATAATCAATATTTTAACTATAAAATTTTAGTATACATGAAATTTGAAAATGTGTGTTTAAAAGGCCCCACTTGTCTGTTGAAATGACTGTGAAGGTCCCCACTTGTAAATTTATCGAGTGTGAAAAATGAAATTGAAATAATTGATGGAACCATATAGGCTTTGACACTAATTCAAAATCTAATAATTTATACACAAATGTCCCCAGATATAAGGTTGGAAGACGGTTTAGGTCCCCACTTGTAAACCTGAAAATAGCTCAAAACTTAAGTGTTAAGCTAGAAATAGGACTGATTACTTAAATTTCATTCTGATAATGAATATTTTAACTATAAAATTATAATATACATGGAATTTGAAAATGTGTGTTTAAAAGACCCCACTTGTAAATTTAACGAGTGTGAAATAATGAAATTCAAATACCTGATGAAACAATATAGGCTTCGACACTAATTCAAAATCTAATAATTTATACACAAATGTCCCCAGATATAAGGTTGGAAGACGGTTTAGGTCCCCACTTGTAAACCTGAAAATAGCTCAAAACTTAAGTGTTAAGCTAGAAATAGGACTGATTACTTAAATTTCATTCTGATAATCAATATTTTAACTATAAAATTTTAGTATACATGAAATTTGTAAATGTGTGTTTAAAAGGCCCCACTTGTCTGTTGAAATGACTGTGAAGGTCCCCACTTGTAAATTTATCGAGTGTGAAAAATGAAATTGAAATAATTGATGGAACCATATAGGCTTCGACACTTATTCAAAATCTAATAATTTATACACAAATGTCCCCAGATATAAGGTTGGAAGACGGTTTAGGTCCCCACTTGTAAACCTGAAAATAGCTCAAAACTTAAGTGTTAAGCTAGAAATAGAACTGATTACTAAAATTTCATTCTGATAATCAATATTTTAACTATAAAATTTTAGTATACAGGAAATTTGAAAATGTGTGTTTAAAAGGCCCCACTTGTCTGTTGAAATGACTGTGAAGGTCCCCACTTGTCTGTTGAAATGACTGTGAAGGTCCCCACTTGTAAATTTATCGAGTGTGAAAAATGAAATTGAAATAATTGATGGAACCATATAGGCTTTGACACTAATTCAAAATCTAATAATTTATACACAAATGTACCCCAGATATAAGGTTGGAAGACGGTTTAGGTCCCCACTTGTAAACCTGAAAATAGCTCAAAACTTAAGTGTTAAGCTAGAAATAGGACTGATTACTTAAATTCCATTCTGATAATCAATATTTTAACTATAAAATTTTAGTATACATGAAATTTGAAAATGTGTGTTTAAAAGGCCCCACTTGTCTGTTGAAATGACTGTGAAGGTCCCCACTTGTAAATTTATCAAGTGTGAAAAATGAAATTGAAATAATTGATGGAACCATATAGGCTTTGACACTAATTCAAAATCTAATAATTTATACACAAATGTCCCCAGATATAAGGTTGGAAGACGGTTTAGGTCCCCACTTGTAAACCTGAAAATAGCTCAAAACTTAAGTGTTAAGCTAGAAATAGGACTGATTACTTAAATTTCATTCTGATAATGAATATTTTAACTATAAAATTATAATATACATGAAATTTGAAAACGTGTGTTTAAAAGACCCCACTTGTCTGTTGAAATGACTGTGAAGGTCCCCACTTGTAAATTTATCGAGTGTGAAAATTTAAATTGAAATAATTGATGGAACCATATAGGCTTTGACACTAATTCAAAATCTAATAATTTATACACAAATGTCCCCAGATATAAGGTTGGAAGACGGTTTAGGTCCCCACTTGTAAACCTGAAAATAGCTCAAAACTTAAGTGTTAAGCTAGAAATAGGACTGATTACTTAAATTTCATTCTGATAATGATATTTTAACTATAAAATTATAATATACATGGAATTTGAAAATGTGTGTTTAAAAGACCCCACTTGTAAATTTAACGAGTGTGAAATAATGAAATTCAAATACCTGATGAAACAATATAGGCTTCGACACTTATTCAAAATCTAATAATTTATACACAAATGTCCCCGGATATAAGGTTGGAAGACGGTTTAGGTCCCCACTTGTAAACCTGAAAATAGCTCAAAACTTAAGTGTAAAGCTAGAAATAGATCTGATTACTTAAATTTCATTCTGATAATCAATATTTTAACTATAAAATTTTAGTATAAATGAAATTTGAAAATGCGTGTTTAAAAGGCCCCACTTGTCTGTTGAAATGACTGTGAAGGTCCCCACTTGTAAATTTATCAAGTGTGAAAAATGAAATTGAAATAATTGATGGAACCATATAGGCTTTGACACTAATTCAAAATCTAATAATTTATACACAAATGTACCCCAGATATAAGGTTGGAAGACGGTTTAGGTCCCCAATTGTAAACCTGAAAATAGCTCAAAACTTAAGTGTTAAGCTAGAAATAGGACTGATTACTTAAATTTCATTCTGATAATCAATATTTTAACTATAAAATTTTAGTATACATGAAATTTGAAAATGTGTGTTTAAAAGGCCCCACTTGTCTGTTGAAATGACTGTGAAGGTCCCCACTTGTAAATTTATCGAGTGTGAAAAATGAAATTGAAATAATTGATGGAACCATATAGGCTTTGACACTAATTCAAAATCTAATAATTTATACACAAATGTCCCCAGATATAAGGTTGGAAGACGGTTTAGGTCCCCACTTGTAAACCTGAAAATAGCTCAAAACTTAAGTGTTAAGCTAGAAATAGGACTGATTACTTAAATTTCATTCTGATAATGAATATTTTAACTATAAAATTATAATATACATGGAATTTGAAAATGTGTGTTTAAAAGACCCCACTTGTAAATTTAACGAGTGTGAAATAATGAAATTCAAATACCTGATGAAACAATATAGGCTTCGACACTAATTCAAAATCTAATAATTTATACACAAATGTCCCCAGATATAAGGTTGGAAGACGGTTTAGGTCCCCACTTGTAAACCTGAAAATAGCTCAAAACTTAAGTGTTAAGCTAGAAATAGGACTGATTACTTAAATTTCATTCTGATAATCAATATTTTAACTATAAAATTTTAGTATACATGAAATTTGTAAATGTGTGTTTAAAAGGCCCCACTTGTCTGTTGAAATGACTGTGAAGGTCCCCACTTGTAAATTTATCGAGTGTGAAAAATGAAATTGAAATAATTGATGGAACCATATAGGCTTCGACACTTATTCAAAATCTAATAATTTATACACAAATGTCCCCAGATATAAGGTTGGAAGACGGTTTAGGTCCCCACTTGTAAACCTGAAAATAGCTCAAAACTTAAGTGTTAAGCTAGAAATAGAACTGATTACTAAAATTTCATTCTGATAATCAATATTTTAACTATAAAATTTTAGTATACAGGAAATTTGAAAATGTGTGTTTAAAAGGCCCCACTTGTCTGTTGAAATGACTGTGAAGGTCCCCACTTGTCTGTTGAAATGACTGTGAAGGTCCCCACTTGTAAATTTATCGAGTGTGAAAAATGAAATTGAAATAATTGATGGAACCATATAGGCTTTGACACTAATTCAAAATCTAATAATTTATACACAAATGTACCCCAGATATAAGGTTGGAAGACGGTTTAGGTCCCCACTTGTAAACCTGAAAATAGCTCAAAACTTAAGTGTTAAGCTAGAAATAGGACTGATTACTTAAATTCCATTCTGATAATCAATATTTTAACTATAAAATTTTAGTATACATGAAATTTGAAAATGTGTGTTTAAAAGGCCCCACTTGTCTGTTGAAATGACTGTGAAGGTCCCCACTTGTAAATTTATCAAGTGTGAAAAATGAAATTGAAATAATTGATGGAACCATATAGGCTTTGACACTAATTCAAAATCTAATAATTTATACACAAATGTCCCCAGATATAAGGTTGGAAGACGGTTTAGGTCCCCACTTGTAAACCTGAAAATAGCTCAAAACTTAAGTGTTAAGCTAGAAATAGGACTGATTACTTAAATTTCATTCTGATAATGAATATTTTAACTATAAAATTATAATATACATGAAATTTGAAAACGTGTGTTTAAAAGACCCCACTTGTCTGTTGAAATGACTGTGAAGGTCCCCACTTGTAAATTTATCGAGTGTGAAAAATGAAATTGAAATAATTGATGGAACCATATAGGCTTTGACACTAATTCAAAATCTAATAATTTATACACAAATGTCCCCAGATATAAGGTTGGAAGACGGTTTAGGTCCCCACTTGTAAACCTGAAAATAGCTCAAAACTTAAGTGTTAAGCTAGAAATAGGACTGATTACTTAAATTTCATTCTGATAATGAATATTTTAACTATAAAATTATAATATACATGGAATTTGAAAATGTGTGTTTAAAAGACCCCACTTGTAAATTTAACGAGTGTGAAATAATGAAATTCAAATACCTGATGAAACAATATAGGCTTCGACACTTATTCAAAATCTAATAATTTATACACAAATGTCCCCGGATATAAGGTTGGAAGACGGTTTAGGTCCCCACTTGTAAACCTGAAAATAGCTCAAAACTTAAGTGTAAAGCTAGAAATAGATCTGATTACTTAAATTTCATTCTGATAATCAATATTTTAACTATAAAATTTTAGTATACATGAAATTTGAAAATGTGTGTTTAAAAGGCCCCACTTGTCTGTTGAAATGACTGTGAAGGTCCCCACTTGTAAATTTATCAAGTGTGAAAAATGAAATTGAAATAATTGATGGAACCATATAGGCTTTGACACTAATTCAAAATCTAATAATTTATACACAAATGTCCCCAGATATAAGGTTGGAAGACGGTTTAGGTCCCCACTTGTAAACCTGAAAATAGCTCAAAACTTAAGTGTTAAGCTAGAAATAGGACTGATTACTTAAATTTCATTCAGATAATGAATATTTTAACTATAAAATTATAATATACATGAAATTTGAAAACGTGTGTTTAAAAGACCCCACTTGTCTGTTGAAATGACTGTGAAGGTCCCCACTTGTAAATTTATCGAGTGTGAAAATTTAAATTGAAATAATTGATGGAACCATATAGGCTTTGACACTAATTCAAAATCTAATAATTTATACACAAATGTCCCCAGATATAAGGTTGGAAGACGGTTTAGGTCCCCACTTGTAAACCTGAAAATAGCTCAAAACTTAAGTGTTAAGCTAGAAATAGGACTGATTACTTAAATTTCATTCTGATAATGAATATTTTAACTATAAAATTATAATATACATGGAATTTGAAAATGTGTGTTTAAAAGACCCCACTTGTAAATTTAACGAGTGTGAAATAATGAAATTCAAATACCTGATGAAACAATATAGGCTTCGACACTTATTCAAAATCTAATAATTTATACACAAATGTCCCCAGATATAAGGTTGGAAGACGGTTTAGGTCCCCACTTGTAAACCTGAAAATAGCTCAAAACTTAAGTGTAAAGCTAGAAATAGATCTGATTACTTAAATTTCATTCTGATAATCAATATTTTAACTATAAAATTTTAGTATACATGAAATTTGAAAATGTGTGTTTAAAAGGCCCCACTTGTCTGTTGAAATGACTGTGAAGGTCCCCACTTGTAAATTTATCGAGTGTGAAAAATGAAATTGAAATAATTGATGGAACCATATAGGCTTTGACACTAATTCAAAATCTAATAATTTATACACAAATGTCCCCAGATATAAGGTTGGAAGACGGTTTAGGTCCCCACTTGTAAACCTGAAAATAGCTCAAAACTTAAGTGTTAAGCTAGAAATAGGACTGATTACTTAAATTTCATTCTGATAATGAATATTTTAACTATAAAATTATAATATACATGGAATTTGAAAATGTGTGTTTAAAAGACCCCACTTGTAAATTTAACGAGTGTGAAATAATGAAATTCAAATACCTGATGAAACAATATAGGCTTCGACACTTATTCAAAATCTAATAATTTATACACAAATGTCCCCAGATATAAGGTTGGAAGACGGTTTAGGTCCCCACTTGTAAACCTGAAAATAGCTCAAAACTTAAGTGTAAAGCTAGAAATAGATCTGATTACTTAAATTTCATTCTGATAATCAATATTTTAACTATAAAATTTTAGTATACATGAAATTTGAAAATGTGTGTTTAAAAGGCCCCACTTGTCTGTTGAAATGACTGTGAAGGTCCCCACTTGTAAATTTATCGAGTGTGAAAAATGAAATTGAAATAATTGATGGAACCATATAGGCTTCGACACTTATTCAAAATCTAATAATTTATACACAAATGTCCCCAGATATAAGGTTGGAAGACGGTTTAGGTCCCCACTTGTAAACCTGAAAATAGCTCAAAACTTAAGTGTTAAGCTAGAAATAGAACTGATTACTTAAATTTCATTCTGATAATCAATATTTTAACTATAAAATTTTAGTATACATGAAATTTGAAAATGTGTGTTTAAAAGGCCCCACTTGTCTGTTGAAATGACTGTGAAGGTCCCCACTTGTCTGTTGAAATGACTGTGAAGGTCCCCACTTGTAAATTTATCGAGTGTGAAAATTTAAATTGAAATAATTGATGGAACCATATAGGCTTTGACACTAATTCAAAATCTAATAATTTATACACAAATGTCCCCAGATATAAGGTTGGAAGACGGTTTAGGTCCCCACTTGTAAACCTGAAAATAGCTCAAAACTTAAGTGTTAAGCTAGAAATAGGACTGATTACTTAAATTTCATTCTGATAATGAATATTTTAACTATAAAATTATAATATACATGGAATTTGAAAATGTGTGTTTAAAAGACCCCACTTGTAAATTTAACGAGTGTGAAATAATGAAATTCAAATACCTGATGAAACAATATAGGCTTCGACACTTATTCAAAATCTAATAATTTATACACAAATGTCCCCGGATATAAGGTTGGAAGACGGTTTAGGTCCCCACTTGTAAACCTGAAAATAGCTCAAAACTTAAGTGTAAAGCTAGAAATAGATCTGATTACTTAAATTTCATTCTGATAATCAATATTTTAACTATAAAATTTTAGTATACATGAAATTTGAAAATGTGTGTTTAAAAGGCCCCACTTGTCTGTTGAAATGACTGTGAAGGTCCCCACTTGTAAATTTATCAAGTGTGAAAAATGAAATTGAAATAATTGATGGAACCATATAGGCTTTGACACTAATTCAAAATCTAATAATTTATACACAAATGTCCCCAGATATAAGGTTGGAAGACGGTTTAGGTCCCCACTTGTAAACCTGAAAATAGCTCAAAACTTAAGTGTTAAGCTAGAAATAGGACTGATTACTTAAATTTCATTCTGATAATGAATATTTTAACTATAAAATTATAATATACATGAAATTTGAAAACGTGTGTTTAAAAGACCCCACTTGTCTGTTGAAATGACTGTGAAGGTCCCCACTTGTAAATTTATCGAGTGTGAAAATTTAAATTGAAATAATTGATGGAACCATATAGGCTTTGACACTAATTCAAAATCTAATAATTTATACACAAATGTCCCCAGATATAAGGTTGGAAGACGGTTTAGGTCCCCACTTGTAAACCTGAAAATAGCTCAAAACTTAAGTGTTAAGCTAGAAATAGGACTGATTACTTAAATTTCATTCTGATAATGAATATTTTAACTATAAAATTATAATATACATGGAATTTGAAAGTGTGTGTTTAAAAGACCCCACTTGTAAATTTAACGAGTGTGAAAAAATGAAATTCAAATACCTGATGAAACAATATAGGCTTCGACACTTATTAAAAATCTAATAATTTATACACAAATGTCCCCGGATATAAGGTTGGAAGACGGTTTAGGTCCCCACTTGTAAACCTGAAAATAGCTCAAAACTTAAGTGTTAAACTAGAAATAGGACTGATTACTTAAATTTCATTCTGATAATCAATATTTTAACTATAAAATTTTAGTATACATGAAATTTGAAAATGTGTGTTTAAAAGGCCCCACTTGTCTGTTGAAATGACTGTGAAGGTCCCCACTTGTAAATTTATCGAGTGTGAAAAATGAAATTGAAATAATTGATGGAACCATATAGGCTTTGACACTAATTCAAAATCTAATAATTTATACACAAATGTCCCCAGATATAAGGTTTGAAGACGGTTTAGGTCCCCACTTGTAAACCTGAAATTAGCTCAAAACTTAAGTGTTAAGCTAGAAATAGGACTGATTACTTAAATTTCATTCTGATAATGAATATTTTAACTATAAAATTTTAATATACATGAAATTTGAAAACGTGTGTTTAAAAGACCCCACTTGTAAATTTAACGAGTGTGAAAAATGAAATTGAAATACTTGATGAAACCATATAGGCTTTGACACTAATTCAAAATCTAATAATTTATACACAAATGTCCCCAGATATAAGGTTGGAAGACGGTTTAGGTCCCCACTTGTAAACCTGAAATTAGCTCAAAACTTAAGTGTTAAGCTAGAAATAGGACTGATTACTTAAATTTCATTCTGATAATGAATATTTTAACTATAAAATTATAATATACATGAAATTTGAAAACGTGTGTATAAAAGACCCCACTTGTAAATTTAACGAGTGTGAAAAAATGAAATTCAAATAACTGATCAAACAAAATAGGCTTCGACACTTATTCAAAATCTAATAATTTATACACAAATTTCCCCTGATATAAGGTTGGAAGACGGTTTAGGTCCCCACTTGTAAACCTGAAAATAGCTCAAAACTTAAGTGTTAAGCTAGAAATAGGACTGATTACTTAAATTTCATTCTGATAATCAATAGTTTAACTATAAAATTTTAGTATACATGAAATTTGAAAATGTGTGTTTAAAAGGCCCCACTTGTCTGTTGAAATGACTGTGAAGGTCCCCACTTGTAAATTTATCGAGTGTGAAAAATGAAATTGAAATAATTGATGGAACCATATAGGCTTTGACACTAATTCAAAATCTAATAATTTATACACAAATGTCCCCAGATATAAGGTTGGAAGACGGTTTAGGTCCCCACTTGTAAACCTGAAATTAGCTCAAAACTTAAGTGTTAAGCTAGAAATAGGACTGATTACTTAAATTTCATTCTGATAATGAATATTTTAACTATAAAATTATAATATACATGAAATTTGAAAACGTGTGTTTAAAAGACCCCACTTGTAAATTTAACGAGTGTGAAAAATGAAATTGAAATACTTGATGAAACCATATAGGCTTTGACACTAATTCAAAATCTAATAATTTATACACAAATGTCCCCAGATATAAGGTTGGAAGACGGTTTAGGTCCCCACTTGTAAACCTGAAATTAGCTCAAAACTTAAGTGTTAAGCTAGAAATAGAACTGATTACTTAAATTTCATTCTGATAATCAATATTTTAACTATAAAATTTTAGTATACATGAAATTTGAAAAATGTGTGTTTAAAAGGCCCCACTTGTCTGTTGAAATGACTGTGAAGGTCCCCACTTGTCTGTTGAAATGACTGTGAAGGTCCCCACTTGTAAATTTATCGAGTGTGAAAAATGAAATTGAAATAATTGATGGAACCATATAGGCTTTGACACTAATTCAAAATCTAATAATTTATACACAAATGTACCCCAGATATAAGGTTGGAAGACGGTTTAGGTCCCCACTTGTAAACCTGAAATTTGCTCAAAACTTAAGTGTTAAGCTAGAAATAGGACTGATTACTTAAATTTCATTCTGATAATGAATATTTTAACTATAAAATTATAATATACATGAAATTTGAAAACGTGTGTTTAAAAGACCCCACTTGTAAATTTAACGATTGTGAAAAAATGAAATTCAAATACCTGATGAAACAATATAGGCTTCGACACTTATTCAAAATCTAATAATTTATACACAAATGTCCCCAGATATAAGGTTGGAAGACGGTTTAGGTCCCCACTTGTAAACCTGAAAATAGCTCAAAACTTAAGTGTTAAGCTAGAAATAGGACTGATTACTTAAATTCCATTCTGATAATCAATATTTTAACTATAAAATTTTAGTATACATGAAATTTGAAAATGTGTGTTTAAAAGGCCCCACTTGTCTGTTGAAATGACTGTGAAGGTCCCCACTTGTAAATTTATCGAGTGTGAAAAATGAAATTGAAATAATTGATGGAACCATATAGGCTTCGACACTTATTCAAAATCTAATAATTTATACACAAATGTCCCCAGATATAAGGTTGGAAGACGGTTTAGGTCCCCACTTGTAAACCTGAAAATAGCTCAAAACTTAAGCGTTAAGCTAGAAATAGGACTGATTACTTAAATTTCATTCTGATAATGAATATTTTAACTATAAAATTATAATATACATGAAATTTGAAAACATGTGTTTAAAAGACCCCACTTGTCTGTTGAAATGACTGTGAAGGTCCCCACTTGTAAATTTATCGAGTGTGAATAATGAAATTGAAATAATTGATGGAACGATATAGGCTTTGACACTAATTCAAAATCTAATAATTTATACACAAATGTCCCCAGATATAAGGTTGGAAGACGGTTTAGGTCCCCACTTGTAAACCTGAAAATAGCTCAAAACTTAAGCGTTAAGCTAGAAATAGGACTGATTATTTAAATTTCATTCTGATAATGAATATTTTAACTATAAAATTATAATATACATGAAATTTGAAAATGTGTGTTTAAAAGGCCCCACTTGTCTGTTGAAATGACTGTGAAGGTCCCCACTTGTAAATTTATCGAGTGTGAAAAATGAAATTGAAATAATTGATGGAACCATATAGGCTTTGACAATAATTCAAAATCTAATAATTTATACACAAATGTCCCCAGATATAAGGTTGGAAGACGGTTAAGGTCCCCACTTGTAAACCTGAAATTAGCTCAAAACTTAAGTGTTAAGCTAGAAATAGAACTGATTACTTAAATTTCATTCTGATAATCAATATTTTAACTATAAAATTTTAGTATACATGAAATTTGAAAAATGTGTGTTTAAAAGGCCCCACTTGTCTGTTGAAATGACTGTGAAGGTCCCCACTTGTCTGTTGAAATGACTGTGAAGGTCCCCACTTGTAAATTTATCGAGTGTGAATAATGAAATTGAAATAATTGATGGAACCATATAGGCTTTGACACTAATTCAAAATCTAATAATTTATACACAAATGTCCCCAGATATAAGGTTGGAAGACGGTTTAGGTCCCCACTTGTAAACCTGAAAATAGCTCAAAACTTAAGCGTTAAGCTAGAAATAGGACTGATTACTTAAATTTCATTCTGATAATGAATATTTTAACTATAAAATTATAATATACATGAAATTTGAAAACGTGTGTTTAAAAGACCCCACTTGTCTGTTGAAATGACTGTGAAGGTCCCCACTTGTAAATTTATCGAGTGTGAATAATGAAATTGAAATAATTGATGGAACCATATAGGCTTTGACACTAATTCAAAATCTAATAATTTATACACAAATGTCCCCAGATATAAGGTTGGAAGACGGTTTAGGTCCCCACTTGTAAACCTGAAAATAGCTCAAAACTTAAGTGTAAGCTAGAAATAGAACTGATTACTTAAATTTCATTCTGATAATCAATATTTTAACTATAAAATTTTAGTATACATGAAATTTGAAAAATGTGTGTTTAAAAGGCCCCACTTTTAAATTTAACGAGTGTGAAAAAATGAAATTCAAATACCTGATGAAGCAATATAGGCTTCGACACTTATTCAAAATCTAATAATTTATACACAAATGTCCCCAGATATAAGGTTGGAAGACGGTTTAGGTCCCCACTTGTAAACCTGAAAATAGCTCAAAACTTAAGTGTAAGCTAGAAATAGAACTGATTACTTAAATTTCATTCTGATAATCAATATTTTAACTATAAAATTTTAGTATACATGAAATTTGAAAAATGTGTGTTTAAAAGGCCCCACTTGTCTGTTGAAATGACTGTGAAGGTCCCCACTTGTCTGTTGAAATGACTGTGAAGGTCCCCACTTGTAAATTTATCGAGTGTGAAAAATGAAATTGAAATAATTGATGGAACCATATAGGCTTTGACACTAATTCAAAATCTAATAATTTATACACAAATGTACCCCAGATATAAGGTTGGAAGACGGTTTAGGTCCCCACTTGTAAACCTGAAATTAGCTCAAAACTTAAGTGTTAAGCTAGAAATAGGACTGATTACTTAAATTTCATTCTGATAATGAATATTTTAACTATAAAATTATAATATACATGAAATTTGAAAACGTGTGTTTAAAAGACCCCACTTGTAAATTTAACGAGTGTGAAAAAATGAAATTCAAATACCTGATGAAACAATATAGGCTTCGACACTTATTCAAAATCTAATAATTTATACACAAATGTCCCCAGATATAAGGTTGGAAGACGGTTTAGGTCCCCACTTGTAAACCTGAAAATAGCTCAAAACTTAAGTGTAAAGCTAGAAATAGATCTGATTACTTAAATTTCATTCTGATAATGAATATTTTAACTATAAAATTATAATATACATGAAATTTGAAAACGTGTGTTTAAAAGACCCCACTTGTCTGTTGAAATGACTGTGAAGGTCCCCACTTGTAAATTTATCGAGTGTGAATAATGAAATTGAAATAATTGATGGAACCATATAGGCTTTGACACTAATTCAAAATCTAATAATTTATACACAAATGTCCCCAGATATAAGGTTGGAAGACGGTTTAGGTCCCCACTTGTAAACCTGAAAATAGCTCAAAACTTAAGTGTAAGCTAGAAATAGAACTGATTACTTAAATTTCATTCTGATAATCAATATTTTAACTATAAAATTTTAGTATACATGAAATTTGAAAAATGTGTGTTTAAAAGGCCCCACTTTTAAATTTAACGAGTGTGAAAAAATGAAATTCAAATACCTGATGAAGCAATATAGGCTTCGACACTTATTCAAAATCTAATAATTTATACACAAATGTCCCCAGATATAAGGTTGGAAGACGGTTTAGGTCCCCACTTGTAAACCTGAAAATAGCTCAAAACTTAAGTGTAAGCTAGAAATAGAACTGATTACTTAAATTTCATTCTGATAATCAATATTTTAACTATAAAATTTTAGTATACATGAAATTTGAAAAATGTGTGTTTAAAAGGCCCCACTTGTCTGTTGAAATGACTGTGAAGGTCCCCACTTGTCTGTTGAAATGACTGTGAAGGTCCCCACTTGTCTGTTGAAATGACTGTGAAGGTCCCCACTTGTAAATTTATCGAGTGTGAAAAATGAAATTGAAATAATTGATGGAACCATATAGGCTTTGACACTAATTCAAAATCTAATAATTTATACACAAATGTCCCCAGATATAAGGTTGGAAGACGGTTTAGGTCCCCACTTGTAAACCTGAAAATAGCTCAAAACTTAAGTGTTAAGCTAGAAATAGGACTGATTACTTAAATTTCATTCTGATAATGAATATTTTAACTATAAAATTATAATATACATGGAATTTGAAAACGTGTGTTTAAAAGACCCCACTTGTAAATTTAACGAGTGTGAAAAAATGAAATTCAAATACCTGATGAAACAATATAGGCTTCGACACTTATTCAAAATCTAATAATTTATACACAAATGTCCCCAGATATAAGGTTGGAAGACGGTTTAGGTCCCCACTTGTAAACCTGAAAATAGCTCAAAACTTAAGTGTTAAGCTAGAAATAGGACTGATTACTTAAATTTCATTCTGATAATGAATATTTTAACTATAAAATTATAATATACATGGAATTTGAAAATGTGTGTTTAAAAGACCCCACTTGTAAATTTAACGAGTGTGAAATAATGAAATTCAAATACCTGATGAAACAATATAGGCTTCGACACTTATTCAAAATCTAATAATTTATACACAAATGTCCCCAGATATAAGGTTGGAAGACGGTTTAGGTCCCCACTTGTAAACCTGAAAATAGCTCAAAACTTAAGTGTTAAGCTAGAAATAGGACTGATTACTTAAATTCCATTCTGATAATCAATATTTTAACTATAAAATTTTAGTATACATGAAATTTGAAAATGTGTGTTTAAAAGGCCCCACTTGTCTGTTGAAATGACTGTGAAGGTCCCCACTTGTAAATTTATCGAGTGTGAAAAATGAAATTGAAATAATTGATGGAACCATATAGGCTTCGACACTTATTCAAAATCTAATAATTTATACACAAATGTCCCCAGATATAAGGTTGGAAGACGGTTTAGGTCCCCACTTGTAAACCTGAAAATAGCTCAAAACTTAAGTGTTAAGCTAGAAATAGAACTGATTACTTAAATTTCATTCTGATAATGAATATTTTTTAACTATAAAATTATAATATACATGAAATTTGAAAATGTGTGTTTAAAAGGCCCCACTTGTCTGTTGAAATGACTGTGAAGGTCCCCACTTGTAAATTTATCGAGTGTGAAAAATGAAATTGAAATAATTGATGGAACCATATAGGCTTTGACACTAATTCAAAATCTAATAATTTATACACAAATGTCCCCAGATATAAGGTTGGAAGACGGTTTAGGTCCCCACTTGTAAACCTGAAAATAGCTCAAAACTTAAGTGTTAAGCTAGAAATAGGACTGATTACTTAAATTTCATTCTGATAATCAATATTTTAACTGTAAAATTTTAGTATACATGAAAATTGAAAATGTGTGTTTAAAAGGCCCCACTTGTCTGTTGAAATGACTGTGAAGGTCCCCACTTGTAAATTTATCGAGTGTGAAAAATGAAATTGAAATAATTGATGGAACCATATAGGCTTTGACACTAATTCAAAATCTAATAATTTATACACAAATGTCCCCAGATATAAGGTTGGAAGACGGTTTAGGTCCCCACTTGTAAACCTGAAAATAGCTCAAAACTTAAGTGTTAAGCTAGAAATAGGACTGATTACTTAAATTTCATTCTGATAATGAATATTTTAACTATAAAATTATAATATACATGGAATTTGAGAATGTGTGTTTAAAAGACCCCACTTGTAAATTTAACGAGTGTGAAATAATGAAATTCAAATACCTGATGAAACAATATAGGCTTCGACACTTATTCAAAATCTAATAATTTATACACAAATGTCCCCAGATATAAGGTTGGAAGACGGTTTAGGTCCCCACTTGTAAACCTGAAAATAGCTCAAAACTTAAGTGTAAAGCTAGAAATAGATCTGATTACTTAAATTTCATTCTGATAATCAATATTTTAACTATAAAATTTTAGTATACATGAAATTTGAAAATGTGTGTTTAAAAGGCCCCACTTGTCTGTTGAAATGACTGTGAAGGTCCCCACTTGTAAATTTATCGAGTGTGAAAAATGAAATTGAAATAATTGATGGAACCATATAGGCTTTGACACTAATTCAAAATCTAATAATTTATACACAAATGTCCCCAGATATAAGGTTGGAAGACGGTTTAGGTCCCCACTTGTAAACCTGAAAATAGCTCAAAACTTAAGTGTTAAGCTAGAAATAGGACTGATTACTTAAATTTCATTCTGATAATGAATATTTTAACTATAAAATTATAATATACATGGAATTTGAAAATGTGTGTTTAAAAGACCCCACTTGTAAATTTAACGAGTGTGAAATAATGAAATTCAAATACCTGATGAAACAATATAGGCTTCGACACTTATTCAAAATCTAATAATTTATACACAAATGTCCCCAGATATAAGGTTGGAAGACGGTTTAGGTCCCCACTTGTAAACCTGAAAATAGCTCAAAACTTAAGTGTTAAGCTAGAAATAGGACTGATTACTTAAATTCCATTCTGATAATCAATATTTTAACTATAAAATTTTAGTATACATGAAATTTGAAAATGTGTGTTTAAAAGGCCCCACTTGTCTGTTGAAATGACTGTGAAGGTCCCCACTTGTAAATTTATCGAGTGTGAAAAATGAAATTGAAATAATTGATGGAACCATATAGGCTTCGACACTTATTCAAAATCTAATAATTTATACACAAATGTCCCCAGATATAAGGTTGGAAGACGGTTTAGGTCCCCACTTGTAAACCTGAAAATAGCTCAAAACTTAAGTGTTAAGCTAGAAATAGAACTGATTACTTAAATTTCATTCTGATAATCAATATTTTAACTATAAAATTTTAGTATACATGAAATTTGAAAATGTGTGTTTAAAAGGCCCCACTTGTCTGTTGAAATGACTGTGAAGGTCCCCACTTGTCTGTTGAAATGACTGTGAAGGTCCCCACTTGTAAATTTATCGAGTGTGAAAAATGAAATTGAAATAATTGATGGAACCATATAGGCTTTGACACTAATTCAAAATCTAATAATTTATACACAAATGTACCCCAGATATAAGGTTGGAAGACGGTTTAGGTCCCCACTTGTAAACCTGAAAATAGCTCAAAACTTAAGTGTTAAGCTAGAAATAGAACTGATTACTTAAATTTCATTCTGATAATCAATATTTTAACTATAAAATTTTAGTATACATGAAATTTGAAAATGTGTGTTTAAAAGGCCCCACTTGTCTGTTGAAATGACTGTGAAGGTCCCCACTTGTAAATTTATCGAGTGTGAAAAATGAAATTGAAATAATTGATGGAACCATATAGGCTTTGACACTAATTCAAAATCTAATAATTTATACACAAATGTCCCCAGATATAAGGTTGGAAGACGGTTTAGGTCCCCACTTGTAAACCTGAAAATAGCTCAAAACTTAAGTGTTAAGCTAGAAATAGGACTGATTACTTAAATTTCATTCTGATAATGAATATTTTAACTATAAAATTATAATATACATGGAATTTGAAAATGTGTGTTTAAAAGACCCCACTTGTAAATTTAACGAGTGTGAAATAATGAAATTCAAATACCTGATGAAACAATATAGGCTTCGACACTTATTCAAAATCTAATAATTTATACACAAATGTCCCCAGATATAAGGTTGGAAGACGGTTTAGGTCCCCACTTGTAAACCTGAAAATAGCTCAAAACTTAAGTGTTAAGCTAGAAATAGGACTGATTACTTAAATTCCATTCTGATAATCAATATTTTAACTATAAAATTTTAGTATACATGAAATTTGAAAATGTGTGTTTAAAAGGCCCCACTTGTCTGTTGAAATGACTGTGAAGGTCCCCACTTGTAAATTTATCGAGTGTGAAAAATGAAATTGAAATAATTGATGGAACCATATAGGCTTCGACACTTATTCAAAATCTAATAATTTATACACAAATGTCCCCAGATATAAGGTTGGAAGACGGTTTAGGTCCCCACTTGTAAACCTGAAAATAGCTCAAAACTTAAGTGTTAAGCTAGAAATAGAACTGATTACTTAAATTTCATTCTGATAATCAATATTTTAACTATAAAATTTTAGTATACATGAAATTTGAAAATGTGTGATTTAAAAGGCCCCACTTGTCTGTTGAAATGACTGTGAAGGTCCCCACTTGTCTGTTGAAATGACTGTGAAGGTCCCCACTTGTAAATTTATCGAGTGTGAAAAATGAAATTGAAATAATTGATGGAACCATATAGGCTTTGACACTAATTCAAAATCTAATAATTTATACACAAATGTACCCCAGATATAAGGTTGGAAGACGGTTTAGGTCCCCACTTGTAAACCTGAAAATAGCTCAAAACTTAAGTGTTAAGCTAGAAATAGAACTGATTACTTAAATTTCATTCTGATAATCAATATTTTAACTATAAAATTTTAGTATACATGAAATTTGAAAATGTGTGTTTAAAAGGCCCCACTTGTCTGTTGAAATGACTGTGAAGGTCCCCACTTGTAAATTTATCGAGTGTGAAAAATGAAATTGAAATAATTGATGGAACCATATAGGCTTCGACACTTATTCAAAATCTAATAATTTATACACAAATGTCCCCAGATATAAGGTTGGAAGACGGTTTAGGTCCCCACTTGTAAACCTGAAAATAGCTCAAAACTTAAGTGTTAAGCTAGAAATAGGACTGATTACTTAAATTTCATTTTGATAATGAGTATTTTAACTATAAAATTATAATATACATGAAATTTGAAAACGTGTGTTTAAAAGACCCCACTTGTCTGTTGAAATGACTGTGAAGGTCCCCACTTGTAAATTTATCGAGTGTGAAAAATGAAATTGAAATAATTGATGGAACCATATAGGCTTTGACATTAATTCAAAATCTAATAATTTATACACGAATGTCCCCAGATATAAGGTTGGAAGACGGTTTAGGTCCCCACTTGTAAACCTGAAAATAGCTCAAAACTTAAGTGTTAAGCTAGAAATAGGACTGATTACTTAAATTTCATTCTGATAATGAATATTTTAACTATAAAATTATAATATACATGAAATTTGAAAACGTGTGTTTAAAAGACCCCACTTGTAAATTTAACGAGTGTGAAAAAATGAAATTCAAATACCTGATGAAACAATATAGGCTTCGACACTTATTCAAAATCTAATAATTTATACACAAATGTCCCCAGATATAAGGTTGGAAGACGGTTTAGGTCCCCACTTGTAAACCTGAAAATAGCTCAAAACTTAAGTGTTAAGCTAAAAATAGGACTGATTACTTAAATTTCATTCTGATAATCAATATTTTAACTATAAAATTTTAGTATACATGAAATTTGAAAATGTGTGTTTAAAAGGCCCCACTTGTCTGTTGAAATGACTGTGAAGGTCCCCACTTGAAAATTTATCGAGTGTGAAAAATGAAATTGAAATAATTGATGGAACCATATAGGCTTCGACACTTATTCAAAATCTAATAATTTATACACAAATGTCCCCAGATATAAGGTTGAAGACGGTTTAGGTCCCCACTTGTAAACCTGAAAATAGCTCAAAACTTAAGTGTTAAGCTAGAAATAGGACTGATTACTTAAATTTCATTTTGATAATGAGTATTTTAACTATAAAATTATAATATACATGAAATTTGAAAACGTGTGTTTAAAAGACCCCACTTGTCTGTTGAAATGACTGTGAAGGTCCCCACTTGTAAATTTATCGAGTGTGAAAAATGAAATTGAAATAATTGATGGAACCATATAGGCTTTGACACTAATTCAAAATCTAATAATTTATACACAAATGTCCCCAGATATAAGGTTGGAAGACGGTTTAGGTCCCCACTTGTAAACCTGAAAATAGCTCAAAACTTAAGTGTTAAGCTAGAAATAGGACTGATTACTTAAATTTCATTCTGATTATGAATATTTTAACTATAAAATTATAATATACATGGAATTTGAAAATGTGTGTTTAAAAGACCCCACTTGTAAATTTAACGAGTGTGAAATAATGAAATTCAAATACCTGATGAAACAATATAGGCTTCGACACTTATTCAAAATCTAATAATTTATACACAAATGTCCTCAGATATAAGGTTGGAAGACGGTTTAGGTCCCCACTTGTAAACCTGAAAATAGCTCAAAACTTAAGTGTTAAGCTAGAAATAGGACTGATTACTTAAATTTCATTCTGATAATCAATATTTTAACTATAAAATTTTAGTATACATGAAATTTGAAAATGTGTGTTTAAAAGGCCCCACTTGTCTGTTGAAATGACTGTGAAGGTCCCCACTTGTAAATTTATCGAGTGTGAAAAATGAAATTGAAATAATTGATGGAACCATATAGGCTTTGACACTAATTCAAAATCTAATAATTTATACACAAATGTCCCCAGATATAAGGTTGGAAGACGGTTTAGGTCCCCACTTGTAAACCTGAAAATAGCTCAAAACTTAAGTGTTAAGCTAGAAATAGGACTGATTACTTAAATTTCATTCTGATAATGAATATTTTAACTATAAAATTATAATATACATGAAATTTGAAAATGTGTGTTTAAAAGACCCCACTTGTAAATTTAACGAGTGTGAAATAATAAAATTCAAATACCTGATGAAGCAATATAGGCTTCGACACTTATTCAAAATCTAATAATTTATACACAAATGTCCCCAGATATAAGGTTGGAAGACGGTTTAGGTCCCCACTTGTAAACCTGAAAATAGCTCAAAACTTAAGTGTTAAGCTAGAAATAGAACTGATTACTTAAATTTCATTCTGATAATCAATATTTTAACTATAAAATTTTAGTATACATGAAATTTGAAAAATGTGTGTTTAAAAGGCCCCACTTGTCTGTTGAAATGACTTTGAAGGTCCCCACTTGTCTGTTGAAATGACTGTGAAGGTCCCCACTTGTCTGTTGAAATGACTGTGAAGGTCCCCACTTGTCTGTTGAAATGACTGTGAAGGTCCCCACTTGTCTGTTGAAATGACTGTGAAGGTCCCCACTTGTAAATTTATCGAGTGTGAAAAATGAAATTGAAATAATTGATGGAACCATATAGGCTTTGACACTAATTCAAAATCTAATAATTTATACACAAATGTACCCCAGATATAAGGTTGGAAGACGGTTTAGGTCCCCACTTGTAAACCTGAAATTAGCTCAAAACTTAAGTGTTAAGCTAGAAATAGGACTGATTACTTAAATTTTATTCTGATAATGAATATTTTAACTATAAAATTATAATATACATGAAATTTGAAAACGTGTGTTTAAAAGACCCCACTTGTAAATTTAACGAGTGTGAAAAAATGAAATTCAAATACCTGATGAAACAATATAGGCTTCGACACTTATTCAAAATCTAATAATTTATACACAAATGTCCCCAGATATAAGGTTGGAAGACGGTTTAGGTCCCCACTTGTAAACCTGAAAATAGCTCAAAACTTAAGTGTTAAGCTAGAAATAGAACTGATTACTTAAATTTCATTCTGATAATCAATATTTTAACTATAAAATTTTAGTATACATGAAATTTGAAAAATGTGTGTTTAAAAGGCCCCACTTGTCTGTTGAAATGACTTTGAAGGTCCCCACTTGTCTGTTGAAATGACAGTGAAGGTCCCCACTTGTCTGTTGAAATGACTGTGAAGGTCCCCACTTGTCTGTTGAAATGACTGTGAAGGTCCCCACTTGTCTGTTGAAATGACTGTGAAGGTCCCCACTTGTAAATTTATCGAGTGTGAAAAATGAAATTGAAATAATTGATGGAACCATATAGGCTTTGACACTAATTCAAAATCTAATAATTTATACACAAATGTACCCCAGATATAAGGTTGGAAGACGGTTTAGGTCCCCACTTGTAAACCTGAAATTAGCTCAAAACTTAAGTGTTAAGCTAGAAATAGGACTGATTACTTAAATTTTATTCTGATAATGAATATTTTAACTATAAAATTATAATATACATGAAATTTGAAAACGTGTGTTTAAAAGACCCCACTTGTAAATTTAACGAGTGTGAAAAAATGAAATTCAAATACCTGATGAAACAATATAGGCTTCGACACTTATTCAAAATCTAATAATTTATACACAAATGTCCCCAGATATAAGGTTGGAAGACGGTTTAGGTCCCCACTTGTAAACCTGAAAATAGCTCAAAACTTAAGTGTTAAGCTAGAAATAGGACTGATTACTTAAATTTCATTTTGATAATGAGTATTTTAACTATAAAATTATAATATACATGAAATTTGAAAACGTGTGTTTAAAAGACCCCACTTGTCTGTTGAAATGACTGTGAAGGTCCCCACTTGTAAATTTATCGAGTGTGAAAAATGAAATTGAAATAATTGATGGAACCATATAGGCTTTGACACTAATTCAAAATCTAATAATTTATACACAAATGTCCCCAGATATAAGGTTGGAAGACGGTTTAGGTCCCCACTTGTAAACCTGAAAATAGCTCAAAACTTAAGTGTTAAGCTAGAAATAGGACTGATTACTTAAATTTCATTCTGATAATGAATATTTTAACTATAAAATTATAATATACATGAAATTTGAAAACGTGTGTTTAAAAGACCCCACTTGTAAATTTAACGAGTGTGAAAAAATGAAATTCAAATACCTGATGAAACAATATAGGCTTCGACACTTATTCAAAATCTAATAATTTATACACAAATGTCCCCAGATATAAGGTTGGAAGACGGTTTAGGTCCCCACTTGTAAACCTGAAAATAGCTCAAAACTTAAGTGTTAAGCTAGAAATAGGACTGATTACTTAAATTTCATTCTGATAATGAATATTTTAACTATAAAATTATAATATACATGGAATTTGAAAATGTGTGTTTAAAAGACCCCACTTGTAAATTTAACGAGTGTGAAATAATGAAATTCAAATACCTGATGAAACAATATAGGCTTCGACACTTATTCAAAATCTAATAATTTATACACAAATGTCCCCAGATATAAGGTTGGAAGACGGTTTAGGTCCCCACTTGTAAACCTGAAAATAGCTCAAAACTTAAGTGTTAAGCTAGAAATAGGACTGATTACTTAAATTTCATTCTGATAATCAATATTTTAACTATAAAATTTTAGTATACATGAAATTTGAAAATGTGTGATTTAAAAGGCCCCACTTGTCTGTTGAAATGACTGTGAAGGTCCCCACTTGTCTGTTGAAATGACTGTGAAGGTCCCCACTTGTAAATTTATCGAGTGTGAAAAATGAAATTGAAATAATTGATGGAACCATATAGGCTTTGACACTAATTCAAAATCTAATAATTTATACACAAATGTACCCCAGATATAAGGTTGGAAGACGGTTTAGGTCCCCACTTGTAAACCTGAAAATAGCTCAAAACTTAAGTGTTAAGCTAGAAATAGAACTGATTACTTAAATTTCATTCTGATAATCAATATTTTAACTATAAAATTTTAGTATACATGAAATTTGAAAATGTGTGTTTAAAAGGCCCCACTTGTCTGTTGAAATGACTGTGAAGGTCCCCACTTGTAAATTTATCGAGTGTGAAAAATGAAATTGAAATAATTGATGGAACCATATAGGCTTCGACACTTATTCAAAATCTAATAATTTATACACAAATGTCCCCAGATATAAGGTTGGAAGACGGTTTAGGTCCCCACTTGTAAACCTGAAAATAGCTCAAAACTTAAGTGTTAAGCTAGAAATAGGACTGATTACTTAAATTTCATTTTGATAATGAGTATTTTAACTATAAAATTATAATATACATGAAATTTGAAAACGTGTGTTTAAAAGACCCCACTTGTCTGTTGAAATGACTGTGAAGGTCCCCACTTGTAAATTTATCGAGTGTGAAAAATGAAATTGAAATAATTGATGGAACCATATAGGCTTTGACATTAATTCAAAATCTAATAATTTATACACGAATGTCCCCAGATATAAGGTTGGAAGACGGTTTAGGTCCCCACTTGTAAACCTGAAAATAGCTCAAAACTTAAGTGTTAAGCTAGAAATAGGACTGATTACTTAAATTTCATTCTGATAATGAATATTTTAACTATAAAATTATAATATACATGAAATTTGAAAACGTGTGTTTAAAAGACCCCACTTGTAAATTTAACGAGTGTGAAAAAATGAAATTCAAATACCTGATGAAACAATATAGGCTTCGACACTTATTCAAAATCTAATAATTTATACACAAATGTCCCCAGATATAAGGTTGGAAGACGGTTTAGGTCCCCACTTGTAAACCTGAAAATAGCTCAAAACTTAAGTGTTAAGCTAAAAATAGGACTGATTACTTAAATTTCATTCTGATAATCAATATTTTAACTATAAAATTTTAGTATACATGAAATTTGAAAATGTGTGTTTAAAAGGCCCCACTTGTCTGTTGAAATGACTGTGAAGGTCCCCACTTGAAAATTTATCGAGTGTGAAAAATGAAATTGAAATAATTGATGGAACCATATAGGCTTCGACACTTATTCAAAATCTAATAATTTATACACAAATGTCCCCAGATATAAGGTTGAAGACGGTTTAGGTCCCCACTTGTAAACCTGAAAATAGCTCAAAACTTAAGTGTTAAGCTAGAAATAGGACTGATTACTTAAATTTCATTTTGATAATGAGTATTTTAACTATAAAATTATAATATACATGAAATTTGAAAACGTGTGTTTAAAAGACCCCACTTGTCTGTTGAAATGACTGTGAAGGTCCCCACTTGTAAATTTATCGAGTGTGAAAAATGAAATTGAAATAATTGATGGAACCATATAGGCTTTGACACTAATTCAAAATCTAATAATTTATACACAAATGTCCCCAGATATAAGGTTGGAAGACGGTTTAGGTCCCCACTTGTAAACCTGAAAATAGCTCAAAACTTAAGTGTTAAGCTAGAAATAGGACTGATTACTTAAATTTCATTCTGATTATGAATATTTTAACTATAAAATTATAATATACATGGAATTTGAAAATGTGTGTTTAAAAGACCCCACTTGTAAATTTAACGAGTGTGAAATAATGAAATTCAAATACCTGATGAAACAATATAGGCTTCGACACTTATTCAAAATCTAATAATTTATACACAAATGTCCTCAGATATAAGGTTGGAAGACGGTTTAGGTCCCCACTTGTAAACCTGAAAATAGCTCAAAACTTAAGTGTTAAGCTAGAAATAGGACTGATTACTTAAATTTCATTCTGATAATCAATATTTTAACTATAAAATTTTAGTATACATGAAATTTGAAAATGTGTGTTTAAAAGGCCCCACTTGTCTGTTGAAATGACTGTGAAGGTCCCCACTTGTAAATTTATCGAGTGTGAAAAATGAAATTGAAATAATTGATGGAACCATATAGGCTTTGACACTAATTCAAAATCTAATAATTTATACACAAATGTCCCCAGATATAAGGTTGGAAGACGGTTTAGGTCCCCACTTGTAAACCTGAAAATAGCTCAAAACTTAAGTGTTAAGCTAGAAATAGGACTGATTACTTAAATTTCATTCTGATAATGAATATTTTAACTATAAAATTATAATATACATGAAATTTGAAAATGTGTGTTTAAAAGACCCCACTTGTAAATTTAACGAGTGTGAAATAATAAAATTCAAATACCTGATGAAGCAATATAGGCTTCGACACTTATTCAAAATCTAATAATTTATACACAAATGTCCCCAGATATAAGGTTGGAAGACGGTTTAGGTCCCCACTTGTAAACCTGAAAATAGCTCAAAACTTAAGTGTTAAGCTAGAAATAGAACTGATTACTTAAATTTCATTCTGATAATCAATATTTTAACTATAAAATTTTAGTATACATGAAATTTGAAAAATGTGTGTTTAAAAGGCCCCACTTGTCTGTTGAAATGACTTTGAAGGTCCCCACTTGTCTGTTGAAATGACTGTGAAGGTCCCCACTTGTCTGTTGAAATGACTGTGAAGGTCCCCACTTGTCTGTTGAAATGACTGTGAAGGTCCCCACTTGTCTGTTGAAATGACTGTGAAGGTCCCCACTTGTAAATTTATCGAGTGTGAAAAATGAAATTGAAATAATTGATGGAACCATATAGGCTTTGACACTAATTCAAAATCTAATAATTTATACACAAATGTACCCCAGATATAAGGTTGGAAGACGGTTTAGGTCCCCACTTGTAAACCTGAAATTAGCTCAAAACTTAAGTGTTAAGCTAGAAATAGGACTGATTACTTAAATTTTATTCTGATAATGAATATTTTAACTATAAAATTATAATATACATGAAATTTGAAAACGTGTGTTTAAAAGACCCCACTTGTAAATTTAACGAGTGTGAAAAAATGAAATTCAAATACCTGATGAAACAATATAGGCTTCGACACTTATTCAAAATCTAATAATTTATACACAAATGTCCCCAGATATAAGGTTGGAAGACGGTTTAGGTCCCCACTTGTAAACCTGAAAATAGCTCAAAACTTAAGTGTTAAGCTAGAAATAGAACTGATTACTTAAATTTCATTCTGATAATCAATATTTTAACTATAAAATTTTAGTATACATGAAATTTGAAAAATGTGTGTTTAAAAGGCCCCACTTGTCTGTTGAAATGACTTTGAAGGTCCCCACTTGTCTGTTGAAATGACAGTGAAGGTCCCCACTTGTCTGTTGAAATGACTGTGAAGGTCCCCACTTGTCTGTTGAAATGACTGTGAAGGTCCCCACTTGTCTGTTGAAATGACTGTGAAGGTCCCCACTTGTAAATTTATCGAGTGTGAAAAATGAAATTGAAATAATTGATGGAACCATATAGGCTTTGACACTAATTCAAAATCTAATAATTTATACACAAATGTACCCCAGATATAAGGTTGGAAGACGGTTTAGGTCCCCACTTGTAAACCTGAAATTAGCTCAAAACTTAAGTGTTAAGCTAGAAATAGGACTGATTACTTAAATTTTATTCTGATAATGAATATTTTAACTATAAAATTATAATATACATGAAATTTGAAAACGTGTGTTTAAAAGACCCCACTTGTAAATTTAACGAGTGTGAAAAAATGAAATTCAAATACCTGATGAAACAATATAGGCTTCGACACTTATTCAAAATCTAATAATTTATACACAAATGTCCCCAGATATAAGGTTGGAAGACGGTTTAGGTCCCCACTTGTAAACCTGAAAATAGCTCAAAACTTAAGTGTTAAGCTAGAAATAGGACTGATTACTTAAATTTCATTTTGATAATGAGTATTTTAACTATAAAATTATAATATACATGAAATTTGAAAACGTGTGTTTAAAAGACCCCACTTGTCTGTTGAAATGACTGTGAAGGTCCCCACTTGTAAATTTATCGAGTGTGAAAAATGAAATTGAAATAATTGATGGAACCATATAGGCTTTGACACTAATTCAAAATCTAATAATTTATACACAAATGTCCCCAGATATAAGGTTGGAAGACGGTTTAGGTCCCCACTTGTAAACCTGAAAATAGCTCAAAACTTAAGTGTTAAGCTAGAAATAGGACTGATTACTTAAATTTCATTCTGATAATGAATATTTTAACTATAAAATTATAATATACATGAAATTTGAAAACGTGTGTTTAAAAGACCCCACTTGTAAATTTAACGAGTGTGAAAAAATGAAATTCAAATACCTGATGAAACAATATAGGCTTCGACACTTATTCAAAATCTAATAATTTATACACAAATGTCCCCAGATATAAGGTTGGAAGACGGTTTAGGTCCCCACTTGTAAACCTGAAAATAGCTCAAAACTTAAGTGTTAAGCTAGAAATAGGACTGATTACTTAAATTTCATTCTGATAATGAATATTTTAACTATAAAATTATAATATACATGGAATTTGAAAATGTGTGTTTAAAAGACCCCACTTGTAAATTTAACGAGTGTGAAATAATGAAATTCAAATACCTGATGAAACAATATAGGCTTCGACACTTATTCAAAATCTAATAATTTATACACAAATGTCCCCAGATATAAGGTTGGAAGACGGTTTAGGTCCCCACTTGTAAACCTGAAAATAGCTCAAAACTTAAGTGTTAAGCTAGAAATAGGACTGATTACTTAAATTTCATTCTGATAATCAATATTTTAACTATAAAATTTTAGTATACATGAAATTTGAAAATGTGTGTTTAAAAGGCCCCACTTGTCTGTTGAAATGACTGTGAAGGTCCCCACTTGTAAATTTATCGAGTGTGAAAAATGAAATTGAAATAATTGATGGAACCATATAGGCTTTGACACTAATTCAAAATCTAATAATTTATACACAAATGTCCCCAGATATAAGGTTGGAAGACGGTTTAGGTCCCCACTTGTAAACCTGAAATTAGCTCAAAACTTAAGTGTTAAGCTAGAAATAGGACTGATTACTTAAATTTTTTTCTGATAATGAATATTTTAACTATAAAATTATAATATACATGAAATTTGAAAATGTGTGTTTAAAAGACCCCACTTGTAAATTTAACGAGTGTGAAATAATAAAATTCAAATACCTGATGAAGCAATATAGGCTTCGACACTTATTCAAAATCTAATAATTTATACACAAATGTCCCCAGATATAAGGTTGGAAGACGGTTTAGGTCCCCACTTGTAAACCTGAAAATAGCTCAAAACTTAAGTGTTAAGCTAGAAATAGAACTGATTACTTCATTCTGATAATCAATATTTTAACTATAAAATTTTAGTATACATGAAATTTGAAAAATGTGTGTTTAAAAGGCCCCACTTGTCTGTTGAAATGACTGTGAAGGTCCCCACTTGTCTGTTGAAATGACTGTGAAGGTCCCCACTTGTCTGTTGAAATGACATTGAAGGTCCCCACTTGTCTGTTGAAATGACTGTGAAGGTCCCCACTTGTAAATTTATCGAGTGTGAAAAATGAAATTGAAATAATTGATGGAACCATATAGGCTTTGACACTAATTCAAAATCTAATAATTTATACACAAATGTACCCCAGATATAAGGTTGGAAGACGGTTTAGGTCCCCACTTGTAAACCTGAAATTAGCTCAAAACTTAAGTGTTAAGCTAGAAATAGGACTGATTACTTAAATTTCATTCTGATAATGAATATTTTAACTATAAAATTATAATATACATGAAATTTGAAAACGTGTGTTTAATAGACCCCACTTGTAAATTTAACGAGTGTGAAAAAATGAAATTCAAATACCTGATGAAACAATATAAGCTTCGACACTTATTCAAAATCTAATAATTTATACACAAATGTCCCCAGATATAAGGTTGGAAGACGGTTTAGGTCCCCACTTGTAAACCTGAAAATAGCTCAAAACTTAAGTGTTAAGCTAGAAATAGGACTGATTACTTAAATTTCATTCTGATAATGAATATTTTAACTATAAAATTATAATATACATGGAATTTGAAAATGTGTGTTTAAAAGACCCCACTTGTAAATTTAACGAGTGTGAAATAATGAAATTCAAATACCTGATGAAACAATATAGGCTTCGACACTTATTCAAAATCTAATAATTTATACACAAATGTCCCCAGATATAAGGTTGGAAGACGGTTTAGGTCCCCACTTGTAAACCTGAAAATAGCTCAAAACTTAAGTGTTAAGCTAGAAATAGGACTGATTACTTAAATTTCATTCTGATAATCAATATTTTAACTATAAAATTTTAGTATACATGAAATTTGAAAATGTGTGTTTAAAAGGCCCCACTTGTCTGTTGAAATGAATGTGAAGGTCCCCACTTGTAAATTTATCGAGTGTGAAAAATGAAATTGAAATAATTTATGGAACCATATAGGCTTTGACACTAATTCAAAATCTAATAATTTATACACAAATGTCCCCAGATATAAGGTTGGAAGACGGTTTAGGTCCCCACTTGTAAACCTGAAAATAGCTCAAAACTTAAGTGTTAAGCTAGAAATAGGACTGATTACTTAAATTTCATTCTGATAATGAATATTTTAACTATAAAATTATACATGGAATTTGAAAATGTGTGTTTAAAAGACCCCACTTTTAAATTTAACGAGTGTGAAAAAATGAAATTCAAATACCTGATGAAGCAATATAGGCTTCGACACTTATTCAAAATCTAATAATTTATACACAAATGTCCCCAGATATAAGGTTGGAAGACGGTTTAGGTCCCCACTTGTAAACCTGAAAATAGCTCAAAACTTAAGTGTTAAGCTAGAAATAGAACTGATTACTTAAATTTCATTCTGATAACCAATATTTTAACTATAAAATTTTAGTATACATGAAATTTGAAAAATGTGTGTTTAAAAGGCCCCACTTGTCTGTTGAAATGACTGTGAAGGTCCCCACTTGTAAATTTATCGAGTGTGAAAAATGAAATTGAAATAATTGATGGAACCATATAGGCTTTGACACTAATTCAAAATCTAATAATTTATACACAAAAGTCCCCAGATATAAGGTTGGAAGACGGTTTAGGTCCCCACTTGTAAACCTGAAATTAGCTCAACACTTAAGTGTTAAGGTAGAAATAGGTCAAATACCAAAATTTCATTATAATAATTAATATTTTAACTATGAAATTACAATATACATGAAATTAGATAAAGTGTGTTTAAAAGACCCCACTCGTCAGTTGAAATACCTAAAACAATCGTATAGGGTTTGACACAAATTCAAAATCTAAGTGTTTGTTAAGAATTCTCCCCAGATATATTGGGAGGAATTCATAGATTTCATCTGCTTGGAATCTTTAACAGCCGTGTTCTGGATCTTTCTGCGTCAATTAATGGGGGCAGGTGTAGAAGTCGTCACTCGTGACGTCATGCATAATGTATATTGACATTAACCTGATATTGACATAGCTAGAATCCTGCACTGAGATTCCCTATTAGCACCAAAAATCTAATAATTTATACACAAATGTCCCCAGATATAAGGTTGGAAGACGGTTTAGGTCCCCACTTGTAAACCTGAAAATAGCTCAAAACTTAAGTGTTAAGCTAGAAATAGGACTGATTACTTAAATTTCATTCTGATAATGAATATTTTAACTATAAAATTATAATATACATGGAATTTGAAAATGTGTGTTTAAAAGACCCCACTTGTAAATTTAACGAGTGTGAAATAATGAAATTCAAATACCTGATGAAACAATATAGGCTTCGACACTTATTCAAAATCTAATAATTTATACACAAATGTCCCCAGATATAAGGTTGGAAGACGGTTTAGGTCCCCACTTGTAAACCTGAAAATAGCTCAAAACTTAAGTGTTAAGCTAGAAATAGGACTGATTACTTAAATTTCATTCTGATAATCAATATTTTAACTATAAAATTTTAGTATACATGAAATTTGAAAATGTGTGTTTAAAAGGCCCCACTTGTCTGTTGAAATGAATGTGAAGGTCCCCACTTGTAAATTTATCGAGTGTGAAAAATGAAATTGAAATAATTTATGGAACCATATAGGCTTTGACACTAATTCAAAATCTAATAATTTATACACAAATGTCCCCAGATATAAGGTTGGAAGACGGTTTAGGTCCCCACTTGTAAACCTGAAAATAGCTCAAAACTTAAGTGTTAAGCTAGAAATAGGACTGATTACTTAAATTTCATTCTGATAATGAATATTTTAACTATAAAATTATACATGGAATTTGAAAATGTGTGTTTAAAAGACCCCACTTTTAAATTTAACGAGTGTGAAAAAATGAAATTCAAATACCTGATGAAGCAATATAGGCTTCGACACTTATTCAAAATCTAATAATTTATACACAAATGTCCCCAGATATAAGGTTGGAAGACGGTTTAGGTCCCCACTTGTAAACCTGAAAATAGCTCAAAACTTAAGTGTTAAGCTAGAAATAGAACTGATTACTTAAATTTCATTCTGATAACCAATATTTTAACTATAAAATTTTAGTATACATGAAATTTGAAAAATGTGTGTTTAAAAGGCCCCACTTGTCTGTTGAAATGACTGTGAAGGTCCCCACTTGTAAATTTATCGAGTGTGAAAAATGAAATTGAAATAATTGATGGAACCATATAGGCTTTGACACTAATTCAAAATCTAATAATTTATACACAAAAGTCCCCAGATATAAGGTTGGAAGACGGTTTAGGTCCCCACTTGTAAACCTGAAATTAGCTCAACACTTAAGTGTTAAGGTAGAAATAGGTCAAATACCAAAATTTCATTATAATAATTAATATTTTAACTATGAAATTACAATATACATGAAATTAGATAAAGTGTGTTTAAAAGACCCCACTCGTCAGTTGAAATACCTAAAACAATCGTATAGGGTTTGACACAAATTCAAAATCTAAGTGTTTGTTAAGAATTCTCCCCAGATATATTGGGAGGAATTCATAGATTTCATCTGCTTGGAATCTTTAACAGCCGTGTTCTGGATCTTTCTGCGTCAATTAATGGGGGCAGGTGTAGAAGTCGTCACTCGTGACGTCATGCATAATGTATATTGACATTAACCTGATATTGACATAGCTAGAATCCTGCACTGAGATTCCCTATTAGCACCAAAAATCTAATAATTTATACACAAATGTCCCCAGATATAAGGTTGGAAGACGGTTTAGGTCCCCACTTGTAAACCTGAAAATAGCTCAAAACTTAAGTGTTAAGCTAGAAATAGGACTGATTACTTAAATTTCATTCTGATAATCAATATTTTAACTGTAAAATTTTAGTATACATGAAAATTGAAAATGTGTGTTTAAAAGGCCCCACTTGTCTGTTGAAATGACTGTGAAGGTCCCCACTTGTAAATTTATCGAGTGTGAAAAATGAAATTGAAATAATTGATGGAACCATATAGGCTTTGACACTAATTCAAAATCTAATAATTTATACACAAATGTCCCCAGATATAAGGTTGGAAGACGGTTTAGGTCCCCACTTGTAAACCTGAAAATAGCTCAAAACTTAAGTGTTAAGCTAGAAATAGGACTGATTACTTAAATTTCATTCTGATAATGAATATTTTAACTATAAAATTATAATATACATGGAATTTGAAAATGTGTGTTTAAAAGACCCCACTTGTAAATTTATCGAGTGTGAAAAATGAAATTGAAATAATTGATGGAACCATATAGGCTTTGGCACTAATTCAAAATCTAATAATTTATACACAAATGTACCCCAGATATAAGGTTGGAAGACGGTTTAGGTCCCCACTTGTAAACCTGAAATTAGCTCAAAACTTAAGTGTTAAGCTAGAAATAGGACTGATTACTTAAATTTCATTCTGATAATGAATATTTTAACTATAAAATTATAATATACATGAAATTTGAAAACGTGTGTTTAAAAGACCCCACTTGTAAATTTAACGAGTGTGAAAAAATGAAATTCAAATACCTGATGAAGCAATATAGGCTTCGACACTTATTCAAAATCTAATAATTTATACACAAATGTCCCCAGATATAAGGTTGGAAAGACGGTTTAGGTCCCCACTTGTAAACCTGAAAATAGCTCAAAACGTAAGTGTTAAGCTAGAAATAGAACTGATTACTTAAATTTCATTCTGATAATCAATATTTTAACTATAAAATTATAATATACATGGAATTTGAAAATGTGTGTTTAAAAGACCCCACTTGTAAATTTATCGAGTGTGAAAAATGAAATTGAAATAATTGATGGAACCATATAGGCTTTGACACTAATTCAAAATCTAATAATTTATACACAAATGTACCCCAGATATAAGGTTGGAAGACGGTTTAGGTCCCCACTTGTAAACCTGAAATTAGCTCAAAACTTAAGTGTTAAGCTAGAAATAGGACTGATTACTTAAATTTCATTCTGATAATGAATATTTTAACTATAAAATTATAATATACATGAAATTTGAAAACGTGTGTTTAAAAGACCCCACTTGTAAATTTAACGAGTGTGAAAAAATGAAATTCAAATACCTGATGAAACAATATAGGCTTCGACACTTATTCAAAATCTAATAATTTATACACAAATGTCCCCAGATATAAGGTTGGAAGACGGTTTAGGTCCCCACTTGTAAACCTGAAAATAGCTCAAAACTTAAGTGTTAAGCTAGAAATAGGACTGATTACTTAAATTCCATTCTGATAATCAATATTTTAACTATAAAATTTTAGAATACATGAAATTTGAAAATGTGTGTTTAAAAGGCCCCACTTGTCTGTTGAAATGACTGTGAAGGTCCCCACTTGTAAATTTATCGAGTGTGAAAAATGAAATTGAAATAATTGATGGAACCATATAGGCTTTGACACTAATTCAAAATCTAATAATTTATACACAAAAGTCCCCAGATATAAGGTTGGAAGACGGTTTAGGTCCCCACTTGTAAACCTGAAATTAGCTCAACACTTAAGTGTTAAGGTAGAAATAGGTCAAATACCAAAATTTCATTATAATAATCAATATTTTAACTATAAAATTACAATATACATGAAATTAGATAAAGTGTGTTTAAAAGACCCCACTCGTCAGTTGAAATACCTAAAACAATCGTATAGGGTTTGACACAAATTCAAAATCTAAGTGTTTGTTAAGAATTCTCCCCAGATATATTGGGAGGAATTCATAGATTTCATCTGCTTGGAATCTTTAACAGCCGTGTTCTGGATCTTTCTGCGTCAATTAATGGGGGCAGGTGTAGAAGTCGTCACTCGTGACGTCATGCATAATGTATATTGACATTAACCTGATATTGACATAGCTAGAATCCTGCACTGAGATTCCCTATTAGCACCAAAAATCTAATAATTTATACACAAATGTCCCCAGATATAAGGTTGGAAGACGGTTTAGGTCCCCACTTGTAAACCTGAAAATAGCTCAAAACTTAAGTGTTAAGCTAGAAATAGGACTGATTACTTAAATTTCATTCTGATAATCAATATTTTAACTGTAAAATTTTAGTATACATGAAAATTGAAAATGTGTGTTTAAAAGGCCCCACTTGTCTGTTGAAATGACTGTGAAGGTCCCCACTTGTAAATTTATCGAGTGTGAAAAATGAAATTGAAATAATTGATGGAACCATATAGGCTTTGACACTAATTCAAAATCTAATAATTTATACACAAATGTCCCCAGATATAAGGTTGGAAGACGGTTTAGGTCCCCACTTGTAAACCTGAAAATAGCTCAAAACTTAAGTGTTAAGCTAGAAATAGGACTGATTACTTAAATTTCATTCTGATAATGAATATTTTAACTATAAAATTATAATATACATGGAATTTGAAAATGTGTGTTTAAAAGACCCCACTTTTAAATTTAACGAGTGTGAAAAAATGAAATTCAAATACCTGATGAAGCAATATAGGCTTCGACACTTATTCAAAATCTAATAATTTATACACAAATGTCCCTAGATATAAGGTTGGAAAGACGGTTTAGGTCCCCACTTGTAAACCTGAAAATAGCTCAAAACGTAAGTGTTAAGCTAGAAATAGAACTGATTACTTAAATTTCATTCTGATAATCAATATTTTAACTATAAAATTATAATATACATGGAATTTGAAAATGTGTGTTTAAAAGACCCCACTTGTAAATTTATCGAGTGTGAAAAATGAAATTGAAATAATTGATGGAACCATATAGGCTTTGACACTAATTCAAAATCTAATAATTTATACACAAATGTACCCCAGATATAAGGTTGGAAGACGGTTTAGGTCCCCACTTGTAAACCTGAAATTAGCTCAAAACTTAAGTGTTAAGCTAGAAATAGGACTGATTACTTAAATTTCATTCTGATAATGAATATTTTAACTATAAAATTATAATATACATGAAATTTGAAAACGTGTGTTTAAAAGACCCCACTTGTAAATTTAACGAGTGTGAAAAAATGAAATTCAAATACCTGATGAAACAATATAGGCTTCGACACTTATTCAAAATCTAATAATTTATACACAAATGTCCCCAGATATAAGGTTGGAAGACGGTTTAGGTCCCCACTTGTAAACCTGAAAATAGCTCAAAACTTAAGTGTTAAGCTAGAAATAGGACTGATTACTTAAATTCCATTCTGATAATCAATATTTTAACTATAAAATTTTAGAATACATGAAATTTGAAAATGTGTGTTTAAAAGGCCCCACTTGTCTGTTGAAATGACTGTGAAGGTCCCCACTTGTAAATTTATCGAGTGTGAAAAATGAAATTGAAATAATTGATGGAACCATATAGGCTTTGACACTAATTCAAAATCTAATAATTTATACACAAAAGTCCCCAGATATAAGGTTGGAAGACGGTTTAGGTCCCCACTTGTAAACCTGAAATTAGCTCAACACTTAAGTGTTAAGGTAGAAATAGGTCAAATACCAAAATTTCATTATAATAATCAATATTTTAACTATAAAATTACAATATACATGAAATTAGATAAAGTGTGTTTAAAAGACCCCACTCGTCAGTTGAAATACCTAAAACAATCGTATAGGGTTTGACACAAATTCAAAATCTAAGTGTTTGTTAAGAATTCTCCCCAGATATATTGGGAGGAATTCATAGATTTCATCTGCTTGGAATCTTTAACAGCCGTGTTCTGGATCTTTCTGCGTCAATTAATGGGGGCAGGTGTAGAAGTCGTCACTCGTGACGTCATGCATAATGTATATTGACATTAACCTGATATTGACATAGCTAGAATCCTGCACTGAGATTCCCTATTAGCACCAAAAATCTAATAATTTATACACAAATGTCCCCAGATATAAGGTTGGAAGACGGTTTAGGTCCCCACTTGTAAACCTGAAAATAGCTCAAAACTTAAGTGTTAAGCTAGAAATAGGACTGATTACTTAAATTTCATTCTGATAATCAATATTTTAACTGTAAAATTTTAGTATACATGAAAATTGAAAATGTGTGTTTAAAAGGCCCCACTTGTCTGTTGAAATGACTGTGAAGGTCCCCACTTGTAAATTTATCGAGTGTGAAAAATGAAATTGAAATAATTGATGGAACCATATAGGCTTTGACACTAATTCAAAATCTAATAATTTATACACAAATGTCCCCAGATATAAGGTTGGAAGACGGTTTAGGTCCCCACTTGTAAACCTGAAAATAGCTCAAAACTTAAGTGTTAAGCTAGAAATAGGACTGATTACTTAAATTTCATTCTGATAATGAATATTTTAACTATAAAATTATAATATACATGGAATTTGAAAATGTGTGTTTAAAAGACCCCACTTGTAAATTTATCGAGTGTGAAAAATGAAATTGAAATAATTGATGGAACCATATAGGCTTTGGCACTAATTCAAAATCTAATAATTTATACACAAATGTACCCCAGATATAAGGTTGGAAGACGGTTTAGGTCCCCACTTGTAAACCTGAAATTAGCTCAAAACTTAAGTGTTAAGCTAGAAATAGGACTGATTACTTAAATTTCATTCTGATAATGAATATTTTAACTATAAAATTATAATATACATGAAATTTGAAAACGTGTGTTTAAAAGACCCCACTTGTAAATTTAACGAGTGTGAAAAAATGAAATTCAAATACCTGATGAAGCAATATAGGCTTCGACACTTATTCAAAATCTAATAATTTATACACAAATGTCCCCAGATATAAGGTTGGAAAGACGGTTTAGGTCCCCACTTGTAAACCTGAAAATAGCTCAAAACGTAAGTGTTAAGCTAGAAATAGAACTGATTACTTAAATTTCATTCTGATAATCAATATTTTAACTATAAAATTATAATATACATGGAATTTGAAAATGTGTGTTTAAAAGACCCCACTTGTAAATTTATCGAGTGTGAAAAATGAAATTGAAATAATTGATGGAACCATATAGGCTTTGACACTAATTCAAAATCTAATAATTTATACACAAATGTACCCCAGATATAAGGTTGGAAGACGGTTTAGGTCCCCACTTGTAAACCTGAAATTAGCTCAAAACTTAAGTGTTAAGCTAGAAATAGGACTGATTACTTAAATTTCATTCTGATAATGAATATTTTAACTATAAAATTATAATATACATGAAATTTGAAAACGTGTGTTTAAAAGACCCCACTTGTAAATTTAACGAGTGTGAAAAAATGAAATTCAAATACCTGATGAAACAATATAGGCTTCGACACTTATTCAAAATCTAATAATTTATACACAAATGTCCCCAGATATAAGGTTGGAAGACGGTTTAGGTCCCCACTTGTAAACCTGAAAATAGCTCAAAACTTAAGTGTTAAGCTAGAAATAGGACTGATTACTTAAATTCCATTCTGATAATCAATATTTTAACTATAAAATTTTAGAATACATGAAATTTGAAAATGTGTGTTTAAAAGGCCCCACTTGTCTGTTGAAATGACTGTGAAGGTCCCCACTTGTAAATTTATCGAGTGTGAAAAATGAAATTGAAATAATTGATGGAACCATATAGGCTTTGACACTAATTCAAAATCTAATAATTTATACACAAAAGTCCCCAGATATAAGGTTGGAAGACGGTTTAGGTCCCCACTTGTAAACCTGAAATTAGCTCAACACTTAAGTGTTAAGGTAGAAATAGGTCAAATACCAAAATTTCATTATAATAATCAATATTTTAACTATAAAATTACAATATACATGAAATTAGATAAAGTGTGTTTAAAAGACCCCACTCGTCAGTTGAAATACCTAAAACAATCGTATAGGGTTTGACACAAATTCAAAATCTAAGTGTTTGTTAAGAATTCTCCCCAGATATATTGGGAGGAATTCATAGATTTCATCTGCTTGGAATCTTTAACAGCCGTGTTCTGGATCTTTCTGCGTCAATTAATGGGGGCAGGTGTAGAAGTCGTCACTCGTGACGTCATGCATAATGTATATTGACATTAACCTGATATTGACATAGCTAGAATCCTGCACTGAGATTCCCTATTAGCACCAAAAATCTAATAATTTATACACAAATGTCCCCAGATATAAGGTTGGAAGACGGTTTAGGTCCCCACTTGTAAACCTGAAAATAGCTCAAAACTTAAGTGTTAAGCTAGAAATAGGACTGATTACTTAAATTTCATTCTGATAATCAATATTTTAACTGTAAAATTTTAGTATACATGAAAATTGAAAATGTGTGTTTAAAAGGCCCCACTTGTCTGTTGAAATGACTGTGAAGGTCCCCACTTGTAAATTTATCGAGTGTGAAAAATGAAATTGAAATAATTGATGGAACCATATAGGCTTTGACACTAATTCAAAATCTAATAATTTATACACAAATGTCCCCAGATATAAGGTTGGAAGACGGTTTAGGTCCCCACTTGTAAACCTGAAAATAGCTCAAAACTTAAGTGTTAAGCTAGAAATAGGACTGATTACTTAAATTTCATTCTGATAATGAATATTTTAACTATAAAATTATAATATACATGGAATTTGAAAATGTGTGTTTAAAAGACCCCACTTTTAAATTTAACGAGTGTGAAAAAATGAAATTCAAATACCTGATGAAGCAATATAGGCTTCGACACTTATTCAAAATCTAATAATTTATACACAAATGTCCCCAGATATAAGGTTGGAAAGACGGTTTAGGTCCCCACTTGTAAACCTGAAAATAGCTCAAAACGTAAGTGTTAAGCTAGAAATAGAACTGATTACTTAAATTTCATTCTGATAATCAATATTTTAACTATAAAATTATAATATACATGGAATTTGAAAATGTGTGTTTAAAAGACCCCACTTGTAAATTTATCGAGTGTGAAAAATGAAATTGAAATAATTGATGGAACCATATAGGCTTTGACACTAATTCAAAATCTAATAATTTATACACAAATGTACCCCAGATATAAGGTTGGAAGACGGTTTAGGTCCCCACTTGTAAACCTGAAATTAGCTCAAAACTTAAGTGTTAAGCTAGAAATAGGACTGATTACTTAAATTTCATTCTGATAATGAATATTTTAACTATAAAATTATAATATACATGAAATTTGAAAACGTGTGTTTAAAAGACCCCACTTGTAAATTTAACGAGTGTGAAAAAATGAAATTCAAATACCTGATGAAACAATATAGGCTTCGACACTTATTCAAAATCTAATAATTTATACACAAATGTCCCCAGATATAAGGTTGGAAGACGGTTTAGGTCCCCACTTGTAAACCTGAAAATAGCTCAAAACTTAGGTGTTAAGCTAGAAATAGGACTGATTACTTAAATTTCATTCTGATAATGAATATTTTAACTATAAAAATTATAATATACATGGAATTTGAAAATGTGTGTTTAAAAGACCCCACTTGTAAATTTAACGAGTGTGAAATAATGAAATTCAAATACCTGATGAAACAATATAGGCTTCGACACTTATTCAAAATCTAATAATTTATACACAAATGTCCCCAGATATAAGGTTGGAAGACGGTTTAGGTCCCCACTTGTAAACCTGAAAATAGCTCAAAACTTAAGTGTTAAGCTAGAAATAGGACTGATTACTTAAATTTCATTCTGATAATGAATATTTTAACTATAAAATTATAATATACATGGAATTTGAAAATGTGTGTTTAAAAGACCCCACTTTTAAATTTAACGAGTGTGAAAAAATGAAATTCAAATACCTGATGAAGCAATATAGGCTTCGACACTTATTCAAAATCTAATAATTTATACACAAATGTCCCCAGATATAAGGTTGGAAGACGGTTTAGGTCCTCACTTGTAAACCTGAAAATAGCTCAAAACTTAAGTGTTAAGCTAGAAATAGAACTGATTACTTAAATTTCATTCTGATAATCAATATTTTAACTATAAAATTTTAGTATACATGAAATTTGAAAAATGTGTGTTTAAAAGGCCCCACTTGTCTGTTGAAATGACTGTGAAGGTCCCCACTTGTCTGTTGAAATGACTGTGAAGGTCCCCACTTGTCTGTTGAAATGACTGTGAAGGTCCCCACTTGTAAATTTATCGAGTGTGAAAAATGAAATTGAAATAATTGATGGAACCATATAGGCTTTGACAATAATTCAAAATCTAATAATTTATACACAAATGTACCCCAGATATAAGGTTGGAAGACGGTTTAGGTCCCCACTTGTAAACCTGAAATTAGCTCAAAACTTAAGTGTTAAGCTAGAAATAGGACTGATTACTTAAATTTCATTCTGATAATGAATATTTTAACTATAAAATTATAATATACATGGAATTTGAAAATGTGTGTTTAAAAGACCCCACTTGTAAATTTAACGAGTGTGAAATAATGAAATTCAAATACCTGATGAAACAATATAGGCTTCGACACTTATTCAAAATCTAATAATTTATACACAAATGTCCCCAGATATAAGGTTGGAAGACGGTTTAGGTCCCCACTTGTAAACCTGAAAATAGCTCAAAACTTAAGTGTTAAGCTAGAAATAGGACTGATTACTTAAATTTCATACTGATAATCAATATTTTAACTATAAAATTTTAGTATACATGAAATTTGAAAATGTGTGTTTAAAAGGCCCCACTTGTCTGTTGAAATGACTGTGAAGGTCCCCACTTGTAAATTTATCGAGTGTGAAAAATGAAATTGAAATAATTGATGGAACCATATAGGCTTTGACACTAATTCAAAATCTAATAATTTATACACAAAAGTCCCCAGATATAAGGTTGGAAGACGGTTTAGGTCCCCACTTGTAAACCTGAAATTAGCTCAACACTTAAGTGTTAAGCTAGAAATAGGTCAAATACCAAAATTTCATTATAATAATCAATATTTTAACTATGAAATTACAATATACATGAAATTAGATAAAGTGTGTTTAAAAGACCCCACTCGTCAGTTGAAATACCTAAAACAATCGTATAGGGTTTGACACAAATTCAAAATCTAAGTGTTTGTTAAGAATTCTCCCCAGATATATTGGGAGGAATTCATAGATTTCATCTGCTTGGAATCTTTAACAGCCGTGTTCTGGATCTTTCTGCGTCAATTAATGGGGGCAGGTGTAGAAGTCGTCACTCGTGACGTCATGCATAATGTATATTGACATTAACCTGATATTGACATAGCTAGAATCCTGCACTGAGATTCCCTATTAGCACCAAAAATCTAATAATTTATACACAAATGTCCCCAGATAAAAGGTTGGAAGACGGTTTAGGTCCCCACTTGTAAACCTGAAAATAGCTCAAAACTTAGGTGTTAAGCTAGAAATAGGACTGATTACTTAAATTTCATTCTGATAATGAATATTTTAACTATAAAAATTATAATATACATGGAATTTGAAAATGTGTGTTTAAAAGACCCCACTTGTAAATTTAACGAGTGTGAAATAATGAAATTCAAATACCTGATGAAACAATATAGGCTTCGACACTTATTCAAAATCTAATAATTTATACACAAATGTCCCCAGATATAAGGTTGGAAGACGGTTTAGGTCCCCACTTGTAAACCTGAAAATAGCTCAAAACTTAAGTGTTAAGCTAGAAATAGGACTGATTACTTAAATTTCATTCTGATAATGAATATTTTAACTATAAAATTATAATATACATGGAATTTGAAAATGTGTGTTTAAAAGACCCCACTTTTAAATTTAACGAGTGTGAAAAAATGAAATTCAAATACCTGATGAAGCAATATAGGCTTCGACACTTATTCAAAATCTAATAATTTATACACAAATGTCCCCAGATATAAGGTTGGAAGACGGTTTAGGTCCTCACTTGTAAACCTGAAAATAGCTCAAAACTTAAGTGTTAAGCTAGAAATAGAACTGATTACTTAAATTTCATTCTGATAATCAATATTTTAACTATAAAATTTTAGTATACATGAAATTTGAAAAATGTGTGTTTAAAAGGCCCCACTTGTCTGTTGAAATGACTGTGAAGGTCCCCACTTGTCTGTTGAAATGACTGTGAAGGTCCCCACTTGTAAATTTATCGAGTGTGAAAAATGAAATTGAAATAATTGATGGAACCATATAGGCTTTGACACTAATTCAAAATCTAATAATTTATACACAAATGTACCCCAGATATAAGGTTGGAAGACGGTTTAGGTCCCCACTTGTAAACCTGAAATTAGCTCAAAACTTAAGTGTTAAGCTAGAAATAGGACTGATTACTTAAATTTTATTCTGATAATGAATATTTTAACTATAAAATTATAATATACATGAAATTTGAAAACGTGTGTTTAAAAGACCCCACTTGTAAATTTAACGAGTGTGAAAAAATGAAATTCAAATACCTGATGAAACAATATAGGCTTCGACACTTATTCAAAATCTAAAAATTTATACACAAATGTCCCCAGATATAAGGTTGGAAGACGGTTTAGGTCCCCACTTGTAAACCTGAAAATAGCTCAAAACTTAAGTGTTAAGCTAGAAATAGGACTGATTACTTAAATTTCATTTTGATAATGAGTATTTTAACTATAAAATTATAATATACATGAAATTTGAAAACGTGTGTTTAAAAGACCCCACTTGTCTGTTGAAATGACTGTGAAGGTCCCCACTTGTAAATTTATCGAGTGTGAAAAATGAAATTGAAATAATTGATGGAACCATATAGGCTTTGACACTAATTCAAAATCTAATAATTTATACACAAATGTCCCCAGATATAAGGTTGGAAGACGGTTTAGGTCCCCACTTGTAAACCTGAAAATAGCTCAAAACTTAAGTGTTAAGCTAGAAATAGGACTGATTACTTAAATTTCATTCTGATAATGAATATTTTAACTATAAAATTATAATATACATGGAATTTGAAAATGTGTGTTTAAAAGACCCCACTTGTAAATTTATCGAGTGTGAAAAATGAAATTGAAATAATTGATGGAACCATATAGGCTTTGACACTAATTCAAAATCTAATAATTTATACACAAATGTACCCCAGATATAAGGTTGGAAGACGGTTTAGGTCCCCACTTGTAAACCTGAAATTAGCTCAAAACTTAAGTGTTAAGCTAGAAATAGGACTGATTACTTAAATTTCATTCTGATAATGAATATTTTAACTATAAAATTATAATATACATGAAATTTGAAAACGTGTGTTTAAAAGACCCCACTTGTAAATTTAACGAGTGTGAAAAAATGAAATTCAAATACCTGATGAAGCAATATAGGCTTCGACACTTATTCAAAATCTAATAATTTATACACAAATGTCCCCAGATATAAGGTTGGAAAGACGGTTTAGGTCCCCACTTGTAAACCTGAAAATAGCTCAAAACGTAAGTGTTAAGCTAGAAATAGAACTGATTACTTAAATTTCATTCTGATAATCAATATTTTAACTATAAAATTATAATATACATGGAATTTGAAAATGTGTGTTTAAAAGACCCCACTTGTAAATTTATCGAGTGTGAAAAATGAAATTGAAATAATTGATGGAACCATATAGGCTTTGACACTAATTCAAAATCTAATAATTTATACACAAATGTACCCCAGATATAAGGTTGGAAGACGGTTTAGGTCCCCACTTGTAAACCTGAAATTAGCTCAAAACTTAAGTGTTAAGCTAGAAATAGGACTGATTACTTAAATTTCATTCTGATAATGAATATTTTAACTATAAAATTATAATATACATGAAATTTGAAAACGTATGTTTAAAAGACCCCACTTGTAAATTTAACGAGTGTGAAAAAATGAAATTCAAATACCTGATGAAACAATATAGGCTTCGACACTTATTCAAAATCTAATAATTTATACACAAATGTCCCCAGATATAAGGTTGGAAGACGGTTTAGGTCCCCACTTGTAAACCTGAAAATAGCTCAAAACTTAAGTGTTAAGCTAGAAATAGGACTGATTACTTAAATTCCATTCTGATAATCAATATTTTAACTATAAAATTTTAGAATACATGAAATTTGAAAATGTGTGTTTAAAAGGCCCCACTTGTCTGTTGAAATGACTGTGAAGGTCCCCACTTGTAAATTTATCGAGTGTGAAAAATGAAATTGAAATAATTGATGGAACCATATAGGCTTTGACACTAATTCAAAATCTAATAATTTATACACAAAAGTCCCCAGATATAAGGTTGGAAGACGGTTTAGGTCCCCACTTGTAAACCTGAAATTAGCTCAACACTTAAGTGTTAAGGTAGAAATAGGTCAAATACCAAAATTTCATTATAAAATCAATATTTTAACTATAAAATTACAATATACATGAAATTAGATAAAGTGTGTTTAAAAGACCCCACTCGTCAGTTGAAATACCTAAAACAATCGTATAGGGTTTGACACAAATTCAAAATCTAAGTGTTTGTTAAGAATTCTCCCCAGATATATTGGGAGGAATTCATAGATTTCATCTGCTTGGAATCTTTAACAGCCGTGTTCTGGATCTTTCTGCGTCAATTAATGGGGGCAGGTGTAGAAGTCGTCACTCGTGACGTCATGCATAATGTATATTGACATTAACCTGATATTGACATAGCTAGAATCCTGCACTGAGATTCCCTATTAGCACCAAAAATCTAATAATTTATACACAAATGTCCCCAGATATAAGGTTGGAAGACGGTTTAGGTCCCCACTTGTAAACCTGAAAATAGCTCAAAACTTAAGTGTTAAGCTAGAAATAGGACTGATTACTTAAATTTCATTCTGATAATCAATATTTTAACTGTAAAATTTTAGTATACATGAAAATTGAAAATGTGTGTTTAAAAGGCCCCACTTGTCTGTTGAAATGACTGTGAAGGTCCCCACTTGTAAATTTATCGAGTGTGAAAAATGAAATTGAAATAATTGATGGAACCATATAGGCTTTGACACTAATTCAAAATCTAATAATTTATACACAAATGTCCCCAGATATAAGGTTGGAAGACGGTTTAGGTCCCCACTTGTAAACCTGAAAATAGCTCAAAACTTAAGTGTTAAGCTAGAAATAGGACTGATTACTTAAATTTTATTCTGATAATGAATATTTTAACTATAAAATTATAATATACATGGAATTTGAAAATGTGTGTTTAAAAGACCCCACTTTTAAATTTAACGAGTGTGAAAAAATGAAATTCAAATACCTGATGAAGCAATATAGGCTTCGACACTTATTCAAAATCTAATAATTTATACACAAATGTCCCCAGATATAAGGTTGGAAAGACGGTTTAGGTCCCCACTTGTAAACCTGAAAATAGCTCAAAACGTAAGTGTTAAGCTAGAAATAGAACTGATTACTTAAATTTCATTCTGATAATCAATATTTTAACTATAAAATTATAATATACATGGAATTTGAAAATGTGTGTTTAAAAGACCCCACTTGTAAATTTATCGAGTGTGAAAAATGAAATTGAAATAATTGATGGAACCATATAGGCTTTGACACTAATTCAAAATCTAATAATTTATACACAAATGTACCCCAGATATAAGGTTGGAAGACGGTTTAGGTCCCCACTTGTAAACCTGAAATTAGCTCAAAACTTAAGTGTTAAGCTAGAAATAGGACTGATTACTTAAATTTCATTTTGATAATGAATATTTTAACTATAAAATTATAATATACATGAAATTTGAAAACGTGTGTTTAAAAGACCCCACTTGTAAATTTAACGAGTGTGAAAAAATGAAATTCAAATACCTGATGAAACAATATAGGCTTCGACACTTATTCAAAATCTAATAATTTATACACAAATGTCCCCAGATATAAGGTTGGAAGACGGTTTAGGTCCCCACTTGTAAACCTGAAAATAGCTCAAAACTTAGGTGTTAAGCTAGAAATAGGACTGATTACTTAAATTTCATTCTGATAATGAATATTTTAACTATAAAAATTATAATATACATGGAATTTGAAAATGTGTGTTTAAAAGACCCCACTTGTAAATTTAACGAGTGTGAAATAATGAAATTCAAATACCTGATGAAACAATATAGGCTTCGACACTTATTCAAAATCTAATAATTTATACACAAATGTCCCCAGATATAAGGTTGGAAGACGGTTTAGGTCCCCACTTGTAAACCTGAAAATAGCTCAAAACTTAAGTGTTAAGCTAGAAATAGGACTGATTACTTAAATTTCATTCTGATAATGAATATTTTAACTATAAAATTATAATATACATGGAATTTGAAAATGTGTGTTTAAAAGACCCCACTTTTAAATTTAACGAGTGTGAAAAAATGAAATTCAAATACCTGATGAAGCAATATAGGCTTCGACACTTATTCAAAATCTAATAATTTATACACAAATGTCCCCAGATATAAGGTTGGAAGACGGTTTAGGTCCTCACTTGTAAACCTGAAAATAGCTCAAAACTTAAGTGTTAAGCTAGAAATAGAACTGATTACTTAAATTTCATTCTGATAATCAATATTTTAACTATAAAATTTTAGTATACATGAAATTTGAAAAATGTGTGTTTAAAAGGCCCCACTTGTCTGTTGAAATGACTGTGAAGGTCCCCACTTGTCTGTTGAAATGACTGTGAAGGTCCCCACTTGTAAATTTATCGAGTGTGAAAAATGAAATTGAAATAATTGATGGAACCATATAGGCTTTGACAATAATTCAAAATCTAATAATTTATACACAAATGTACCCCAGATATAAGGTTGGAAGACGGTTTAGGTCCCCACTTGTAAACCTGAAATTAGCTCAAAACTTAAGTGTTAAGCTAGAAATAGGACTGATTACTTAAATTTCATTCTGATAATGAATATTTTAACTATAAAATTATAATATACATGGAATTTGAAAATGTGTGTTTAAAAGACCCCACTTGTAAATTTAACGAGTGTGAAATAATGAAATTCAAATACCTGATGAAACAATATAGGCTTCGACACTTATTCAAAATCTAATAATTTATACACAAATGTCCCCAGATATAAGGTTGGAAGACGGTTTAGGTCCCCACTTGTAAACCTGAAAATAGCTCAAAACTTAAGTGTTAAGCTAGAAATAGGACTGATTACTTAAATTTCATACTGATAATCAATATTTTAACTATAAAATTTTAGTATACATGAAATTTGAAAATGTGTGTTTAAAAGGCCCCACTTGTCTGTTGAAATGACTGTGAAGGTCCCCACTTGTAAATTTATCGAGTGTGAAAAATGAAATTGAAATAATTGATGGAACCATATAGGCTTTGACACTAATTCAAAATCTAATAATTTATACACAAAAGTCCCCAGATATAAGGTTGGAAGACGGTTTAGGTCCCCACTTGTAAACCTGAAATTAGCTCAACACTTAAGTGTTAAGCTAGAAATAGGTCAAATACCAAAATTTCATTATAATAATCAATATTTTAACTATGAAATTACAATATACATGAAATTAGATAAAGTGTGTTTAAAAGACCCCACTCGTCAGTTGAAATACCTAAAACAATCGTATAGGGTTTGACACAAATTCAAAATCTAAGTGTTTGTTAAGAATTCTCCCCAGATATATTGGGAGGAATTCATAGATTTCATCTGCTTGGAATCTTTAACAGCCGTGTTCTGGATCTTTCTGCGTCAATTAATGGGGGCAGGTGTAGAAGTCGTCACTCGTGACGTCATGCATAATGTATATTGACATTAACCTGATATTGACATAGCTAGAATCCTGCACTGAGATTCCCTATTAGCACCAAAAATCTAATAATTTATACACAAATGTCCCCAGATAAAAGGTTGGAAGACGGTTTAGGTCCCCACTTGTAAACCTGAAAATAGCTCAAAACTTAGGTGTTAAGCTAGAAATAGGACTGATTACTTAAATTTCATTCTGATAATGAATATTTTAACTATAAAAATTATAATATACATGGAATTTGAAAATGTGTGTTTAAAAGACCCCACTTGTAAATTTAACGAGTGTGAAATAATGAAATTCAAATACCTGATGAAACAATATAGGCTTCGACACTTATTCAAAATCTAATAATTTATACACAAATGTCCCCAGATATAAGGTTGGAAGACGGTTTAGGTCCCCACTTGTAAACCTGAAAATAGCTCAAAACTTAAGTGTTAAGCTAGAAATAGGACTGATTACTTAAATTTCATTCTGATAATGAATATTTTAACTATAAAATTATAATATACATGGAATTTGAAAATGTGTGTTTAAAAGACCCCACTTTTAAATTTAACGAGTGTGAAAAAATGAAATTCAAATACCTGATGAAGCAATATAGGCTTCGACACTTATTCAAAATCTAATAATTTATACACAAATGTCCCCAGATATAAGGTTGGAAGACGGTTTAGGTCCTCACTTGTAAACCTGAAAATAGCTCAAAACTTAAGTGTTAAGCTAGAAATAGAACTGATTACTTAAATTTCATTCTGATAATCAATATTTTAACTATAAAATTTTAGTATACATGAAATTTGAAAAATGTGTGTTTAAAAGGCCCCACTTGTCTGTTGAAATGACTGTGAAGGTCCCCACTTGTCTGTTGAAATGACTGTGAAGGTCCCCACTTGTAAATTTATCGAGTGTGAAAAATGAAATTGAAATAATTGATGGAACCATATAGGCTTTGACAATAATTCAAAATCTAATAATTTATACACAAATGTACCCCAGATATAAGGTTGGAAGACGGTTTAGGTCCCCACTTGTAAACCTGAAATTAGCTCAAAACTTAAGTGTTAAGCTAGAAATAGGACTGATTACTTAAATTTCATTCTGATAATGAATATTTTAACTATAAAATTATAATATACATGGAATTTGAAAATGTGTGTTTAAAAGACCCCACTTGTAAATTTAACGAGTGTGAAATAATGAAATTCAAATACCTGATGAAACAATATAGGCTTCGACACTTATTCAAAATCTAATAATTTATACACAAATGTCCCCAGATATAAGGTTGGAAGACGGTTTAGGTCCCCACTTGTAAACCTGAAAATAGCTCAAAACTTAAGTGTTAAGCTAGAAATAGGACTGATTACTTAAATTTCATACTGATAATCAATATTTTAACTATAAAATTTTAGTATACATGAAATTTGAAAATGTGTGTTTAAAAGGCCCCACTTGTCTGTTGAAATGACTGTGAAGGTCCCCACTTGTAAATTTATCGAGTGTGAAAAATGAAATTGAAATAATTGATGGAACCATATAGGCTTTGACACTAATTCAAAATCTAATAATTTATACACAAAAGTCCCCAGATATAAGGTTGGAAGACGGTTTAGGTCCCCACTTGTAAACCTGAAATTAGCTCAACACTTAAGTGTTAAGCTAGAAATAGGTCAAATACCAAAATTTCATTATAATAATCAATATTTTAACTATGAAATTACAATATACATGAAATTAGATAAAGTGTGTTTAAAAGACCCCACTCGTCAGTTGAAATACCTAAAACAATCGTATAGGGTTTGACACAAATTCAAAATCTAAGTGTTTGTTAAGAATTCTCCCCAGATATATTGGGAGGAATTCATAGATTTCATCTGCTTGGAATCTTTAACAGCCGTGTTCTGGATCTTTCTGCGTCAATTAATGGGGGCAGGTGTAGAAGTCGTCACTCGTGACGTCATGCATAATGTATATTGACATTAACCTGATATTGACATAGCTAGAATCCTGCACTGAGATTCCCTATTAGCACCAAAAATCTAATAATTTATACACAAATGTCCACAGATATAAGGTTGGAAGACGGTTTAGGTCCCCACTTGTAAACCTGAAAATAGCTCAAAACTTAAGTGTTAAGCTAGAAATAGGACTGATTACTTAAATTTCATTCTGATAATCAATATTTTAACTGTAAAATTTTAGTATACATGAAAATTGAAAATGTGTGTTTAAAAGGCCCCACTTGTCTGTTGAAATGACTGTGAAGGTCCCCACTTGTAAATTTATCGAGTGTGAAAAATGAAATTGAAATAATTGATGGAACCATATAGGCTTTGACACTAATTCAAAATCTAATAATTTATACACAAATGTCCCCAGATAAAAGGTTGGAAGACGGTTTAGGTCCCCACTTGTAAACCTGAAAATAGCTCAAAACTTAAGTGTTAAGCTAGAAATAGGACTGATTACTTAAATTTCATTCTGATAATGAATATTTTAACTATAAAATTATAATATACATGGAATTTGAAAATGTGTGTTTAAAAGACCCCAATTGTAAATTTAACGAGTGTGAAAAAATGAAATTCAAATACCTGATGAAGCAATATAGGCTTCGACACTTATTCAAAATCTAATAATTTATACACAAATGTCCCCAGATATAAGGTTGGAAGACGGTTTAGGTCCTCACTTGTAAACCTGAAAATAGCTCAAAACTTAAGTGTTAAGCAAGAAATAGAACTGATTACTTAAATTTCATTCTGATAATCAATATTTTAACTATAAAATTATAATATACATGAAATTTGAAAACGTGTGTTTAAAAGACCCCACTTGTAAATTTAACGAGTGTGAAAAAATGAAATTCAAATACCTGATGAAACAATATAGGCTTCGACACTTATTCAAAATCTAATAATTTATACACAAATGTCCCCAGATATAAGGTTGGAAGACGGTTTAGGTCCCCACTTGTAAACCTGAAAATAGCTCAAAACTTAAGTGTTAAGCTAGAAATAGGACTGATTACTTAAATTTCATACTGATAATCAATATTTTAACTATAAAATTTTAGTATACATGAAATTTGAAAATGTGTGTTTAAAAGGCCCCACTTGTCTGTTGAAATGACTGTGAAGGTCCCCACTTGTAAATTTATCGAGTGTGAAAAATGAAATTGAAATAATTGATGGAACCATATAGGCTTTGACACTAATTCAAAATCTAATAATTTATACACAAAAGTCCCCAGATATAAGGTTGGAAGACGGTTTAGGTCCCCACTTGTAAACCTGAAATTAGCTCAACACTTAAGTGTTAAGCTAGAAATAGGTCAAATACCAAAATTTCATTATAATAATCAATATTTTAACTATGAAATTACAATATACATGAAATTAGATAAAGTGTGTTTAAAAGACCCCACTCGTCAGTTGAAATACCTAAAACAATCGTATAGGGTTTGACACAAATTCAAAATCTAAGTGTTTGTTAAGAATTCTCCCCAGATATATTGGGAGGAATTCATAGATTTCATCTGCTTGGAATCTTTAACAGCCGTGTTCTGGATCTTTCTGCGTCAATTAATGGGGGCAGGTGTAGAAGTCGTCACTCGTGACGTCATGCATAATGTATATTGACATTAACCTGATATTGACATAGCTAGAATCCTGCACTGAGATTCCCTATTAGCACCAAAAATCTAATAATTTATACACAAATGTCCACAGATATAAGGTTGGAAGACGGTTTAGGTCCCCACTTGTAAACCTGAAAATAGCTCAAAACTTAAGTGTTAAGCTAGAAATAGGACTGATTACTTAAATTTCATTCTGATAATCAATATTTTAACTGTAAAATTTTAGTATACATGAAAATTGAAAATGTGTGTTTAAAAGGCCCCACTTGTCTGTTGAAATGACTGTGAAGGTCCCCACTTGTAAATTTATCGAGTGTGAAAAATGAAATTGAAATAATTGATGGAACCATATAGGCTTTGACACTAATTCAAAATCTAATAATTTATACACAAATGTCCCCAGATAAAAGGTTGGAAGACGGTTTAGGTCCCCACTTGTAAACCTGAAATTAGCTCAAAACTTAAGTGTTAAGCTAGAAATAGGACTGATTACTTAAATTTTATTCTGATAATGAATATTTTAACTATAAAATTATAATATACATGAAATTTGAAAACGTGTGTTTAAAAGACCCCACTTGTAAATTTAACGAGTGTGAAAAAATGAAATTCAAATACCTGATGAAACAATATAGGCTTCGACACTTATTCAAAATCTAAAAATTTATACACAAATGTCCCCAGATATAAGGTTGGAAGACGGTTTAGGTCCCCACTTGTAAACCTGAAAATAGCTCAAAACTTAAGTGTTAAGCTAGAAATAGGACTGATTACTTAAATTTCATTTTGATAATGAGTATTTTAACTATAAAATTATAATATACATGAAATTTGAAAACGTGTGTTTAAAAGACCCCACTTGTAAATTTAACGAGTGTGAAAAAATGAAATTCAAATACCTGATGAAACAATATAGGCTTCGACACTTATTCAAAATCTAATAATTTATACAAAAATGTCCCCAGATATAAGGTTGGAAGACGGTTTAGGTCCCCACTTGTAAACCTGAAAATAGCTCAAAACTTAAGTGTTAAGCTAGAAATAGGACTGATTACTTAAATTTCATACTGATAATCAATATTTTAACTATAAAATTTTAGTATACATGAAATTTGAAAATGTGTGTTTAAAAGGCCCCGCTTGTCTGTTGAAATGACTGTGAAGGTCCCCACTTGTAAATTTATCGAGTGTGAAAAATGAAATTGAAATAATTGATGGAACCATATAGGCTTTGACACTAATTCAAAATCTAATAATTTATACACAAAAGTCCCCAGATATAAGGTTGGAAGACGGTTTAGGTCCCCACTTGTAAACCTGAAATTAGCTCAACACTTAAGTGTTAAGCTAGAAATAGGTCAAATACCAAAATTTCATTATAATAATCAATATTTTAACTATGAAATTACAATATACATGAAATTAGATAAAGTGTGTTTAAAAGACCCCACTCGTCAGTTGAAATACCTAAAACAATCGTATAGGGTTTGACACAAATTCAAAATCTAAGTGTTTGTTAAGAATTCTCCCCAGATATATTGGGAGGAATTCATAGATTTCATCTGCTTGGAATCTTTAACAGCCGTGTTCTGGATCTTTCTGCGTCAATTAATGGGGGCAGGTGTAGAAGTCGTCACTCGTGACGTCATGCATAATGTATATTGACATTAACCTGATATTGACATAGCTAGAATCCTGCACTGAGATTCCTTATTAGCACCAAAAATCTAATAATTTATACACAAATGTCCCCAGATAAAAGGTTGGAAGACGGTTTAGGTCCCCACTTGTAAACCTGAAAATAGCTCAAAACTTAGGTGTTAAGCTAGAAATAGGACTGATTACTTAAATTTCATTCTGATAATGAATATTTTAACTATAAAAATTATAATATACATGGAATTTGAAAATGTGTGTTTAAAAGACCCCACTTGTAAATTTAACGAGTGTGAAATAATGAAATTCAAATACCTGATGAAACAATATAGGCTTCGACACTTATTCAAAATCTAATAATTTATACACAAATGTCCCCAGATATAAGGTTGGAAGACGGTTTAGGTCCCCACTTGTAAACCTGAAAATAGCTCAAAACTTAAGTGTTAAGCTAGAAATAGGACTGATTACTTAAATTTCATTCTGATAATGAATATTTTAACTATAAAATTATAATATACATGGAATTTGAAAATGTGTGTTTAAAAGACCCCACTTTTAAATTTAACGAGTGTGAAAAAATGAAATTCAAATACCTGATGAAGCAATATAGGCTTCGACACTTATTCAAAATCTAATAATTTATACACAAATGTCCCCAGATATAAGGTTGGAAGACGGTTTAGGTCCTCACTTGTAAACCTGAAAATAGCTCAAAACTTAAGTGTTAAGCTAGAAATAGAACTGATTACTTAAATTTCATTCTGATAATCAATATTTTAACTATAAAATTTTAGTATACATGAAATTTGAAAAATGTGTGTTTAAAAGGCCCCACTTGTCTGTTGAAATGACTGTGAAGGTCCCCACTTGTCTGTTGAAATGACTGTGAAGGTCCCCACTTGTAAATTTATCGAGTGTGAAAAATGAAATTGAAATAATTGATGGAACCATATAGGCTTTGACAATAATTCAAAATCTAATAATTTATACACAAATGTACCCCAGATATAAGGTTGGAAGACGGTTTAGGTCCCCACTTGTAAACCTGAAATTAGCTCAAAACTTAAGTGTTAAGCTAGAAATAGGACTGATTACTTAAATTTCATTCTGATAATGAATATTTTAACTTTAAAATTATAATATACATGGAATTTGAAAATGTGTGTTTAAAAGACCCCACTTGTAAATTTAACGAGTGTGAAATAATGAAATTCAAATACCTGATGAAACAATATAGGCTTCGACACTTATTCAAAATCTAATAATTTATACACAAATGTCCCCAGATATAAGGTTGGAAGACGGTTTAGGTCCCCACTTGTAAACCTGAAAATAGCTCAAAACTTAAGTGTTAAGCTAGAAATAGGACTGATTACTTAAATTTCATACTGATAATCAATATTTTAACTATAAAATTTTAGTATACATGAAATTTGAAAATGTGTGTTTAAAAGGCCCCACTTGTCTGTTGAAATGACTGTGAAGGTCCCCACTTGTAAATTTATCGAGTGTGAAAAATGAAATTGAAATAATTGATGGAACCATATAGGCTTTGACACTAATTCAAAATCTAATAATTTATACACAAAAGTCCCCAGATATAAGGTTGGAAGACGGTTTAGGTCCCCACTTGTAAACCTGAAATTAGCTCAACACTTAAGTGTTAAGCTAGAAATAGGTCAAATACCAAAATTTCATTATAATAATCAATATTTTAACTATGAAATTACAATATACATGAAATTAGATAAAGTGTGTTTAAAAGACCCCACTCGTCAGTTGAAATACCTAAAACAATCGTATAGGGTTTGACACAAATTCAAAATCTAAGTGTTTGTTAAGAATTCTCCCCAGATATATTGGGAGGAATTCATAGATTTCATCTGCTTGGAATCTTTAACAGCCGTGTTCTGGATCTTTCTGCGTCAATTAATGGGGGCAGGTGTAGAAGTCGTCACTCGTGACGTCATGCATAATGTATATTGACATTAACCTGATATTGACATAGCTAGAATCCTGCACTGAGATTCCCTATTAGCACCAAAAATCTAATAATTTATACACAAATGTCCACAGATATAAGGTTGGAAGACGGTTTAGGTCCCCACTTGTAAACCTGAAAATAGCTCAAAACTTAAGTGTTAAGCTAGAAATAGGACTGATTACTTAAATTTCATTCTGATAATCAATATTTTAACTGTAAAATTTTAGTATACATGAAAATTGAAAATGTGTGTTTAAAAGGCCCCACTTGTCTGTTGAAATGACTGTGAAGGTCCCCACTTGTAAATTTATCGAGTGTGAAAAATGAAATTGAAATAATTGATGGAACCATATAGGCTTTGACACTAATTCAAAATCTAATAATTTAAACACAAATGTCCCCAGATAAAAGGTTGGAAGACGGTTTAGGTCCCCACTTGTAAACCTGAAAATAGCTCAAAACTTAAGTGTTAAGCTAGAAATAGGACTGATTACTTAAATTTCATTCTGATAATGAATATTTTAACTATAAAATTATAATATACATGGAATTTGAAAATGTGTGTTTAAAAGACCCCAATTGTAAATTTAACGAGTGTGAAAAAATGAAATTCAAATACCTGATGAAGCAATATAGGCTTCGACACTTATTCAAAATCTAATAATTTATACACAAATGTCCCCAGATATAAGGTTGGAAGACGGTTTAGGTCCTCACTTGTAAACCTGAAAATAGCTCAAAACTTAAGTGTTAAGCTAGAAATAGAACTGATTACTTAAATTTCATTCTGATAATCAATATTTTAACTATAAAATTTTAGTATACATGAAATTTGAAAAATGTGTGTTTAAAAGGCCCCACTTGTCTGTTGAAATGACTGTGAAGGTCCCCACTTGTCTGTTGAAATGACTGTGAAGGTCCCCACTTGTAAATTTATCGAGTGTGAAAAATGAAATTGAAATAATTGAAGGAACCATATAGGCTTTGACAATAATTCAAAATCTAATAATTTATACACAAATGTACCCCAGATATAAGGTTGGAAGACGGTTTAGGTCCCCACTTGTAAACCTGAAATTAGCTCAAAACTTAAGTGTTAAGCTAGAAATAGGACTGATTACTTAAATTTCATTCTGATAATGAATATTTTAACTATAAAATTATAATATACATGGAATTTGAAAATGTGTGTTTAAAAGACCCCACTTGTAAATTTAACGAGTGTGAAATAATGAAATTCAAATACCTGATGAAACAATATAGGCTTCGACACTTATTCAAAATCTAATAATTTATACACAAATGTCCCCAGATATAAGGTTGGAAGACGGTTTAGGTCCCCACTTGTAAACCTGAAAATAGCTCAAAACTTAAGTGTTAAGCTAGAAATAGGACTGATTACTTAAATTTCATACTGATAATCAATATTTTAACTATAAAATTTTAGTATACATGAAATTTGAAAATGTGTGTTTAAAAGGCCCCACTTGTCTGTTGAAATGACTGTGAAGGTCCCCACTTGTAAATTTATCGAGTGTGAAAAATGAAATTGAAATAATTGATGGAACCATATAGGCTTTGACACTAATTCAAAATCTAATAATTTATACACAAAAGTCCCCAGATATAAGGTTGGAAGACGGTTTAGGTCCCCACTTGTAAACCTGAAATTAGCTCAACACTTAAGTGTTAAGCTAGAAATAGGTCAAATACCAAAATTTCATTATAATAATCAATATTTTAACTATGAAATTACAATATACATGAAATTAGATAAAGTGTGTTTAAAAGACCCCACTCGTCAGTTGAAATACCTAAAACAATCGTATAGGGTTTGACACAAATTCAAAATCTAAGTGTTTGTTAAGAATTCTCCCCAGATATATTGGGAGGAATTCATAGATTTCATCTGCTTGGAATCTTTAACAGCCGTGTTCTGGATCTTTCTGCGTCAATTAATGGGGGCAGGTGTAGAAGTCGTCACTCGTGACGTCATGCATAATGTATATTGACATTAACCTGATATTGACATAGCTAGAATCCTGCACTGAGATTCCCTATTAGCACCAAAAATCTAATAATTTATACACAAATGTCCACAGATATAAGGTTGGAAGACGGTTTAGGTCCCCACTTGTAAACCTGAAAATAGCTCAAAACTTAAGTGTTAAGCTAGAAATAGGACTGATTACTTAAATTTCATTCTGATAATCAATATTTTAACTGTAAAATTTTAGTATACATGAAAATTGAAAATGTGTGTTTAAAAGGCCCCACTTGTCTGTTGAAATGACTGTGAAGGTCCCCACTTGTAAATTTATCGAGTGTGAAAAATGAAATTGAAATAATTGATGGAACCATATAGGCTTTGACACTAATTCAAAATCTAATAATTTATACACAAATGTCCCCAGATAAAAGGTTGGAAGACGGTTTAGGTCCCCACTTGTAAACCTGAAATTAGCTCAAAACTTAAGTGTTAAGCTAGAAATAGGACTGATTACTTAAATTTTATTCTGATAATGAATATTTTAACTATAAAATTATAATATACATGAAATTTGAAAACGTGTGTTTAAAAGACCCCACTTGTAAATTTAACGAGTGTGAAAAAATGAAATTCAAATACCTGATGAAACAATATAGGCTTCGACACTTATTCAAAATCTAAAAATTTATACACAAATGTCCCCAGATATAAGGTTGGAAGACGGTTTAGGTCCCCACTTGTAAACCTGAAAATAGCTCAAAACTTAAGTGTTAAGCTAGAAATAGGACTGATTACTTAAATTTCATTTTGATAATGAGTATTTTAACTATAAAATTATAATATACATGAAATTTGAAAACGTGTGTTTAAAAGACCCCACTTGTAAATTTAACGAGTGTGAAAAAATGAAATTCAAATACCTGATGAAACAATATAGGCTTCGACACTTATTCAAAATCTAATAATTTATACAAAAATGTCCCCAGATATAAGGTTGGAAGACGGTTTAGGTCCCCACTTGTAAACCTGAAAATAGCTCAAAACTTAAGTGTTAAGCTAGAAATAGGACTGATTACTTAAATTTCATACTGATAATCAATATTTTAACTATAAAATTTTAGTATACATGAAATTTGAAAATGTGTGTTTAAAAGGCCCCACTTGTCTGTTGAAATGACTGTGAAGGTCCCCACTTGTAAATTTATCGAGTGTGAAAAATGAAATTGAAATAATTGATGGAACCATATAGGCTTTGACACTAATTCAAAATCTAATAATTTATACACAAAAGTCCCCAGATATAAGGTTGGAAGACGGTTTAGGTCCCCACTTGTAAACCTGAAATTAGCTCAACACTTAAGTGTTAAGCTAGAAATAGGTCAAATACCAAAATTTCATTATAATAATCAATATTTTAACTATGAAATTACAATATACATGAAATTAGATAAAGTGTGTTTAAAAGACCCCACTCGTCAGTTGAAATACCTAAAACAATCGTATAGGGTTTGACACAAATTCAAAATCTAAGTGTTTGTTAAGAATTCTCCCCAGATATATTGGGAGGAATTCATAGATTTCATCTGCTTGGAATCTTTAACAGCCGTGTTCTGGATCTTTCTGCGTCAATTAATGGGGGCAGGTGTAGAAGTCGTCACTCGTGACGTCATGCATAATGTATATTGACATTAACCTGATATTGACATAGCTAGAATCCTGCACTGAGATTCCCTATTAGCACCAAAAATCTAATAATTTATACACAAATGTCCACAGATATAAGGTTGGAAGACGGTTTAGGTCCCCACTTGTAAACCTGAAAATAGCTCAAAACTTAAGTGTTAAGCTAGAAATAGGACTGATTACTTAAATTTCATTCTGATAATCAATATTTTAACTGTAAAATTTTAGTATACATGAAAATTGAAAATGTGTGTTTAAAAGGCCCCACTTGTCTGTTGAAATGACTGTGAAGGTCCCCACTTGTAAATTTATCGAGTGTGAAAAATGAAATTGAAATAATTGATGGAACCATATAGGCTTTGACACTAATTCAAAATCTAATAATTTATACACAAATGTCCCCAGATAAAAGGTTGGAAGACGGTTTAGGTCCCCACTTGTAAACCTGAAAATAGCTCAAAACTTAAGTGTTAAGCTAGAAATAGGACTGATTACTTAAATTTCATTCTGATAATGAATATTTTAACTATAAAATTATAATATACATGGAATTTGAAAATGTGTGTTTAAAAGACCCCAATTGTAAATTTAACGAGTGTGAAAAAATGAAATTCAAATACCTGATGAAGCAATATAGGCTTCGACACTTATTCAAAATCTAATAATTTATACACAAATGTCCCCAGATATAAGGTTGGAAGACGGTTTAGGTCCTCACTTGTAAACCTGAAAATAGCTCAAAACTTAAGTGTTAAGCAAGAAATAGAACTGATTACTTAAATTTCATTCTGATAATCAATATTTTAACTATAAAATTTTAGTATACATGAAATTTGAAAAATGTGTGTTTAAAAGGCCCCACTTGTCTGTTGAAATGACTGTGAAGGTCCCCACTTGTCTGTTGAAATGACTGTGAAGGTCCCCACTTGTCTGTTGAAATGACTGTGAAGGTCCCCACTTGTCTGTTGAAATGACTGTGAAGGTCCCCACTTGTCTGTTGAAATGACTGTGAAGGTCCCCACTTGTCTGTTGAAATGACTGTGAAGGTCCCCACTTGTAAATTTATCGAGTGTGAAAAATGAAATTGAAATAATTGATGGAACCATATAGGCTTTGACACTAATTCAAAATCTAATAATTTATACACAAATGTACCCCAGATATAAGGTTGGAAGACGGTGTAGGTCCCCACTTGTAAACCTGAAATTAGCTCAAAACTTAAGTGTTAAGCTAGAAATAGGACTGATTACTTAAATTTTATTCTGATAATGAATATTTTAACTATAAAATTATAATATACATGAAATTTGAAAACGTGTGTTTAAAAGACCCCACTTGTAAATTTAACGAGTGTGAAAAAATGAAATTCAAATACCTGATGAAACAATATAGGCTTCGACACTTATTCAAAATCTATTAATAATACACAAATGTCCCCAGATATAAGGTTGGAAGACGGTTTAGGTCCCCACTTGTAAACCTGAAAATAGCTCAAAACTTAAGTGTTAAGCTAGAAATAGGACTGATTACTTAAATTTCATTTTGATAATGAGTATTTTAACTATAAAATTATAATATACATGAAATTTGAAAACGTGTGTTTAAAAGACCCCACTTGTCTGTTGAAATGACTGTGAAGGTCCCCACTTGTAAATTTATCGAGTGTGAAAAATGAAATTGAAATAATTGATGGAACCATATAGGCTTTGACACTAATTCAAAATCTAATAATTTATACACAAATGTCCCCAGATATAAGGTTGGAAGACGGTTTAGGTCCCCACTTGTAAACCTGAAAATAGCTCAAAACTTAAGTGTTAAGCTAGAAATAGGACTGATTACTTAAATTTCATTCTGATAATGAATATTTTAACTATAAAATTATAATATACATGAAATTTGAAAACGTGTGTTTAAAAGACCCCACTTGTAAATTTAACGAGTGTGAAAAAATGAAATTCAAATACCTGATGAAACAATATAGGCTTCGACACTTATTCAAAATCTAATAATTTATACACAAATGTCCCCAGATATAAGGTTGGAAGACGGTTTAGGTCCCCACTTGTAAACCTGAAAATAGCTCAAAACTTAAGTGTTAAGCTAGAAATAGGACTGATTACTTAAATTTCATTCTGATAATGAATATTTTAACTATAAAATTATAATATACATGGAATTTGAAAATGTGTGTTTAAAAGACCCCACTTGTAAATTTAACGAGTGTGAAATAATGAAATTCAAATACCTGATGAAACAATATAGGCTTCGACACTTATTCAAAATCTAATAATTTATACACAAATGTCCCCAGATATAAGGTTGGAAGACGGTTTAGGTCCCCACTTGTAAACCTGAAAATAGCTCAAAACTTAAGTGTTAAGCTAGAAATAGGACTGATTACTTAAATTTCATTCTGATAATCAATATTTTAACTATAAAATTTTAGTATACATGAAATTTGAAAATGTGTGTTTAAAAGGCCCCACTTGTCTGTTGAAATGACTGTGAAGGTCCCCACTTGTAAATTTATCGAGTGTGAAAAATGAAATTGAAATAATTGATGGAACCATATAGGCTTTGACACTAATTCAAAATCTATAAATTTATACACAAATGTCCCCAGATATAAGGTTGGAAGACGGTTTAGGTCCCCACTTGTAAACCTGAAATTAGCTCAAAACTTAAGTGTTAAGCTAGAAATAGGACTGATTACTTAAATTTTATTCTGATAATGAATATTTTAACTATAAAATTATAATATACATGAAATTTGAAAATGTGTGTTTAAAAGACCCCACTTGTAAATTTAACGAGTGTGAAATAATAAAATTCAAATACCTGATGAAGCAATATAGGCTTCGACACTTATTCAAAATCTAATAATTTATACACAAATGTCCCCAGATATAAGGTTGGAAGACGGTTTAGGTCCCCACTTGTAAACCTGAAAATAGCTCAAAACTTAAGTGTTAAGCTAGAAATAGAACTGATTACTTAAATTTCATTCTGATAATCAATATTTTAACTATAAAATTTTAGTATACATGAAATTTGAAAAATGTGTGTTTAAAAGGCCCCACTTGTCTGTTGAAATGACTGTGAAGGTCCCCACTTGTCTGTTGAAATGACTGTGAAGGTCCCCACTTGTAAATTTATCGAGTGTGAAAAATGAAATTGAAATAATTGATGGAACCATATAGGCTTTGACAATAATTCAAAATCTAATAATTTATACACAAATGTACCCCAGATATAAGGTTGGAAGACGGTTTAGGTCCCCACTTGTAAACCAGAAATTAGCTCAAAACTTAAGTGTTAAGCTAGAAATAGGACTGATTACTTAAATTTCATTCTGATAATGAATATTTTAACTATAAAATTATAATATACATGGAATTTGAAAATGTGTGTTTAAAAGACCCCACTTGTAAATTTAACGAGTGTGAAATAATGAAATTCAAATACCTGATGAAACAATATAGGCTTCGACACTTATTCAAAATCTAATAATTTATACACAAATGTCCCCAGATATAAGGTTGGAAGACGGTTTAGGTCCCCACTTGTAAACCTGAAAATAGCTCAAAACTTAAGTGTTAAGCTAGAAATAGGACTGATTACTTAAATTTCATACTGATAATCAATATTTTAACTATAAAATTTTAGTATACATGAAATTTGAAAATGTGTGTTTAAAAGGCCCCACTTGTCTGTTGAAATGACTGTGAAGGTCCCCACTTGTAAATTTATCGAGTGTGAAAAATGAAATTGAAATAATTGATGGAACCATATAGGCTTTGACACTAATTCAAAATCTAATAATTTATACACAAAAGTCCCCAGATATAAGGTTGGAAGACGGTTTAGGTCCCCACTTGTAAACCTGAAATTAGCTCAACACTTAAGTGTTAAGCTAGAAATAGGTCAAATACCAAAATTTCATTATAATAATCAATATTTTAACTATGAAATTACAATATACATGAAATTAGATAAAGTGTGTTTAAAAGACCCCACTCGTCAGTTGAAATACCTAAAACAATCGTATAGGGTTTGACACAAATTCAAAATCTAAGTGTTTGTTAAGAATTCTCCCCAGATATATTGGGAGGAATTCATAGATTTCATCTGCTTGGAATCTTTAACAGCCGTGTTCTGGATCTTTCTGCGTCAATTAATGGGGGCAGGTGTAGAAGTCGTCACTCGTGACGTCATGCATAATGTATATTGACATTAACCTGATATTGACATAGCTAGAATCCTGCACTGAGATTCCCTATTAGCACCAAAAATCTAATAATTTATACACAAATGTCCACAGATATAAGGTTGGAAGACGGTTTAGGTCCCCACTTGTAAACCTGAAAATAGCTCAAAACTTAAGTGTTAAGCTAGAAATAGGACTGATTACTTAAATTTCATTCTGATAATCAATATTTTAACTGTAAAATTTTAGTATACATGAAAATTGAAAATGTGTGTTTAAAAGGCCCCACTTGTCTGTTGAAATGACTGTGAAGGTCCCCACTTGTAAATTTATCGAGTGTGAAAAATGAAATTGAAATAATTGATGGAACCATATAGGCTTTGACACTAATTCAAAATCTAATAATTTATACACAAATGTCCCCAGATAAAAGGTTGGAAGACGGTTTAGGTCCCCACTTGTAAACCTGAAAATAGCTCAAAACTTAAGTGTTAAGCTAGAAATAGGACTGATTACTTAAATTTCATTCTGATAATGAATATTTTAACTATAAAATTATAATATACATGGAATTTGAAAATGTGTGTTTAAAAGACCCCAATTGTAAATTTAACGAGTGTGAAAAAATGAAATTCAAATACCTGATGAAGCAATATAGGCTTCGACACTTATTCAAAATCTAATAATTTATACACAAATGTCCCCAGATATAAGGTTGGAAGACGGTTTAGGTCCTCACTTGTAAACCTGAAAATAGCTCAAAACTTAAGTGTTAAGCAAGAAATAGAACTGATTACTTAAATTTCATTCTGATAATCAATATTTTAACTATAAAATTTTAGTATACATGAAATTTGAAAAATGTGTGTTTAAAAGGCCCCACTTGTCTGTTGAAATGACTGTGAAGGTCCCCACTTGTCTGTTGAAATGACTGTGAAGGTCCCCACTTGTCTGTTGAAATGACTGTGAAGGTCCCCACTTGTCTGTTGAAATGACTGTGAAGGTCCCCACTTGTCTGTTGAAATGACTGTGAAGGTCCCCACTTGTCTGTTGAAATGACTGTGAAGGTCCCCACTTGTAAATTTATCGAGTGTGAAAAATGAAATTGAAATAATTGATGGAACCATATAGGCTTTGACACTAATTCAAAATCTAATAATTTATACACAAATGTACCCCAGATATAAGGTTGGAAGACGGTTTAGGTCCCCACTTGTAAACCTGAAATTAGCTCAAAACTTAAGTGTTAAGCTAGAAATAGGACTGATTACTTAAATTTTATTCTGATAATGAATATTTTAACTATAAAATTATAATATACATGAAATTTGAAAACGTGTGTTTAAAAGACCCCACTTGTAAATTTAACGAGTGTGAAAAAATGAAATTCAAATACCTGATGAAACAATATAGGCTTCGACACTTATTCAAAATCTAATAATTTATACACAAATGTCCCCAGATATAAGGTTGGAAGACGGTTTAGGTCCCCACTTGTAAACCTGAAAATAGCTCAAAACTTAAGTGTTAAGCTAGAAATAGGACTGATTACTTAAATTTCATTTTGATAATGAGTATTTTAACTATAAAATTATAATATACATGAAATTTGAAAACGTGTGTTTAAAAGACCCCACTTGTCTGTTGAAATGACTGTGAAGGTCCCCACTTGTAAATTTATCGAGTGTGAAAAATGAAATTGAAATAATTGATGGAACCATATAGGCTTTGACACTAATTCAAAATCTAATAATTTATACACAAATGTCCCCAGATATAAGGTTGGAAGACGGTTTAGGTCCCCACTTGTAAACCTGAAAATAGCTCAAAACTTAAGTGTTAAGCTAGAAATAGGACTGATTACTTAAATTTCATTCTGATAATGAATATTTTAACTATAAAATTATAATATACATGAATTTTGAAAACGTGTGTTTAAAAGACCCCACTTGTAAATTTAACGAGTGTGAAAAAATGAAATTCAAATACCTGATGAAACAATATAGGCTTCGACACTTATTCAAAATCTAATAATTTATACACAAATGTCCCCAGATATAAGGTTGGAAGACGGTTTAGGTCCCCACTTGTAAACCTGAAAATAGCTCAAAACTTAAGTGTTAAGCTAGAAATAGGACTGATTACTTAAATTTCATTCTGATAATGAATATTTTAACTATAAAATTATAATATACATGGAATTTGAAAATGTGTGTTTAAAAGACCCCACTTGTAAATTTAACGAGTGTGAAATAATGAAATTCAAATACCTGATGAAACAATATAGGCTTCGACACTTATTCAAAATCTAATAATTTATACACAAATGTCCCCAGATATAAGGTTGGAAGACGGTTTAGGTCCCCACTTGTAAACCTGAAAATAGCTCAAAACTTAAGTGTTAAGCTAGAAATAGGACTGATTACTTAAATTTCATTCTGATAATCAATATTTTAACTATAAAATTTTAGTATACATGAAATTTGAAAATGTGTGTTTAAAAGGCCCCACTTGTCTGTTGAAATGACTGTGAAGGTCCCCACTTGTAAATTTATCGAGTGTGAAAAATGAAATTGAAATAATTGATGGAACCATATAGGCTTTGACACTAATTCAAAATCTAATAATTTATACACAAATGTCCCCAGATATAAGGTTGGAAGACGGTTTAGGTCCCCACTTGTAAACCTGAAATTAGCTCAAAACTTAAGTGTTAAGCTAGAAATAGGACTGATTACTTAAATTTTATTCTGATAATGAATATTTTAACTATAAAATTATAATATACATGAAATTTGAAAATGTGTGTTTAAAAGACCCCACTTGTAAATTTAACGAGTGTGAAATAATAAAATTCAAATACCTGATGAAGCAATATAGGCTTCGACACTTATTCAAAATCTAATAATTTATACACAAATGTCCCCAGATATAAGGTTGGAAGACGGTTTAGGTCCCCACTTGTAAACCTGAAAATAGCTCAAAACTTAAGTGTTAAGCTAGAAATAGAACTGATTACTTAAATTTCATTCTGATAATCAATATTTTAACTATAAAATTTTAGTATACATGAAATTTGAAAAATGTGTGTTTAAAAGGCCCCACTTGTCTGTTGAAATGACTGTGAAGGTCCCCACTTGTCTGTTGAAATGACTGTGAAGGTCCCCACTTGTCTGTTGAAATGACATTGAAGGTCCCCACTTGTCTGTTGAAATGACTGTGAAGGTCCCCACTTGTAAATTTATCGAGTGTGAAAAATGAAATTGAAATAATTGATGGAACCATATAGGCTTTGACACTAATTCAAAATCTAATAATTTATACACAAATGTACCCCAGATATAAGGTTGGAAGACGGTTTAGGTCCCCACTTGTAAACCTGAAATTAGCTCAAAACTTAAGTGTTAAGCTAGAAATAGGACTGATTACTTAAATTTCATTCTGATAATGAATATTTTAACTATAAAATTATAATATACATGAAATTTGAAAACGTGTGTTTAATAGACCCCACTTGTAAATTTAACGAGTGCGAAAAAATGAAATTCAAATACCTGATGAAACAATATAAGCTTCAACACTTATTCAAAATCTAATAATTTATACACAAATGTCCCCAGATATAAGGTTGGAAGACGGTTTAGGTCCCCACTTGTAAACCTGAAAATAGCTCAAAACTTAAGTGTTAAGCTAGAAATAGGACTGATTACTTAAATTTCATTCTGATAATGAATATTTTAACTATAAAATTATAATATACATGGAATTTGAAAATGTGTGTTTAAAAGACCCCACTTGTAAATTTAACGAGTGTGAAATAATGAAATTCAAATACCTGATGAAACAATATAGGCTTCGACACTTATTCAAAATCTAATAATTTATACACAAATGTCCCCAGATATAAGGTTGGAAGACGGTTTAGGTCCCCACTTGTAAACCTGAAAATAGCTCAAAACTTAAGTGTTAAGCTAGAAATAGGACTGATTACTTAAATTTCATTCTGATAATCAATATTTTAACTATAAAATTTTAGTATACATGAAATTTGAAAATGTGTGTTTAAAAGGCCCCACTTGTCTGTTGAAATGACTGTGAAGGTCCCCACTTGTAAATTTATCGAGTGTGAAAAATGAAATTGAAATAATTGATGGAACCATATAGGCTTTGACACTAATTCAAAATCTAATAATTTATACACAAATGTCCCCAGATATAAGGTTGGAAGACGGTTTAGGTCCCCACTTGTAAACCTAAAAATAGCTCAAAACTTAAGTGTTAAGCTAGAAATAGGACTGATTACTTAAATTTCATTCTGATAATGAATATTTTAACTATAAAATTATAATATACATGGAATTTGAAAATGTGTGTTTAAAAGACCCCACTTTTAAATTTAACGAGTGTGAAAAAATGAAATTCAAATACCTGATGAAGCAATATAGGCTTCGACACTTATTCAAAATCTAATAATTTATACACAAATGTCCCCAGATATAAGGTTGGAAGACGGTTTAGGTCCCCACTTGTAAACCTGAAAATAGCTCAAAACTTAAGTGTTAAGCTAGAAATAGAACTGATTACTTAAATTTCATTCTGATAACCAATATTTTAACTATAAAATTTTAGTATACATGAAATTTGAAAAATGTTAGTTTAAAAGGCCCCACTTGTCTGTTGAAATGACTGTGAAGGTCCCCACTTGTAAATTTATCGAGTGTGAAAAATGAAATTGAAATAATTGATGGAACCATATAGGCTTTGACACTAATTCAAAATCTAATAATTTATACACAAAAGTCCCCAGATATAAGGTTGGAAGACGGTTTAGGTCCCCACTTGTAAACCTGAAATTAGCTCAACACTTAAGTGTTAAGGTAGAAATAGGTCAAATACCAAAATTTCATTATAATAATCAATATTTTAACTATGAAATTACAATATACATGAAATTAGATAAAGTGTGTTTAAAAGACCCCACTCGTCAGTTGAAATACCTAAAACAATCGTATAGGGTTTGACACAAATTCAAAATCTAAGTGTTTGTTAAGAATTCTCCCCAGATATATTGGGAGGAATTCATAGATTTCATCTGCTTGGAATCTTTAACAGCCGTGTTCTGGATCTTTCTGCGTCAATTAATGGGGGCAGGTGTAGAAGTCGTCACTCGTGACGTCATGCATAATGTATATTGACATTAACCTGATATTGACATAGCTAGAATCCTGCACTGAGATTCCCTATTAGCACCAAAAATCTAATAATTTATACACAAATGTCCCCAGATATAAGGTTGGAAGACGGTTTAGGTCCCCACTTGTAAACCTGAAAATAGCTCAAAACTTAAGTGTTAAGCTAGAAATAGGACTGATTACTTAAATTTCATTCTGATAATCAATATTTTAACTGTAAAATTTTAGTATACATGAAAATTGAAAATGTGTGTTTAAAAGGCCCCACTTGTCTGTTGAAATGACTGTGAAGGTCCCCACTTGTAAATTTATCGAGTGTGAAAAATGAAATTGAAATAATTGATGGAAACATATAGGCTTTGACACTAATTCAAAATCTAATAATTTATACACAAATGTCCCCAGATATAAGGTTGGAAGACGGTTTAGGTCCCCACTTGTAAACCTGAAAATAGCTCAAAACTTAAGTGTTAAGCTAGAAATAGGACTGATTACTTAAATTTCATTCTGGTAATGAATATTTTAACTATAAAATTATAATATACATGGAATTTGAAAATGTGTGTTTAAAAGACCCCACTTTTAAATTTAACGAGTGTGAAAAAATGAAATTCAAATACCTGATGAAGCAATATAGGCTTCGACACTTATTCAAAATCTAATAATTTATACACAAATGTCCCCAGATATAAGGTTGGAAAGACGGTTTAGGTCCCCACTTGTAAACCTGAAAATAGCTCAAAACGTAAGTGTTAAGCTAGAAATAGAACTGATTACTTAAATTTCATTCTGATAATCAATATTTTAACTATAAAATTATAATATACATGGAATTTGAAAATGTGTGTTTAAAAGACCCCACTTGTAAATTTATCGAGTGTGAAAAATGAAATTGAAATAATTGATGGAACCATATAGGCTTTGACACTAATTCAAAATCTAATAATTTATACACAAATGTACCCCAGATATAAGGTTGGAAGACGGTTTAGGTCCCCACTTGTAAACCTGAAATTAGCTCAAAACTTAAGTGTTAAGCTAGAAATAGGACTGATTACTTAAATTTCATTCTGATAATGAATATTTTAACTATAAAATTATAATATACATGAAATTTGAAAACGTGTGTTTAAAAGACCCCACTTGTAAATTTAACGAGTGTGAAAAAATGAAATTCAAATACCTGATGAAACAATATAGGCTTCGACACTTATTCAAAATCTAATAATTTATACACAAATGTCCCCAGATATAAGGTTGGAAGACGGTTTAGGTCCCCACTTGTAAACCTGAAAATAGCTCAAAACTTAAGTGTTAAGCTAGAAATAGGACTGATTACTTAAATTTCATTCTGATAATCAATATTTTAACTATAAAATTTTAGTATACATGACATTTGAAAATGTGTGTTTAAAAGGCCCCACTTGTCTGTTGAAATGACTGTGAAGGTCCCCACTTGTAAATTTATCGAGTGTGAAAAATGAAATTGAAATAATTGATGGAACCATATAGGCTTTGACACTAATTCAAAATCTAATAATTTATACACAAATGTCCCCAGATATAAGGTTGGAAGACGGTTTAGGTCCCCACTTGTAAACCTGAAATTAGCTCAAAACTTAAGTGTTAAGCTAGAAATAGGACTGATTACTTAAATTTTATTCTGATAATGAATATTTTAACTATAAAATTATAATATACATGAAATTTGAAAATGTGTGTTTAAAAGACCCCACTTGTAAATTTAACGAGTGTGAAATAATAAAATTCAAATACCTGATGAAGCAATATAGGCTTCGACACTTATTCAAAATCTAATAATTTATACACAAATGTCCCCAGATATAAGGTTGGAAGACGGTTTAGGTCCCCACTTGTAAACCTGAAAATAGCTCAAAACTTAAGTGTTAAGCTAGAAATAGAACTGATTACTTAAATTTCATTCTGATAATCAATATTTTAACTATAAAATTTTAGTATACATGAAATTTGAAAAATGTGTGTTTAAAAGGCCCCACTTGTCTGTTGAAATGACTGTGAAGGTCCCCACTTGTCTGTTGAAATGACTGTGAAGGTCCCCACTTGTCTGTTGAAATGACATTGAAGGTCCCCACTTGTCTGTTGAAATGACTGTGAAGGTCCCCACTTGTAAATTTATCGAGTGTGAAAAATGAAATTGAAATAATTGATGGAACCATATAGGCTTTGACACTAATTCAAAATCTAATAATTTATACACAAATGTACCCCAGATATAAGGTTGGAAGACGGTTTAGGTCCCCACTTGTAAACCTGAAATTAGCTCAAAACTTAAGTGTTAAGCTAGAAATAGGACTGATTACTTAAATTTCATTCTGATAATGAATATTTTAACTATAAAATTATAATATACATGAAATTTGAAAACGTGTGTTTAATAGACCCCACTTGTAAATTTAACGAGTGCGAAAAAATGAAATTCAAATACCTGATGAAACAATATAAGCTTCGACACTTATTCAAAATCTAATAATTTATACACAAATGTCCCCAGATATAAGGTTGGAAGACGGTTTAGGTCCCCACTTGTAAACCTGAAAATAGCTCAAAACTTAAGTGTTAAGCTAGAAATAGGACTGATTACTTAAATTTCATTCTGATAATGAATATTTTAACTATAAAATTATAATATACATGGAATTTGAAAATGTGTGTTTAAAAGACCCCACTTGTAAATTTAACGAGTGTGAAATAATGAAATTCAAATACCTGATGAAACAATATAGGCTTCGACACTTATTCAAAATCTAATAATTTATACACAAATGTCCCCAGATATAAGGTTGGAAGACGGTTTAGGTCCCCACTTGTAAACCTGAAAATAGCTCAAAACTTAAGTGTTAAGCTAGAAATAGGACTGATTACTTAAATTTCATTCTGATAATCAATATTTTAACTATAAAATTTTAGTATACATGAAATTTGAAAATGTGTGTTTAAAAGGCCCCACTTGTCTGTTGAAATGACTGTGAAGGTCCCCACTTGTAAATTTATCGAGTGTGAAAAATGAAATTGAAATAATTGGTGGAACCATATAGGCTTTGACACTAATTCAAAATCTAATAATTTATACACAAATGTCCCCAGATATAAGGTTGGAAGACGGTTTAGGTCCCCACTTGTAAACCTGAAAATAGCTCAAAACTTAAGTGTTAAGCTAGAAATAGGACTGATTACTTAAATTTCATTTTGATAATGAATATTTTAACTATAAAATTATAATATACATGGAATTTGAAAATGTGTGTTTAAAAGACCCCACTTTTAAATTTAACGAGTGTGAAAAAATGAAATTCAAATACCTGATGAAGCAATATAGGCTTCGACACTTATTCAAAATCTAATAATTTATACACAAATGTCCCCAGATATAAGGTTGGAAGACGGTTTAGGTCCCCACTTGTAAACCTGAAAATAGCTCAAAACTTAAGTGTTAAGCTAGAAATAGAACTGATTACTTAAATTTCATTCTGATAACCAATATTTTAACTATAAAATTTTAGTATACATGAAATTTGAAAAATGTGTGTTTAAAAGGCCCCACTTGTCTGTTGAAATGACTGTGAAGGTCCCCACTTGTAAATTTATCGAGTGTGAAAAATGAAATTGAAATAATTGATGGAACCATATAGGCTTTGACACTAATTCAAAATCTAATAATTTATACACAAAAGTCCCCAGATATAAGGTTGGAAGACGGTTTAGGTCCCCACTTGTAAACCTGAAATTAGCTCAACACTTAAGTGTTAAGGTAGAAATAGGTCAAATACCAAAATTTCATTATAATAATCAATATTTTAACTATGATACAATATACATGAAATTAGATAAAGTGTGTTTAAAAGACCCCACTCGTCAGTTGAAATACCTAAAACAATCGTATAGGGTTTGACACAAATTCAAAATCTAAGTGTTTGTTAAGAATTCTCCCCAGATATATTGGGAGGAATTCATAGATTTCATCTGCTTGGAATCTTTAACAGCCGTGTTCTGGATCTTTCTGCGTCAATTAATGGGGGCAGGTGTAGAAGTCGTCACTCGTGACGTCATGCATAATGTATATTGACATTAACCTGATATTGACATAGCTAGAATCCTGCACTGAGATTCCCTATTAGCACCAAAAATCTAATAATTTATACACAAATGTCCCCAGATATAAGGTTGGAAGACGGTTTAGGTCCCCACTTGTAAACCTGAAAATAGCTCAAAACTTAAGTGTTAAGCTAGAAATAGGACTGATTACTTAAATTTCATTCTGATAATCAATATTTTAACTGTAAAATTTTAGTATACATGAAAATTGAAAATGTGTGTTTAAAAGGCCCCACTTGTCTGTTGAAATGACTGTGAAGGTCCCCACTTGTAACTTTATCGAGTGTGAAAAATGAAATTGAAATAATTGATGGAACCATATAGGCTTTGACACTAATTCAAAATCTAATAATTTATACACAAATGTCCCCAGATATAAGGTTGGAAGACGGTTTAGGTCCCCACTTGTAAACCTGAAAATAGCTCAAAACTTAAGTGTTAAGCTAGAAATAGGACTGATTACTTAAATTTCATTCTGATAATGAATATTTTAACTATAAAATTATAATATACATGGAATTTGAAAATGTGTGTTTAAAAGACCCCACTTTTAAATTTAACGAGTGTGAAAAAATGAAATTCAAATACCTGATGAAGCAATATAGGCTTCGACACTTATTCAAAATCTAATAATTTATACACAAATGTCCCCAGATATAAGGTTGGAAAGACGGTTTAGGTCCCCACTTGTAAACCTGAAAATAGCTCAAAACGTAAGTGTTAAGCTAGAAATAGAACTGATTACTTAAATTTCATTCTGATAATCAATATTTTAACTATATACATGGAATTTGAAAATGTGTGTTTAAAAGACCCCACTTGTAAATTTATCGAGTGTGAAAAATGAAATTGAAATAATTGATGGAACCATATAGGCTTTGACACTAATTCAAAATCTAATAATTTATACACAAATGTACCCCAGATATAAGGTTGGAAGACGGTTTAGGTCCCCACTTGTAAACCTGAAATTAGCTCAAAACTTAAGTGTTAAGCTAGAAATAGGACTGATTACTTAAATTTCATTCTGATAATGAATATTTTAACTATAAAATTATAATATACATGAAATTTGAAAACGTGTGTTTAAAAGACCCCACTTGTAAATTTAACGAGTGTGAAAAAATGAAATTCAAATACCTGATGAAACAATATAGGCTTCGACACTTATTCAAAATCTAATAATTTATACACAAATGTCCCCAGATATAAGGTTGGAAGACGGTTTAGGTCCCCACTTGTAAACCTGAAATTAGCTCAAAACTTAAGTGTTAAGCTAGAAATAGGACTGATTACTTAAATTCCATTCTGATAATCAATATTTTAACTATAAAATTTTAGAATACATGAAATTTGAAAATGTGTGTTTAAAAGGCCCCACTTGTCTGTTGAAATGACTGTGAAGGTCCCCACTTGTAAATTTATCGAGTGTGAAAAATGAAATTGAAATAATTGATGGAACCATATAGGCTTTGACACTAATTCAAAATCTAATAATTTATACACAAAAGTCCCCAGATATAAGGTTGGAAGACGGTTTAGGTCCCCACTTGTAAACCTGAAATTAGCTCAACACTTAAGTGTTAAGGTAGAAATAGGTCAAATACCAAAATTTCATTATAATAATCAATATTTTAACTATGATACAATATACATGAAATTAGATAAAGTGTGTTTAAAAGACCCCACTCGTCAGTTGAAATACCTAAAACAATCGTATAGGGTTTGACACAAATTCAAAATCTAAGTGTTTGTTAAGAATTCTCCCCAGATATATTGGGAGGAATTCATAGATTTCATCTGCTTGGAATCTTTAACAGCCGTGTTCTGGATCTTTCTGCGTCAATTAATGGGGGCAGGTGTAGAAGTCGTCACTCGTGACGTCATGCATAATGTATATTGACATTAACCTGATATTGACATAGCTAGAATCCTGCACTGAGATTCCCTATTAGCACCAAAAATCTAATAATTTATACACAAATGTCCCCAGATATAAGGTTGGAAGACGGTTTAGGTCCCCACTTGTAAACCTGAAAATAGCTCAAAACTTAAGTGTTAAGCTAGAAATAGGACTGATTACTTAAATTTCATTCTGATAATCAATATTTTAACTGTAAAATTTTAGTATACATGAAAATTGAAAATGTGTGTTTAAAAGGCCCCACTTGTCTGTTGAAATGACTGTGAAGGTCCCCACTTGTAAATTTATCGAGTGTGAAAAATGAAATTGAAATAATTGATGGAACCATATAGGCTTTGACACTAATTCAAAATCTAATAATTTATACACAAATGTCCCCAGATATAAGGTTGGAAGACGGTTTAGGTCCCCACTTGTAAACCTGAAAATAGCTCAAAACTTAAGTGTTAAGCTAGAAATAGGACTGATTACTTAAATTTCATTCTGATAATGAATATTTTAACTATAAAATTATAATATACATGGAATTTGAAAATGTGTGTTTAAAAGACCCCACTTTTAAATTTAACGAGTGTGAAAAAATGAAATTCAAATACCTGATGAAGCAATATAGGCTTCGACACTTATTCAAAATCTAATAATTTATACACAAATGTCCCCAGATATAAGGTTGGAAAGACGGTTTAGGTCCCCACTTGTAAACCTGAAAATAGCTCAAAACGTAAGTGTTAAGCTAGAAATAGAACTGATTACTTAAATTTCATTCTGATAATCAATATTTTAACTATAAAATTATAATATACATGGAATTTGAAAATGTGTGTTTAAAAGACCCCACTTGTAAATTTATCGAGTGTGAAAAATGAAATTGAAATAATTGATGGAACCATATAGGCTTTGACACTAATTCAAAATCTAATAATTTATACACAAATGTACCCCAGATATAAGGTTGGAAGACGGTTTAGGTCCCCACTTGTAAACCTGAAATTAGCTCAAAACTTAAGTGTTAAGCTAGAAATAGAACTGATTACTTAAATTTCATTCTGATAATCAATATTTTAACTATAAAATTTTAGTATACATGAAATTTGAAAAATGTGTGTTTAAAAGGCCCCACTTGTCTGTTGAAATGACTGTGAAGGTCCCCACTTGTCTGTTGAAATGACTGTGAAGGTCCCCACTTGTCTGTTGAAATGACATTGAAGGTCCCCACTTGTCTGTTGAAATGACTGTGAAGGTCCCCACTTGTAAATTTATCGAGTGTGAAAAATGAAATTGAAATAATTGATGGAACCATATAGGCTTTGACACTAATTCAAAATCTAATAATTTATACACAAATGTACCCCAGATATAAGGTTGGAAGACGGTTTAGGTCCCCACTTGTAAACCTGAAATTAGCTCAAAACTTAAGTGTTAAGCTAGAAATAGGACTGATTACTTAAATTTCATTCTGATAATGAATATTTTAACTATAAAATTATAATATACATGGAATTTGAAAATGTGTGTTTAAAAGACCCCACTTGTAAATTTAACGAGTGTGAAATAATGAAATTCAAATACCTGATGAAACAATATAGGCTTCGACACTTATTCAAAATCTAATAATTTATACACAAATGTCCCCAGATATAAGGTTGGAAGACGGTTTAGGTCCCCACTTGTAAACCTGAAAATAGCTCAAAACTTAAGTGTTAAGCTAGAAATAGGACTGATTACTTAAATTTCATTCTGATAATCAATATTTTAACTATAAAATTTTAGTATACATGAAATTTGAAAATGTGTGTTTAAAAGGCCCCACTTGTCTGTTGAAATGACTGTGAAGGTCCCCACTTGTAAATTTATCGAGTGTGAAAAATGAAATTGAAATAATTGGTGGAACCATATAGGCTTTGACACTAATTCAAAATCTAATAATTTATACACAAATGTCCCCAGATATAAGGTTGGAAGACGGTTTAGGTCCCCACTTGTAAACCTGAAAATAGCTCAAAACTTAAGTGTTAAGCTAGAAATAGGACTGATTACTTAAATTTCATTTTGATAATGAATATTTTAACTATAAAATTATAATATACATGGAATTTGAAAATGTGTGTTTAAAAGACCCCACTTTTAAATTTAACGAGTGTGAAAAAATGAAATTCAAATACCTGATGAAGCAATATAGGCTTCGACACTTATTCAAAATCTAATAATTTATACACAAATGTCCCCAGATATAAGGTTGGAAGACGGTTTAGGTCCCCACTTGTAAACCTGAAAATAGCTCAAAACTTAAGTGTTAAGCTAGAAATAGAACTGATTACTTAAATTTCATTCTGATAACCAATATTTTAACTATAAAATTTTAGTATACATGAAATTTGAAAAATGTGTGTTTAAAAGGCCCCACTTGTCTGTTGAAATGACTGTGAAGGTCCCCACTTGTAAATTTATCGAGTGTGAAAAATGAAATTGAAATAATTGATGGAACCATATAGGCTTTGACACTAATTCAAAATCTAATAATTTATACACAAAAGTCCCCAGATATAAGGTTGGAAGACGGTTTAGGTCCCCACTTGTAAACCTGAAATTAGCTCAACACTTAAGTGTTAAGGTAGAAATAGGTCAAATACCAAAATTTCATTATAATAATCAATATTTTAACTATGATACAATATACATGAAATTAGATAAAGTGTGTTTAAAAGACCCCACTCGTCAGTTGAAATACCTAAAACAATCGTATAGGGTTTGACACAAATTCAAAATCTAAGTGTTTGTTAAGAATTCTCCCCAGATATATTGGGAGGAATTCATAGATTTCATCTGCTTGGAATCTTTAACAGCCGTGTTCTGGATCTTTCTGCGTCAATTAATGGGGGCAGGTGTAGAAGTCGTCACTCGTGACGTCATGCATAATGTATATTGACATTAACCTGATATTGACATAGCTAGAATCCTGCACTGAGATTCCCTATTAGCACCAAAAATCTAATAATTTATACACAAATGTCCCCAGATATAAGGTTGGAAGACGGTTTAGGTCCCCACTTGTAAACCTGAAAATAGCTCAAAACTTAAGTGTTAAGCTAGAAATAGGACTGATTACTTAAATTTCATTCTGATAATCAATATTTTAACTGTAAAATTTTAGTATACATGAAAATTGAAAATGTGTGTTTAAAAGGCCCCACTTGTCTGTTGAAATGACTGTGAAGGTCCCCACTTGTAACTTTATCGAGTGTGAAAAATGAAATTGAAATAATTGATGGAACCATATAGGCTTTGACACTAATTCAAAATCTAATAATTTATACACAAATGTCCCCAGATATAAGGTTGGAAGACGGTTTAGGTCCCCACTTGTAAACCTGAAAATAGCTCAAAACTTAAGTGTTAAGCTAGAAATAGGACTGATTACTTAAATTTCATTCTGATAATGAATATTTTAACTATAAAATTATAATATACATGGAATTTGAAAATGTGTGTTTAAAAGACCCCACTTTTAAATTTAACGAGTGTGAAAAAATGAAATTCAAATACCTGATGAAGCAATATAGGCTTCGACACTTATTCAAAATCTAATAATTTATACACAAATGTCCCCAGATATAAGGTTGGAAAGACGGTTTAGGTCCCCACTTGTAAACCTGAAAATAGCTCAAAACGTAAGTGTTAAGCTAGAAATAGAACTGATTACTTAAATTTCATTCTGATAATCAATATTTTAACTATATACATGGAATTTGAAAATGTGTGTTTAAAAGACCCCACTTGTAAATTTATCGAGTGTGAAAAATGAAATTGAAATAATTGATGGAACCATATAGGCTTTGACACTAATTCAAAATCTAATAATTTATACACAAATGTACCCCAGATATAAGGTTGGAAGACGGTTTAGGTCCCCACTTGTAAACCTGAAATTAGCTCAAAACTTAAGTGTTAAGCTAGAAATAGGACTGATTACTTAAATTTCATTCTGATAATGAATATTTTAACTATAAAATTATAATATACATGAAATTTGAAAACGTGTGTTTAAAAGACCCCACTTGTAAATTTAACGAGTGTGAAAAAATGAAATTCAAATACCTGATGAAACAATATAGGCTTCGACACTTATTCAAAATCTAATAATTTATACACAAATGTCCCCAGATATAAGGTTGGAAGACGGTTTAGGTCCCCACTTGTAAACCTGAAATTAGCTCAAAACTTAAGTGTTAAGCTAGAAATAGGACTGATTACTTAAATTCCATTCTGATAATCAATATTTTAACTATAAAATTTTAGAATACATGAAATTTGAAAATGTGTGTTTAAAAGGCCCCACTTGTCTGTTGAAATGACTGTGAAGGTCCCCACTTGTAAATTTATCGAGTGTGAAAAATGAAATTGAAATAATTGATGGAACCATATAGGCTTTGACACTAATTCATAATCTAATAATTTATACACAAAAGTCCCCAGATATAAGGTTGGAAGACGGTTTAGGTCCCCACTTGTAAACCTGAAATTAGCTCAACACTTAAGTGTTAAGGTAGAAATAGGTCAAATACCAAAATTTCATTATAATAATCAATATTTTAACTATAAAATTACAATATACATGAAATTAGATAAAGTGTGTTTAAAAGACCCCACTCGTCAGTTGAAATACCTAAAACAATCGTATAGGGTTTGACACAAATTCAAAATCTAAGTGTTTGTTAAGAATTCTCCCCAGATATATTGGGAGGAATTCATAGATTTCATCTGCTTGGAATCTTTAACAGCCGTGTTCTGGATCTTTCTGCGTCAATTAATGGGGGCAGGTGTAGAAGTCGTCACTCGTGACGTCATGCATAATGTATATTGACATTAACCTGATATTGACATAGCTAGAATCCTGCACTGAGATTCCCTATTAGCACCAAAAATCTAATAATTTATACACAAATGTCCCCAGATATAAGGTTGGAAGACGGTTTAGGTCCCCACTTGTAAACCTGAAAATAGCTCAAAACTTAAGTGTTAAGCTAGAAATAGGACTGATTACTTAAATTTCATTCTGATAATCAATATTTTAACTGTAAAATTTTAGTATACATGAAAATTGAAAATGTGTGTTTAAAAGGCCCCACTTGTCTGTTGAAATGACTGTGAAGGTCCCCACTTGTAAATTTATCGAGTGTGAAAAATGAAATTGAAATAATTGATGGAACCATATAGGCTTTGACACTAATTCAAAATCTAATAATTTATACACAAATGTCCCCAGATATAAGGTTGGAAGACGGTTTAGGTCCCCACTTGTAAACCTGAAAATAGCTCAAAACTTAAGTGTTAAGCTAGAAATAGGACTGATTACTTAAATTTCATTCTGATAATGAATATTTTAACTATAAAATTATAATATACATGGAATTTGAAAATGTGTGTTTAAAAGACCCCACTTTTAAATTTAACGAGTGTGAAAAAATGAAATTCAAATACCTGATGAAGCAATATAGGCTTCGACACTTATTCAAAATCTAATAATTTATACACAAATGTCCCCAGATATAAGGTTGGAAAGACGGTTTAGGTCCCCACTTGTAAACCTGAAAATAGCTCAAAACGTAAGTGTTAAGCTAGAAATAGAACTGATTACTTAAATTTCATTCTGATAATCAATATTTTAACTATAAAATTATAATATACATGGAATTTGAAAATGTGTGTTTAAAAGACCCCACTTGTAAATTTATCGAGTGTGAAAAATGAAATTGAAATAATTGATGGAACCATATAGGCTTTGACACTAATTCAAAATCTAATAATTTATACACAAATGTACCCCAGATATAAGGTTGGAAGACGGTTTAGGTCCCCACTTGTAAACCTGAAATTAGCTCAAAACTTAAGTGTTAAGCTAGAAATAGTGTTAAGCTAGAAATAGAACTGATTACTTAAATTTCATTCTGATAATCAATATTTTAACTATAAAATTTTAGTATACATGAAATTTGAAAATGTGTGTTTAAAAGGCCCCACTTGTCTGTTGAAATGACTGTGAAGGTCCCCACTTGTAAATTTATCGAGTGTGAAAAATGAAATTGAAATAATTGATGGAACCATATAGGCTTTGACACTAATTCAAAATCTAATAATTTATACACAAAAGTCCCCAGATATAAGGTTGGAAGACGGTTTAGGTCCCCACTTGTAAACCTGAAATTAGCTCAACACTTAAGTGTTAAGCTAGAAATAGGTCAAATACCAAAATTTCATTATAATAATCAATATTTTAACTATGAAATTACAATATACATGAAATTAGATAAAGTGTGTTTAAAAGACCCCACTCGTCAGTTGAAATACCTAAAACAATCGTATAGGGTTTGACACAAATTCAAAATCTAAGTGTTTGTTAAGAATTCTCCCCAGATATATTGGGAGGAATTCATAGATTTCATCTGCTTGGAATCTTTAACAGCCGTGTTCTGGATCTTTCTGCGTCAATTAATGGGGGCAGGTGTAGAAGTCGTCACTCGTGACGTCATGCATAATGTATATTGACATTAACCTGATATTGACATAGCTAGAATCCTGCACTGAGATTCCCTATTAGCACCAAAAATCTAATAATTTATACACAAATGTCCCCAGATATAAGGTTGGAAGACGGTTTAGGTCCTCACTTGTAAACCTGAAAATAGCTCAAAACTTAAGTGTTAAGCTAGAAATAGAACTGATTACTTAAATTTCATTCTGATAATCAATATTTTAACTATAAAATTTTAGTATACATGAAATTTGAAAAATGTGTGTTTAAAAGGCCCCACTTGTCTGTTGAAATGACTGTGAAGGTCCCCACTTGTCTGTTGAAATGACTGTGAAGGTCCCCACTTGTAAATTTATCGAGTGTGAAAAATGAAATTGAAATAATTGATGGAACCATATAGGCTTTGACAATAATTCAAAATCTAATAATTTATACACAAATGTACCCCAGATATAAGGTTGGAAGACGGTTTAGGTCCCCACTTGTAAACCTGAAATTAGCTCAAAACTTAAGTGTTAAGCTAGAAATAGGACTGATTACTTAAATTTCATTCTGATAATGAATATTTTAACTATAAAATTATAATATACATGGAATTTGAAAATGTGTGTTTAAAAGACCTCACTTGTAAATTTAACGAGTGTGAAATAATGAAATTCAAATACCTGATGAAACAATATAGGCTTCGACACTTATTCAAAATCTAATAATTTATACACAAATGTCCCCAGATATAAGGTTGGAAGACGGTTTAGGTCCCCACTTGTAAACCTGAAAATAGCTCAAAACTTAAGTGTTAAGCTAGAAATAGTGTTAAGCTAGAAATAGAACTGATTACTTAAATTTCATTCTGATAATCAATATTTTTACTATAAAATTTTAGTATACATGAAATTTGAAAATGTGTGTTTAAAAGGCCCCACTTGTCTGTTGAAATGACTGTGAAGGTCCCCACTTGTAAATTTATCGAGTGTGAAAAATGAAATTGAAATAATTGATGGAACCATATAGGCTTTGACACTAATTCAAAATCTAATAATTTATACACAAATGTCCCCAGATATAAGGTTGGAAGACGGTTTAGGTCCCCACTTGTAAACCTGAAAATAGCTCAAAACTTAAGTGTTAAGCTAGAAATAGGACTGATTACTTAAATTTCATTCTGATAATGAATATTTTAACTATTAAATTATAATATACATGGAATTTGAAAATGTGTGTTTAAACGACCCCACTTTTAAATTTAACGAGTGTGAAAAAATGAAATTCAAATACCTGATGAAGCAATATAGGCTTCGACACTTATTCAAAATCTAATAATTTATACACAAATGTCCCCAGATATAAGGTTGGAAAGACGGTTTAGGTCCCCACTTGTAAACCTGAAAATAGCTCAAAACGTAAGTGTTAAGCTAGAAATAGAACTGATTACTTAAATTTCATTCTGATAATCAATATTTTAACTATAAAATTATAATATACATGGAATTTGAAAATGTGTGTTTAAAAGACCCCACTTGTAAATTTATCGAGTGTGAAAAATGAAATTGAAATAATTGATGGAACCATATAGGCTTTGACACTAATTCAAAATCTAATAATTTATACACAAATGTACCCCAGATATAAGGTTGGAAGACGGTTTAGGTCCCCACTTGTAAACCTGAAATTAGCTCAAAACTTAAGTGTTAAGCTAGAAATAGGACTGATTACTTAAATTTCATTCTGATAATGAATATTTTAACTATAAAATTATAATATACATGAAAATTGAAAATGTGTGTTTAAAAGGCCCCACTTGTCTGTTGAAATGACTGTGAAGGTCCCCACTTGTAAATTTATCGAGTGTGAAAAATGAAATTGAAATAATTGATGGAACCATATAGGCTTTGACACTAATTCAAAATCTAATAATTTATACACAAAAGTCCCCAGATATAAGGTTGGAAGACGGTTTAGGTCCCCACTTGTAAACCTGAAATTAGCTCAACACTTAAGTGTTAAGCTAGAAATAGGTCAAATACCAAAATTTCATTATAATAATCAATATTTTAACTATGAAATTACAATATACATGAAATTAGATAAAGTGTGTTTAAAAGACCCCACTCGTCAGTTTAAATACCTAAAACAATCGTATAGGGTTTGACACAAATTCAAAATCTAAGTGTTTGTTAAGAATTCTCCCCAGATATATTGGGAGGAATTCATAGATTTCATCTGCTTGGAATCTTTAACAGCCGTGTTCTGGATCTTTCTGCGTCAATTAATGGGGGCAGGTGTAGAAGTCGTCACTCGTGACGTCATGCATAATGTATATTGACATTAACCTGATATTGACATAGCTAGAATCCTGCACTGAGATTCCCTATTAGCACCAAAAATCTAATAATTTATACACAAATGTCCCCAGATAAAAGGTTGGAAGACGGTTTAGGTCCCCACTTGTAAACCTGAAAATAGCTCAAAACTTAAGTGTTAAGCTAGAAATAGGACTGATTACTTAAATTTCATTCTGATAATGAATATTTTAACTATAAAATTATAATATACATGGAATTTGAAAATGTGTGTTTAAAAGACCCCAATTGTAAATTTAACGAGTGTGAAAAAATGAAATTCAAATACCTGATGAAGCAATATAGGCTTCGACACTTATTCAAAATCTAATAATTTATACACAAATGTCCCCAGATATAAGGTTGGAAGACGGTTTAGGTCCTCACTTGTAAACCTGAAAATAGCTCAAAACTTAAGTGTTAAGCAAGAAATAGAACTGATTACTTAAATTTCATTCTGATAATCAATATTTTAACTATAAAATATTAGTATACATGAAATTTGAAAAATGTGTGTTTAAAAGGCCCCACTTGTCTGTTGAAATGACTGTGAAGGTCCCCACTTGTCTGTTGAAATGACTGTGAAGGTCCCCACTTGTAAATTTATCGAGTGTGAAAAATGAAATTGAAATAATTGATGGAACCATATAGGCTTTGACAATAATTCAAAATCTAATAATTTATACACAAATGTACCCCAGATATAAGGTTGGAAGACGGTTTAGGTCCCCACTTGTAAACCTGAAATTAGCTCAAAACTTAAGTGTTAAGCTAGAAATAGGACTGATTACTTCAATTTCATTCTGATAATGAATATTTTAACTATAAAATTATAATATACATGGAATTTGAAAATGTGTGTTTAAAAGACCCCACTTGTAAATTTAACGAGTGTGAAATAATGAAATTCAAATACCTGATGAAACAATATAGGCTTCGACACTTATTCAAAATCTAATAATTTATACACAAATGTCCCCAGATATAAGGTTGGAAGACGGTTTAGGTCCCCACTTGTAAACCTGTAAATAGCTCAAAATTTAAGTGTTAAGCTAGAAATAGTGTTAAGCTAGAAATAGAACTGATTACTTAAATTTCATTCTGATAATCAATATTTTAACTATAAAATTTTAGTATACATGAAATTTGAAAATGTGTGTTTAAAAGGCCCCACTTGTCTGTTGAAATGACTGTGAAGGTCCCCACTTGTAAATTTATCGAGTGTGAAAAATGAAATTGAAATAATTGATGGAACCATATAGGCTTTGACACTAATTCAAAATCTAATAATTTATACACAAATGTCCCCAGATATAAGGTTGGAAGACGGTTTAGGTCCCCACTTGTAAACCTGAAAATAGCTCAAAACTTAAGTGTTAAGCTAGAAATAGGACTGATTACTTAAATTTCATACTGATAATCAATATTTTAACTATAAAATTTTAGTATACATGAAATTTGAAAATGTGTGTTTAAAAGGCCCCACTTGTCTGTTGAAATGACTGTGAAGGTCCCCACTTGTAAATTTATCGAGTGTGAAAAATGAAATTGAAATAATTGATGGAACCATATAGGCTTTGACACTAATTCAAAATCTAATAATTTATACACAAAAGTCCCCAGATATAAGGTTGGAAGACGGTTTAGGTCCCCACTTGTAAACCTGAAATTAGCTCAACACTTAAGTGTTAAGCTAGAAATAGGTCAAATACCAAAATTTCATTATAATAATCAATATTTTAACTATGAAATTACAATATACATGAAATTAGATAAAGTGTGTTTAAAAGACCCCACTCGTCAGTTGAAATACCTAAAACAATCGTATAGGGTTTGACACAAATTCAAAATCTAAGTGTTTGTTAAGAATTCTCCCCAGATATTTTGGGAGGCGGAACAGGAAAATTTGGTCTCGCCGAATTGGTCTCGCCATTTTGGTCTCGCCGATTTGGTCTCGAGACTAATTGGTCTCACCGATTTGGTCTCGGTACTATTTGGTCTCGTGACTTTTTGGTCTCGGGACTATTTGGTATCGTGATTATTTGGTCTCGGGACTATTTGGTATCGTGATTATTTGGTCTCGGGACTATTTGGTATCGTGATTATTTGGTCTCGGGACTATTTGGTATCGTGATTATTTGGTCTCGGGCCTATTTGGTATCGTGATTATTTGGTCTCGGGACTATTTGGTATCGTGATTATTTGGTCTCGGGACGGTTTGGTCTCGTGATTATTTGGTCTCGGGACGGTTTGGTCTCGTGATTATTTGGTTACCTAATTAGTTGCCTCCTTTTCCAAAGCAATTGTCCCAATAATTCGTTGCCACCTTTTCCAAAATATTCTCCTATTAATTAATTGCCACCTTTTCCTAAATATTCTCCTATGAATTTAATTAGCTGCCACCTTTCCAAAATATTCTCCTATTAATTAATTGCCACCTTTTCCTAAATATTCTCCTATTAATTTAATTAGCTGCCACCTTTTCAAAAACATTCTCCTACTAATTAGCTGCCACCTTTTCCAAAACATTCTCCTACTAATTAGCTGCCACCTTTACCAAAACATTCTTATACTAATTAGCTGCCACCTTTTCCAAAACATTCTCCTACTTATTAGCTGCCACCTTTTCCAAAGCAATCGTCCCAATAATTCGTTGCCACCTTTTCCTAAATATTCTCCTATTAATTAGCTGCCACCTTTCCAAAATATTCTGCTATTAATTACTAGCTGCCACCTTTTCCAAAACATTCTCCAACTAATTAGCTGCCACCTTTTCCAAAACATTCTCCTACTAATTAGCTGCCACCTTTTCCAAAACACTCTCCTACTAATTAGCTGCCGACTTTTCCAAAATATTCTCCAATTAATTAGTTGCCACCTTTTCCAAAGCCATCGTCCCAATAATTCGTTGCCACCTTTTCCAAAATATTCTCCTATTAATTAGTTGCCACCTTTTCCAAAATATTCTCCAATTAATTAGCTGCCACCTTTTCCAAAGCCATCGTCCCAATAATTCGTTGCCACCTTTTCCAAAATATTCTCCTATTAATTAGTTGCCACCTTTTCCTAAATATTCTCCTATTAATTAGTTGCCACCTTTTCCAAAATATTCTGCTATTAATTAGCTGCCACCTTTTCCAAAATATTCTCCTATTAATTAGCTGCCACCTTTTCCAAAACATTCTCCTATTAATTAGCTGTCACCTTTTCCAGAACATTCTCCTACTAATTAGCTGCACCTTTTCCAAAACATTCTTATACTAATTAGCTACCACCTTTTCCAAAACATTCTCCTACTAATTAGCTGCCACCTTTTTCAAAACATTCTCCTACTAATTAGCTGCAAGCCTTTTCCAAATATTCTCCAATTAATTAGCTGCCACCTTTTCCAAAATATTCTCCTATTAAATATCTGACATATTTTCCAAAATATTTCTATTATTGCTAATAAGTTGTTCGTGGTAAGAGGTGGGCTTTAAATAATCTTCTTACCTCCAAACAACGTTGGGTTGGGTTAGGTCCAGAGACACATTTGTCCCGAGACCCAATTGTCCCGAGACCCATTTGTCCCGAGATCCAATCGTCCCGAGACCCAATCGTCCCGAGACCCAATCGTCCCGAGGGCCATTTGTCCCGAGACCCATTAGTCCCGAGACCCATTTGTCCCGAGACCCATTTGTGCCGAGACCCATTTGTGCCGAGACCCATTTGTGCCGAGACCCATTTGTGCCGAGACCCATTTGTCCCGAGACCCATTTGTCCCGAGACCCATTTGTGCCGAGACCCATTTGTCCCGAGACCCATTTGTCCCGAGACCCATTTGTCCCGAGACCAAATCGGCGAGACCAAAACGGCGAGACCAAATCGACGAGGCCATAACGGCGAGACCAAATTGTCGCGTACCGATTGGGAGGAATTCATAGATTTCATCTGCTTGGAATCTTTAACAGCCGTGTTCTGGATCTTTCTGCGTCAATTAATGGGGGCAGGTGTAGAAGTCGTCACTCGTGACGTCATGCATAATGTATATTGACATTAACCTGATATTGACATAGCTAGAATCCTGCACTGAGATTCCCTATTAGCACCAAAAATCTAATAATTTATACACAAATGTCCACAGATATAAGGTTGGAAGACGGTTTAGGTCCCCACTTGTAAACCTGAAAATAGCTCAAAACTTAAGTGTTAAGCTAGAAATAGGACTGATTACTTAAATTTCATACTGATAATCAATATTTTAACTATAAAATTTTAGTATACATGAAATTTGAAAATGTGTGTTTAAAAGGCCCCACTTGTCTGTTGAAATGACTGTGAAGGTCCCCACTTGTAAATTTATCGAGTGTGAAAAATGAAATTGAAATAATTGATGGAACCATATAGGCTTTGACACTAATTCAAAATCTAATAATTTATACACAAAAGTCCCCAGATATAAGGTTGGAAGACGGTTTAGGTCCCCACTTGTAAACCTGAAATTAGCTCAACACTTAAGTGTTAAGCTAGAAATAGGTCAAATACCAAAATTTCATTATAATAATCAATATTTTAACTATGAAATTACAATATACATGAAATTAGATAAAGTGTGTTTAAAAGACCCCACTCGTCAGTTGAAATACCTAAAACAATCGTATAGGGTTTGACACAAATTCAAAATCTAAGTGTTTGTTAAGAATTCTCCCCAGATATTTTGGGAGGCGGAACAGGAAAATTTGGTCTCGCCGAATTGGTCTCGCCATTTTGGTCTCGCCGATTTGGTCTCGAGACTAATTGGTCTCACCGATTTGGTCTCGGTACTATTTGGTCTCGTGACTTTTTGGTCTCGGGACTATTTGGTATCGTGATTATTTGGTCTCGGGACTATTTGGTATCGTGATTATTTGGTCTCGGGACTATTTGGTATCGTGATTATTTGGTCTCGGGACTATTTGGTATCGTGATTATTTGGTCTCGGGCCTATTTGGTATCGTGATTATTTGGTCTCGGGACTATTTGGTATCGTGATTGTTTGGTCTCGGGACGGTTTGGTCTCGTGATTATTTGGTCTCGGGACGGTTTGGTCTCGTGATTATTTGGTTACCTAATTAGTTGCCTCCTTTTCCAAAGCAATTGTCCCAATAATTCGTTGCCACCTTTTCCAAAATATTCTCCTATTAATTAATTGCCACCTTTTCCTAAATATTCTCCTATGAATTTAATTAGCTGCCACCTTTCCAAAATATTCTCCTATTAATTAATTGCCACCTTTTCCTAAATATTCTCCTATTAATTTAATTAGCTGCCACCTTTTCAAAAACATTCTCCTACTAATTAGCTGCCACCTTTTCCAAAACATTCTCCTACTAATTAGCTGCCACCTTTACCAAAACATTCTTATACTAATTAGCTGCCACCTTTTCCAAAACATTCTCCTACTTATTAGCTGCCACCTTTTCCAAAGCAATCGTCCCAATAATTCGTTGCCACCTTTTCCTAAATATTCTCCTATTAATTAGCTGCCACCTTTCCAAAATATTCTGCTATTAATTACTAGCTGCCACCTTTTCCAAAACATTCTCCAACTAATTAGCTGCCACCTTTTCCAAAACATTCTCCTACTAATTAGCTGCCACCTTTTCCAAAACACTCTCCTACTAATTAGCTGCCGACTTTTCCAAAATATTCTCCAATTAATTAGTTGCCACCTTTTCCAAAGCCATCGTCCCAATAATTCGTTGCCACCTTTTCCAAAATATTCTCCTATTAATTAGTTGCCACCTTTTCCAAAATATTCTCCAATTAATTAGCTGCCACCTTTTCCAAAGCCATCGTCCCAATAATTCGTTGCCACCTTTTCCAAAATATTCTCCTATTAATTAGTTGCCACCTTTTCCTAAATATTCTCCTATTAATTAGTTGCCACCTTTTCCAAAATATTCTGCTATTAATTAGCTGCCACCTTTTCCAAAATATTCTCCTATTAATTAGCTGCCACCTTTTCCAAAACATTCTCCTATTAATTAGCTGTCACCTTTTCCAGAACATTCTCCTACTAATTAGCTGCACCTTTTCCAAAACATTCTTATACTAATTAGCTACCACCTTTTCCAAAACATTCTCCTACTAATTAGCTGCCACCTTTTTCAAAACATTCTCCTACTAATTAGCTGCAAGCCTTTTCCAAATATTCTCCAATTAATTAGCTGCCACCTTTTCCAAAATATTCTCCTATTAAATATCTGACATATTTTCCAAAATATTTCTATTATTGCTAATAAGTTGTTCGTGGTAAGAGGTGGGCTTTAAATAATCTTCTTACCTCCAAACAACGTTGGGTTGGGTTAGGTCCAGAGACACATTTGTCCCGAGACCCAATTGTCCCGAGACCCATTTGTCCCGAGATCCAATCGTCCCGAGACCCAATCGTCCCGAGACCCAATCGTCCCGAGGGCCATTTGTCCCGAGACCCATTAGTCCCGAGACCCATTTGTCCCGAGACCCATTTGTGCCGAGACCCATTTGTGCCGAGACCCATTTGTGCCGAGACCCATTTGTGCCGAGACCCATTTGTCCCGAGACCCATTTGTCCCGAGACCCATTTGTGCCGAGACCCATTTGTCCCGAGACCCATTTGTCCCGAGACCCATTTGTCCCGAGACCAAATCGGCGAGACCAAAACGGCGAGACCAAATCGACGAGGCCATAACGGCGAGACCAAATTGTCGCGTACCGATTGGGAGGAATTCATAGATTTCATCTGCTTGGAATCTTTAACAGCCGTGTTCTGGATCTTTCTGCGTCAATTAATGGGGGCAGGTGTAGAAGTCGTCACTCGTGACGTCATGCATAATGTATATTGACATTAACCTGATATTGACATAGCTAGAATCCTGCACTGAGATTCCCTATTAGCACCAAAAATCTAATAATTTATACACAAATGTCCACAGATATAAGGTTGGAAGACGGTTTAGGTCCCCACTTGTAAACCTGAAAATAGCTCAAAACTTAAGTGTTAAGCTAGAAATAGGACTGATTACTTAAATTTCATTCTGATAATCAATATTTTAACTGTAAAATTTTAGTATACATGAAAATTGAAAATGTGTGTTTAAAAGGCCCCACTTGTCTGTTGAAATGACTGTGAAGGTCCCCACTTGTAAATTTATCGAGTGTGAAAAATGAAATTGAAATAATTGATGGAACCATATAGGCTTTGACACTAATTCAAAATCTAATAATTTATACACAAATGTCCCCAGATATAAGGTTGGAAGACGGTTTAGGTCCCCACTTGTAAACCTGAAAATAGCTCAAAACTTAAGTGTTAAGCTAGAAATAGGACTGATTACTTAAATTTCATTCTGATAATGAATATTTTAACTATAAAATTATAATATACATGGAATTTGAAAATGTGTGTTTAAAAGACCCCACTTTTAAATTTAACGAGTGTGAAAAAATGAAATTCAAATACCTGATGGAGCAATATAGGCTTCGACACTTATTCAAAATCTAATAATTTATACACAAATGTCCCCAGATATAAGGTTGGAAGACGGTTTAGGTCCCCACTTGTAAACCTGAAAATAGCTCAAAACTTAAGTGTTAAGCTAGACATAGAACTGATTACTTAAATTTCATTCTGATAATCAATATTTTAACTATAAAATTTTAGTATACATGAAATTTGAAAATGTGTGTTTAAAAGGCCCCACTTGTCTGTTGAAATGACTGTGAAGGTCCCCACTTGTAAATTTATCGAGTGTGAAAAATGAAATTGAAATAATTGATGGAACCATATAGGCTTTGACACTAATTCAAAATCTAATAATTTATACACAAATGTCCCCAGATATAAGGTTGGAAGACGGTTTAGGTCCCCACTTGTAAACCTGAAAATAGCTCAAAACTTAAGTGTTAAGCTAGAAATAGGACTGATTACTTAAATTTCATACTGATAATCAATATTTTAACTATAAAATTTTAGTATACATGAAATTTGAAAATGTGTGTTTAAAAGGCCCCACTTGTCTGTTGAAATGACTGTGAAGGTCCCCACTTGTAAATTTATCGAGTGTGAAAAATGAAATTGAAATAATTGATGGAACCATATAGGCTTTGACACTAATTCAAAATCTAATAATTTATACACAAAAGTCCCCAGATATAAGGTTGGAAGACGGTTTAGGTCCCCACTTGTAAACCTGAAATTAGCTCAACACTTAAGTGTTAAGCTAGAAATAGGTCAAATACCAAAATTTCATTATAATAATCAATATTTTAACTATGAAATTACAATATACATGAAATTAGATAAAGTGTGTTTAAAAGACCCCACTCGTCAGTTGAAATACCTAAAACAATCGTATAGGGTTTGACACAAATTCAAAATCTAAGTGTTTGTTAAGAATTCTCCCCAGATATTTTGGGAGGCGGAACAGGAAAATTTGGTCTCGCCGAATTGGTCTCGCCATTTTGGTCTCGCCGATTTGGTCTCGAGACTAATTGGTCTCACCGATTTGGTCTCGGTACTATTTGGTCTCGTGACTTTTTGGTCTCGGGACTATTTGGTATCGTGATTATTTGGTCTCGGGACTATTTGGTATCGTGATTATTTGGTCTCGGGACTATTTGGTATCGTGATTATTTGGTCTCGGGACTATTTGGTATCGTGATTATTTGGTCTCGGGCCTATTTGGTATCGTGATTATTTGGTCTCGGGACTATTTGGTATCGTGATTATTTGGTCTCGGGACGGTTTGGTCTCGTGATTATTTGGTCTCGGGACGGTTTGGTCTCGTGATTATTTGGTTACCTAATTAGTTGCCTCCTTTTCCAAAGCAATTGTCCCAATAATTCGTTGCCACCTTTTCCAAAATATTCTCCTATTAATTAATTGCCACCTTTTCCTAAATATTCTCCTATGAATTTAATTAGCTGCCACCTTTCCAAAATATTCTCCTATTAATTAATTGCCACCTTTTCCTAAATATTCTCCTATTAATTTAATTAGCTGCCACCTTTTCAAAAACATTCTCCTACTAATTAGCTGCCACCTTTTCCAAAACATTCTCCTACTAATTAGCTGCCACCTTTACCAAAACATTCTTATACTAATTAGCTGCCACCTTTTCCAAAACATTCTCCTACTTATTAGCTGCCACCTTTTCCAAAGCAATCGTCCCAATAATTCGTTGCCACCTTTTCCTAAATATTCTCCTATTAATTAGCTGCCACCTTTCCAAAATATTCTGCTATTAATTACTAGCTGCCACCTTTTCCAAAACATTCTCCAACTAATTAGCTGCCACCTTTTCCAAAACATTCTCCTACTAATTAGCTGCCACCTTTTCCAAAACACTCTCCTACTAATTAGCTGCCGACTTTTCCAAAATATTCTCCAATTAATTAGTTGCCACCTTTTCCAAAGCCATCGTCCCAATAATTCGTTGCCACCTTTTCCAAAATATTCTCCTATTAATTAGTTGCCACCTTTTCCAAAATATTCTCCAATTAATTAGCTGCCACCTTTTCCAAAGCCATCGTCCCAATAATTCGTTGCCACCTTTTCCAAAATATTCTCCTATTAATTAGTTGCCACCTTTTCCTAAATATTCTCCTATTAATTAGTTGCCACCTTTTCCAAAATATTCTGCTATTAATTAGCTGCCACCTTTTCCAAAATATTCTCCTATTAATTAGCTGCCACCTTTTCCAAAACATTCTCCTATTAATTAGCTGTCACCTTTT